>NW_016690188.1:1711988-1760212 GCF_001604755.1 Lepidothrix coronata
ATATGCTTTCTGTTTCTTTTGAACATATGTGAGCACAATGCACCTTTGAAAAGTGATGTGGTTACTCCACCATCTATTCGAAGTCCTGCTAAAATCCCCTTTGGTTCCCAAGGACCAGCAAAAAAAGTCAGTATATGGGTAAGGAAAGCAAGTCTTGTCCTGAAAGCTGCTTTAATGCCTTCTCTGGGCGTTGAATTGTTTTCAGAGAGCATGGATGCCTCAGCTATAACACCCCCAGTAGATACCACAAGGTCTTTCTCACAAGAGGGTGGCACTTGATGAAGAGAAAAGTATGGCCACTTCTTCACCAGCCTGGAAAGTACCATGTTTGAGATACTGTGTCATGAAAGTAGCTCTGTTGTCTATGCAAGAGCTTGTGGAAAGGCTTTGGTGTAACTTGAGCCTGAACTTACTCAGCAGCAATTCTTCCCCAGGCAGCCTTGGGTCCTGCTGGTTTCACCATGAGCAGGCCTGTTAACATCGTATATTTATATAAAACAAAGAAGAAACTTGCAGTAAAATGTCAGTCTTTTGGGTTTCTGTAATTAGCAGGCTACTCTGACGTGCATCTGAACCATCTGAGAAGGATAAAATTGTGCAGTTTGGAATCTTCTTGCTCTGCAGATTTTAAATAATTTCTAGCAGGAAAATGTAAGAAACTAATGAGAGAACATCCAGCTTAACATGCAGCAAAGGCAGAGAGAAGCTGAGGCTGACCAGGTTCCTCTCATCCACAACTTTAATTGGTTAAGTGGCTTGTCTTCTTAGGAATGCTGGCTCAGCGTACATTGATGAACTGGGAGAGAGGAGCATATTTTAGAAAAGCATACTCTATAGGTGACTGGAAAACTTCCATTATCAGTATTCTTTACTCAAATAGAGATGATTTTCCATGAAGACACTATATTTTAACAAGTTTTGATATATTTTTCCCCCCTCAAAATATTTTATTTGTAGCTTGTCTCCTACTTTCTGAAATTTTTGTGGGGAAGAAAACATACAATTTTTAACAATATGACAGAGCAGTTGGATGTGTGTCCCTGCAATTCATTAAATAAAATAAATATGAAAGATAAAAGATAGTGGAAATGGATTCTTAAATAACTGTCTGCATCTGCCTGCAGTCCAACAAAATAAATTGCTTCCACATTCTGGCTAGATGTCTTTCCTCCTAAACACAGGCCCCTTTGTGGACTTCTTAATGAACATTGCAAAAGTGAGTATATTTAAGAGTCACAAGAACTGAACTATCAGGTACTTGGGGGAGTGGGAAAAGCATTGCTCTTTTCAAACATGACAATGACATTTTATAAATGTTAATTAACAGAAATTCATGGTGTGAAAAAGTGGCCAAGAGAAGCAAGCCACGAGGATAGAGTTTTGCTCACTCGTGAAAGGCTTATTACCACAAATAGGTTGTACCTTTCACCTAACAGGTATCAAGTGTTTTGCAGACCATGTGAAATGTGTGTTTGTTCACCACTCAAATGCAGCTGTTGGAGAGAAGGAAAAGAATGGCTGCTTAACAGCCTACAATGACAATCTTCCCTGGTTTAGAGCAGGAAATGAAGACAATTAATATCCAGTTGAAACCAGATGGCATGTTAATTAGGCAAATAGTAAGCTAGTCCGCTTTCTTTTGAGTACTGACTGTGGTTGATGCGGGTGTCCTGACTGAGGAATTACTTCATGTTTGGTTTTCTCCATCTCTGGTCAATACTGTCCCAATTTCAAATGTTTGTCTAGTCTTTTAAAGCAAAATCGGTCACATTAATCTTGCTACATATAAAAAGCCTCAAAATAAGCTAAAAAGATAAAATGCATAGAAGTTCCTCATCCTTTGCAGTTGTGCTTACTGTAAAGTAGATACCCCTCAAGGGGACCTGTACAGCCTCCTCTATAACATCCTAAAGACACATGGAATTTGGCAAAGGGTCATGGAATTTCTGGCAAATAGTTATGGAATAGCAGAGCTTTATTTTGATTCTTCTGCTGGTCTTGGAGAGTGACCTCTGCTAAAATAACTCTGTAGGAAGGTTACTAGCAAACACATTTTCATAATCTATTAATGGGTGTGAGGAAGAACCTTGTTTCCCCATCTGACAAGGAAAGTTGTGAAGTGGTTGAAAATCTCTCCTAGGTAAAAATACTAAATAAAGTTTCAGTTTAGTCCAGTGAAAGACCATTGATACAGTAACTTCAAAATATTTTTGAGGGTTTTTTTTCCCCTCTGCTTTTCTTTACATTTTTGGAAAATAGTCACTACAGGATTGAAGGTTCAGATTTATTTGCACGCTGCACCCCAAATCTAGGATATGCAATAAAATAGCTGCACTCTTTTTGTTGCTAAAGGTATAAACCACTGGAGATGCTTATATGGTGTCCAGCAGCCTGCCTGTCCACAGTGGGATGAACCACACCAAAGAAATAGCTATTATGTCTGTGAAATTCCTGAGTGCTGTGATTACTTTGGAGATCAGCCCTGCACTCAAAGAGGAGCTGAAACTGCATTATTGGCCTTCCCACTGGTAAACATCCCGAGTCTGGCTGACTGTGAGGGGGTGTGGAGGTCCCAGCATAATGGAAGGTAAGGATTGCCACCCACTTAGGCATGGTGGCACACCTCTCACAAGTGTGAGGAAAAACCTGTTGATGTAAGCTCCCTTACAGGTGATTAACCTTTGAGTTTTATTTTATGTTAGGTATGTATGCTTGTGATTTGTTACTGTGGGTCAGCAGATACATGATAAATTGCATATATGAATTTACTATATTGATTTTCTGTATATATAGAATTTCTCTTTCCAATATAGATAAAATAAATGCAAAATTTGCAAGTTTTCTCAATTCACAATTCATTCTCAGCAGTATCAGATCAGGCTACATATTTTTCCTTGATTAATATTTCTGTTCTAGTAACATTCCTCTCTACTGGAATGAGTGCCAATGATCTGCTCATGTCATTCTTTCTACCTCAGTTTTTCTTGGTTTGTAAAGGGAAGATGAAATCTTCCAGATGAATCAGTTATTGTTTTTAGAGTACCTTGAAGTATTCACTAAAAGGTGCTAGCACAGAAGTGTTGGGCATGGAGACAATCAGAAGTGCTCAGAATGTTCTTATCAGTGCTTATTAATCACCATGTAAATTTATAGTGCTGGGCAAACATTTCACAGTGATAAGGCTTCTGTTTAGCATTAGACTTTGCTTTAGCATTAGACATCAGCTTTAGTGCTCACCAAGGAATAGGATCTACATGCCCCACTTCCTGTCATGCAGTACTGCATCATTTCAACTCTGCAGAATGTACTTATAGAAAAACAGAATGCAATTTAAACCTGCAAGATAATCTCAAAACATTTCAGGGCCATGTTACAGATAAGTCTATGTTACCCATTGTAGCTTAATTATAATTTTAAATTAAAGTTAATATAATATATATCCGGATTATCTGTGTCTGGGGTGTGTTGATGTGCTTGCTCCCAGAAGAAAAATGCTGATGTTATTTTTTTAATTAAGAGCAGGTGAGTGTAAACAGAAGAGCAGACTGTCTTGCAACAGCGTAGGTGGGATCCCTTCTAGTGATGCTTTGTGTCACAGAGTGTAAATGCTCAGAGAGAGATTGTTTGTGGGAGAAGGATGTTAATGTGGATGAAACTACACACAGAGAAAATTTAGTAGAAGAGGAGGCACAAGCTGCTCGATGTGAAAGCAGTCTGGGAAGGCTGGAGATGGACTACACCACAGAGCAGCTGTTTGCATTGCAGGTGGCCTTCCTAGGGTGGAATTTAACATTTCTCTTAGGTTTTAGAACTGGAACATATCTAACCTAGTTGCTTTTAAAGAGCAAGTGTACACATTATTGTGCACTAGGTTTTCCCCGTAACAACAAAGTGAAGAAAAATGTATTGGAAAGCACGGCTGATCTCTGTGTTTCAGAGTGCAACCCAGCTTCTGACAGAGCTCAGGATGTCTCACCCTTGTCTGCCTGATGGCCAGGCTGAAAGAATTATTACTGATTTCTCTGAAGCCACTGGACTTGACCTTTGCAGGGCTGTAGCGATATGCTACAGGAAAGGACAGTAGGGTCCAATCAGTCAAAAGATATTTTTTCTTCTGCACATGTGAGTGACGGCTGCCCTTTGGATAGGGATAACTTGAAAACATTTGATCTTCAGTACAGAGTGAAGAGGTTTACTCCTAATACAGGCCATGTATGTCTACGATGTGTTTTGTAATGTACTGAGTCATGGCTCTTATGATACTATTCCGAGATGTAGGGCTTTTCCTTGTCTCTGACTGGGACATTTAAACAAAATGTCATGGATTTACAGAATAAAGAGATGAAGTTGGTGTTTAAATGAAGATTAAGACTGGGGAGTTTCTATATATGGTATCTGGATCTGAGGCATTGCCTGTGTTTCTATGGTGTAATGCATTGCCAATTCTGGCAGCACTTTCAGTCCTGATGTGCTTCACTCCTTCCAGAGCTGCATTAGCAGTGGTTGCATAAGGTGGGCATGTCAGGTCAGACCTAGTCTGGCATCCCTGCAGCAGGACCATTTGCATGTCCCCCGGTAACCACCTCTGAAGTTTGAATTTGAAACTGTGAGATCCCAGCATGAGATATTAGGCATTAATGCTTGACCAGAATTAATTCTGAATTGATAGTCTCAGAGCCTGTTTTTTCTTTTTCACTATTGGGCCTGGGCTGACAGTAGTGGAAGGAATCACAGTGCCAACGGCACTGCTTGTTTGGGGACACTAAATATAGAATGTCAGTGATGGACAGTATCAGCTTGCATTGGTGGTATTCATGCTTGTTTTTTACTTCTGAGGATTCTGTGTTAGATCTGACTCACTCTTTCACTGGCAGTTTCCATTGGACCTTCTTAATGGTTATTTGCACCTGCAGCGACTGTCAAATAAAGGCCACCCAGGTTAATGGTGTTTACATTTGCAAGTGAGAGGTGACCTATATTTAATGAACAAAATACTGTGTAAAATTGTGTCACTGTACTAGCAATATTGTGCTGCAACCTGTGTTGTTATCATCTTGACACCTATGTGTGTTCATTTCTCTCCTACTTCTTGTCATGACCTCTGTGACCTTGTGCTTCAACATTGCAAGCTAAACTGTGAGAAGGAAAGCATGTAAAAATTCATGCCTCATTAGAGTTCATCCAAATGGGAGGAAGAAGCAGGATAAAGCCAATTTGGAATCTTTGGGAAAACAAATGTTAGGTTCTAAACAGATTATCTGCATCCCCTTTAACTAATCTTCCTGTCCCCATGTTTCCATGGCCAGTATTGACTTCAACTTTCAGATGCAAAGATCAAGGCAAGCATCTTCATGCCCTGGCAGCTGAAAAAAATCCATCAATATAGTGCATCTGAAATGATGAAGTCTACCAAGCTTCATCTTGTGCTAAAATCTTCTGCAATCATTGTATATTATGATACTGGCAACATAAATAGTATTTAGTGGAATAAGTAGTGATGAGCCATATGCAGGTTAGGAAAAATAAAGATGAATTATATTCCATATTTTCTATGCAAACTACTTAGGATGGCAACTTGTGCTTTTTTAAGGAACAGTACTTCTGGAGGTGTTCGTACGGTGCTGCCTTCTCTGGCAGATAGACCTTTCCACAGTCACCTCTGGCAGCTATTTTTCTGTTGTGTTTTGTTTGCTTGTTTTTAACAATAAACTATTTCTGGATTGTAGGGAGACAGTGATCCAGACTGGGACAGGCAGCAGGGGTGTGCCCATCCTGCAACCATAGCTCGTTGGGTCCGAGCCCCACTCAGTACAGTAGCAGGTACCTGAGACATGTATGCCCAGAGGCTCCGTCCCACGGCGGGTAGGGAGGTGGCCTGGGAATTCGCAGGCACAGTTCACAACTGCTGCAATCCTGCAAGGTTTGTTTCAAAGCAACACTTGTTGCATAAGCAGGAAAAAAATTCATCAACCTACCAAGGAAACTGAGTTCAAGGATTTCTGCACAAAATAGCCACAGTAGGACAGCAGTGAATGTTGTAAAGGCAAGGCAAAAGAAGCAGGCTTTGGAGAAGCAGCCCATGCGTTAATCTCATTTGGCAAGCACAAGAAGGTAAAGCCACTTGGCGGGTGTTGAAACGCGGGGTGTTAGTGGGAGGAGGAAAGAGAATAAGGAGACAAAGCAGCAAACGTGGGCGAAAAACCTGCCCTGTCATTATCTCTGATCAAAATATCCTGTGGAGCACGAAACATCCAGCAGCTCCGCTCTGCTTTGGGAACTGGGAGCACTGGGGAACACCTGGAGGTGCCGGACCTGCCTCCTGTGCCCCGGCCGGGCGATGCCATCCCGGGAGCGCCCTCGGCTGTGCGCGACGGGCAATAACAGCGCAGGGCCGGCAGCGCTCGGCTGGGGCTTGTCTGAGCCGCTTATAAACCCAGACAGACTGAGATTACACCTAGGGGAGGAAGTGGAGTCTACGGAAAAGGGGATTCTGTAATGCATGCGTGTTCTAGCTCTGCGTTATCTTCATAGCAATGACCTTTCACAAAGAACAGGGAGCTGAAAATCCTAAACTTAACAGAATTGTTCAGGAGGCTTCCTCTATACGAGTGATAGCAAAAATTCTATAATGTGCTGATGCTTCAGTACGTACAGACACAGGTACACCTACTGTGTTCATTAATTGGAAGTGTAACAGCTGTAGTCATTCACATTTAGGATCCTGCACATTTAATGGAAAATATCTAGGAATGTTTCTTATCCTTTCAAGATTTTTTTTCAATATTGTTTAAGTAATTACGGGATGTAAGGAATCTACTGTTCTGCTTGTTAGGGAATTGTTTCATGCCCTGCTATTTCCTGCCCTGTAGAAACCACGGTTTCCCTTTCTAATGATTTATTCTTGCTGTTTAAGAGTTGTTGTTACTCAGGTACAGACCTAACACCTGAACCCTATTGTGTCTGCCACCAGCTATGTCAAGACAGGGTAAAGCTCATTAGCTTGTTTTCCAACCTCAGATGTGCTCAATATGCATCCACACCATGCAGCTATCTAGCACTGAGCCCGTCCAAGTCAGCAAGATATCCTGCTCCTACAGGGTACTCTGCTTAATCTAACCAATCAATACCAACAATGGTATTGAGAAGCAGGAAAGAAATGTCAGGTAATTAATTCTGAGTACCTTCTAATTATTGCTACATGAAAAGCACCCTTTTCTCCCATCCTTGACATGTTTGGCTAGTTTTTATTTTGTTCAAAGACTTCACAGAACAAACTAGGACCTTGCAAGACCAGGCCTGGAGGGCAGTTTGGTACCACACTGAGATTGACAGGGAAGGGGGACCCTGAAGGTAAATTTGACTTTGAAAAAATGCTGAGTTTGCATATCCTTACATTCCTTATAGAAACAAGTACTATGGGCATCACAACTCTTTAAAAGGAGATGTCAATAGAATACATAACCCATGGGTTTTCACTAGTTTAAAATGCCAGCATAGAGTGGGGAGAGGCAAATCTGCTTTGGGTTTCTCCAATATTTGAGGCACAAAGCTCATGGAATGTTTTATTTATCAGGTAAAATAATGCACAAGGATTTTTTTGTGGCTTTCATTTTTCTTCTGTAAAATAAACATCTTTAGTAAAGAAGTCCAGGTGCAAACAGGCTTGGGGGAAGTTAAGAAACACAGTTGGGCTGCATTTTATAATAAAACAGCACAAAATCCAATCACAAAGAGTAGGTGGAAGATGATATCTGCAAGAGAAACACAGACTAAATGTGACTACTTTTCTGTCGGATCCCTTTCACGTTCTCTTCCCACCCCCTTCAATGCAACTGAATGCCCTAATGTGGCTCTGTCAACATATCAAATGTTAACAAATAGACTTTGAAAGGTGTGTTTCAAACCCTCTCCAAATAGAAATGCTTTCGGACACCTCTGTTAACCCAGTAAAATATGACCGTTCCTTTTTGGGAACAGGGTGTGACAATAAAAGAAAGTAATGTTCAGTATTGGAAGTTATTGCTATGATTTTATTGTCCAGAGGGAGAGATGTGCCAAAAGGAGGAAACTAAAGTGTATAACATTGGGAAATAAAATATGAAATATTTTCCCTTCTGTCAAACTTACTATATTTTTCAATTTTTTTTTTCTTTGAGCTATGGGTTTTATGTTGACAAAGTCACTTGAAATCCATGTTTGGGATTGATATTTTCATTGTCGTACTTTGCTGTTTACCTGAGAGTGTGTAAAATCTGGATAAACCTTTGCCTATATAAAAAAAGAGGAAAAAGATTATATTGGGATGACATGTTTAAAATAGGGTAAAGTGCACCAGTGCGCCTCATAAAAGCAGAATAGAAAACCTTTGCCACATTTTGAAATTCTGGATATTTCTTCCTCTTGGCTTTACTATCTGAAGTTGTAAAAGGATCCTCAGGTCTTTTATCTTCTAAAATTGATGGGGGTTACTGGTGCAACATAGTGAATTGTAATAATGCTGTTCTATGTGTATTTATAATTTTAAATTGGCTTTCAGATTGGGGTGGATGTAATTGATAAACTAGTATATAGAGCTCTAGTGATAACATGATTTGTTCCAAGGACTTGTTTCAAAAGATGTGCTGGACCTACAGGATTAAACCAGCTCAGAGAGAAACTCCTGGTGCCTCCAGGAGGCAGCAGCTAGAGGAAACAGCTGTTTTACAATGGGGAAACTCGATGGCAGTGCAATTTGTGTGTCAGGAGGGATAGGCACGAAGCATCCCCATAACACTGGCAGGCGTTGTGGGTGTGCTGAAGTACCAACCCACAGCGTAAAGAAAACCTCTCCTGCTGCTCCTAAGCCTGACCTCTCTACCGGTCCCGCATAACCTGTCAGAGCATATCTGAGCTGCTGCTGAGGTCAAACGCAGGTAAGCAGAGTTTACACTGCAAGCTCGGGGTGTGAGTGGTTTGGCCGTTTATGATAAATGCCAAATGGGTGCCTCTCCTCGCTTTGTAAATGAGGAGAGTTTTACTGAACTCTTCTGCCAGGGCTTGGCGGGGACCAACTTCTGTTCAAGCCTCCTGCTGCCATAGGGGGAAGGGGTCTGGTGGAGGGCTTTGGCTCCCTCTAGTTACTCCTAAAGGGAGTTGCTTCCCAAAGGGAGAAACATCCCGTAAAACCCAGTCACTTACTGCGTACAGAGATCTCTGCCACTAAAACACCTCCGGTTTGTTCCATGCGCTGTTTTCGTCTATCACATATCTTAAGAGATCAGAGAGAAAGCCATATATACAAAAAAAAATTATAAGAAAATCCAAACACAATTCTCATGTTTCCAACCAAGGAAATTGCTGCATATTTTCTGGAGGCTTTTTTCCCCTGCCTTTAATTACTGGGATTTTGTGTGCAGGAGAGATTTAGGGAGAGTCTTTACAGTGCATTTTCTGACCATTTTGGTGGACTGCCCCTCCCTCCCTGTCTTAAACAAAACCCCTGTCAAGACAGAAGGGGAAAAATAGAGCTTGATCTGTTTAACCCATGACCTCGGGGAAGGCTTCTGTGGTTGTTTATTGCTAATGATAATTGTTGCCCATTGGGTAGAAAAAGGAAGCACCAAATCACTTCCATATAGTCAGCTCATGTCCAGCACTAATGATGCCTGTCACAGCTGACAAGGTCTGTACTGGAGCCAGTGCTCTACAGATTAAAGGTCCTTGTCCATCCCCTGACCTTTGCAGATCTCCAGCTGTGGGCATTTTTATTACAAACTCAGCATGTGGTAATTCTGGTTATGAGTTGCTTGTAAGCACAGACCCCTGGCTTGGTTCAACCTTAATTGCTGGAGACCAGCTGCATTTTTGAGTGGGAAGTGGGCTCCAGGGATGTTAGCCTGATTGAGCACTGGAGGGTGAGGTGGGAATTCCACCCACTGCCTGAAAGGATGATGTAGATGTTTGACAGTATTGTCAGAAGGGCAGATATGGAGTAATGGGTTTGTGTTTTCTTTTAATTCTGATCTGTGACTGAATAAAAAGTCAAAGTAATCTTTAAAAACAAACAACAAAATCTAAGCCTGGAGTTTTTTCTTTTGCCATTGAAACAGAATTTCTAATAACGCGTTTTTTGTCAAACCTGCAAGTTTTTTGAGCCAGGTCCTCTCACTGCCCCGAGGGTGCTTTTAGCACTGAGATACTTGGTAAAATGGAAAAAGATCAACTTTCTCCCTTTTTTCAGGCTTGTGTTTCACTGTGGCTATTTGTCAGACAGGACTGTAGTCTGGGATATAGACAAGAGGTGAGGTTTTCAATGGCTACATTTAAAAAAGTTTCCCAGTGTTGCATACGGTGTCTGTGGCATGACAGGAGTCAGGGTGCATGGCTGGGCACTCAGATTCACACACGGCAGTGCCTCCATCCACTGACACCCCTGGCACTGGCTGTACACCTGACACGCCCTTGAAAAAGGTCTCAACATCCTCTGTCAAAATTTAGAACTGTGTATTTCTCCAGGAGGGAGGACTTACCACTGGGCATGAGAACTTCTCACTGTCGCAGACGTGCGTCTCGCAGTGTAGCCACACCTTGGACAGCTTGGGGATGTTTCGGAAGCGGAAAGCATTGAACTGGAAGGTCGCCCGGTTTGTTTTCCCATTCTCGTGCACAATGATGGAGTAGTCTGTGGGACACCTGTGGTTGTGCATGGAGAAGCAGCGTCAGAGCCCCTGTGGCTTCATTGAAACATCTCCTGAGGTAGCAGTCTGATGAATGCAGTTGCCCTGCTGTGGGCCAGGTTCTCCCTTGCTCCTGCATCCCCCAGCTCCCAGCTTTCTGTCACCCTCGGGGCTGGGCTGAGTAGGTGTGCTCTCTGGGCTCCCACCAGCACCTACCCCTTGGTGATCAGAGGCCAGTGGATCTGGTAGAAGTACTCTGAGGAGGGAGTTGCCCAGCAGTTGTTGAGAACAACTTTGAACCTGGGGAGATACAAACTCCAGATTAACAAGGAATGTCCCAATTACCAATTTATTACCAATTCCTCCTTCCCTTGCCTACCTGTCGCTTAAGCCCTTGGCTTCCACTCCAGCAAATATGTCAGAACCGATTTCTGATGTTTCAACAACGAAAGGGGCTTCCTTTATACTTGAAAACTTGGCATTCTTTGGAAGACAAAGATAAAGGTGTCATGCATTACTAGTAAATTGCAAAGCAAGGCATGATTCAGCTTCAGGCACCCCTAGAGAGACTGACTCCGGAAGTCTGGATTCTTATTACCTGCAAGCTCCAAACTCTACATGTGGTAGTAGAACTATTGCAAGCCCAAGGTGACATTTAAAAATCTTTTTGTTAGTGTTTGGCTTATAATGACAAGTGACAGAATTTGATGCTGTTTAGGTTGTAGTATGTGCTATATCACAGAACTCGCAGCAGTACTGTCGTAAAAGTCTTGCCAGTCCTTGTGCTACAATGAGTGGAACCTGGTATAGTGCTTCTTTTTCTAAACTCTATTGCTCTGCACTGGTTTAGGGTACTATCTTGCTTTTCTTCACACCAAGTTTCTGTGTTGAAGGCCTGATTTCTATTCAGGTTCCAGCCCCTCATGCTGAATTACAATCCTTTGCTGTTATTGGGGTGTCACAGACCAAAGGGCAGGTGAGGCTGAAGTGTTTCTCCTGGATTACACTGCAGCTTGTGTGCTGCTTCTGGATGAGGAAATGGGGTCATGAAGCACCTGGAATTGTAGCCCACCAGAGTAGAGGGCTGTAGTAGGGAGCAGCAGAGATGAATACCATGGCAAAATAAATCTTTAATTTCCATTTTGCCAGGAAAAAAAAAATAAACATTTAATTGAAATTAACATTTTATTCCCAGTGAAAATGAGAACAAACTGAAAAAGGAGTGGTCTGGTAGCTTTCTGAGCTTGTTCTGTACTTGTGCTCACTGGGAAAATATATTACTACAGTTCAGCCACTCTCTCCTTGACTCCTGGGAGCCATTACAACAAGACAGTCATTTGGCAAAAAATTAAAGTATCAGAGATCCATTCCTCACTGCCTATCATCTGGTTTTTTTGTAGCCATTCTGTCAGTTGACAGGAGCAGTGTGGTATCTCCTGGGACTTTGCCAGTACATAGTACCTAATATTATATATTAGTGTGCTGTATATCAGAAAAAAAGACCACATGGGCTTTCATGTGGCACACAAAGCCTCTCAAAACGTTTAGTGATCAGTAAGTGCCCAAAATGTAGCGTGTGGGAGAAGAGATTTCCACCTTGTGGTAAATACTGCCTCTACCTGGCCTATAAATTTAACACAGTATGTTATTAGTTGTGCTTTTTCTAGCTGTACTAAAATAGAGAGGCTGTTTTGGTGCTTTTGACTGTGCTTTAATGGAGAAAAGACTCCAAGATAAAGAGCTGGCAGTTCCAACAGTGCAGTGGAGCTGAGGAGAGGAGAGGGAAGTTTCAAAAGATCCGCCTGATATCCAGGGATGGTATTTTGTTGGCAACAAAATTCCAGCATGACATAAAGATCTTTGGGGTACATGAAATATTTTTCAGGTGAGAGGACCAGGGAGAAAACTGCAAGAGAAATGCATGGAGTTTTGCTCTGTCTGTAGAGACCATGTGATAGCAGCGATGCCTGAAGATGCATGCTGCTCTTGCAGTGGGACTACAAAAAAGTTTTGCTTTTTATTATAAAATCTGTCAACAGGTTAGAAATGTACCTCTCAGCAGAAAAATCTGCCAGTTTTTGAGGGATTAAAAGAACAGTTGGCATGTGTCTGCTCTGTTCAGTTTAAGTATATCCCTGTTAATCAGCAGAAACAAGGACCCCTGCCAACCCCACTGCAATTATCTGTTTCAGGCTATTAATGTGCTCCATGACACATAAAAATCAGGAGCAGCAGCCCTGTTTTTTCCAGCTCTTCAGGCTGAAGCTTGTGGAAGGTGAAGGCGAAAATCTAGGTGGCAAAGAACACTTACAGAGTAGAAGTTGAGGGACAGCTGACTTTCAAATGAGCCAGAGCTCCCATTCTTCACATGGACAGTGGCCACCCTGGGGAAATGACAAATTTCTGTATGAGTGAGGTGTGGTTCTCAGGACAGGGTAAGATGCACTTCCAGAAGAGGACATACCTTTGGTCAAAGGCAGCCTGGTTCACCAGATAGTTGGCATTGTATGAGCAGGTGAACGAGTAATTCACAGGCTGGCTCTTCACAATTACCGAGGAGTCATTGGAGACGATGGAGTTGTAGAAGTGGTAAATGGGATTCTTGAACTGTGGATGGTGAGACCGAGAAGTGTAGGCAGTACTGAGTCTTTGAGGCATCAGGGACAACTTCATAGTTTGAAACATGAAGACTCTAACACCATCCCAAAGAAACATGATTGGGTAGCTCTTTATATGCTGTGCTGCCCATGCATATATCTTACCATATGTAAGTTCTGTGTAATACAGGTGCAAATGAACAACTAACACACACACTAATATCACTAAGCCTCTGAGTATTTTGCCTGTAGATGCAAAGCACAACTATGCGATTCTTACTTCTCCCTGATAGTGGAGTTTGCCCCCTTCTTCCATCAGTACCTAAAGCCTACTCCAAACTGAAGAAGACAGGACACTCTCAAGTGAGTCCAGCCATTTCCTGAGACAGAATTTTGACCTTGATAGTCTTACCTCTGACTGTGTCCCACAGTATGATCTGTTTTTAGGTGATAGGTCTGGGATTGTGAATTGGTAATATCCTGAATCATGGATCCCATTATAGCAAATGCCTCCAAGTGCCAGCTGATTAACCTCCCATCCGTAAGGGCACTCTGGAATTCTGGTAATGATGGTTTTAGGATAGCAGTATACCAGAATTACATCTGAAAGGGAAATAATACATCTAGAGTTACTCACTGGTAATTTTCTTTCCAAGCAGTGGGTCTGCACACTTACATTCCATTGGGTTTAATCTTCTGTGAGCAGGGGTGTGTGCTGGAAGGTCCCCTAATGTGAGCAGCTTTTGATACACAAAACTGACCTTTAGGTTGTTAAATTCTGTCCTCTTTGGAAGAGGTTGGCCTTTGCCTTCTAATCAATGCAGAACTTTGTGTAAATTTTTATCTTTCCGGAATAGCTGATTGAGGAGCAGAGACACTGCTGAGAAACCTGAAGTGAAAAAGGACTGCACTGAGATCTATCAGAGTAGCTTATGCTGCAAAGCTGGCTTCTATAATACCACTGACTCTGTAAAAATAATATTGGTGAAGTTGTTTGGTAAGCTTCATAGATCTGCACCCCTTTGTAGTGTTGTACAGATCTTGGCCACTATAGATATTCTGCCCTTTCTCTTCTTGCACTGGCATTGCAGTGCCAGGACAAATTGAATTTTTCTTATAGTCAAGTTAAAAGCTAAGATGTAAAAATTAACTGAAAAGCTTAGGCCTGCTAATAGCAATAGTAGATGAACCAAACTCCCAACTCTGTTAGCAGTGCAGAGTGTGATTGCTAATACAGCCATGAATATTGAACATCATAACATCCAGGCTGATTACTTCGTGATAGCAGAATTGGACATTTTTCAAAGAGCATCAAGTAGTACTAGTTTGAATGTCTGATGGGAATTTAAAGGGCAAATATTGACTAACCGTTAGTGGCCTGAAAATCGAAAAAGGCTTCCAATTATTACAGTCAGAAAAAAACCATTTTGCCTGGAATTATTCAATTATTTCTTTTAAAGCCCTTGACACTCTCATTTTATACTAAAAGCCTCATTTTGCAGCCTTTCCATGTCTGCTAGGGAATACTCAGTGAAAGTCAACTAAGGACCTTAACAACTTGCTTCTCTTTGGTCAACAAACCTTCAGCACATGCAGGCTGATTCCGCTTGTGTTGATGGTCAGATTTATAACTCGGGCAACTTTACAGCTATGAAAATTCCTGCAGTTCAAAGAAACTGCTTGTGCAAATGAAGGTACTGAAATAAATGACTCGAGAGCCAAATACTTGAGATATACAATAAAATTACTGACGGTAATGTGACAGCAGTCATGTACTAAGAGCAAACACTATACTGAGGCATATTCCAACACATCTCTAAAGCAGGTTTCATAATTATAGTGAAATCTACATTATAGATCTGTCTGGCACCAGCTCATTTCAGTTTCTAGGCAGTAATCAGTGTGCAGTTAAAGCCTTCTCTTCAATGACTTTTGTATTTTTCTTGTTTTAATGTAGCGGTATGGTTCAGGAGTTCAGCCCAGCACATCCAATCACCACTGACCATCTGATTGCAGTCAGTGGGACTAAAGCCCAACTTGGGCAGCAAAGATCTGTTGCATCTAGCCTGCACTACTACAGATAATTTCTAATTGTTGTTTTCTTTGCTATTTTATGCTTTTGTCCTTAAATTTATTGCACTTTGATTATTGCACAAAATGAAATATATGCCTAATTGTCTATGGGGCTAGGACTTCACTGGTACATGCTTTACTGTGCTAGCTAAAAGCAGATCAATAAACAAAATGTAAGGATTAGCTCTTCAGAATTCACAGTTTAACTTTCTGAAGGAAAACCTTTTGATTTTGAATAGAAAAAACCCGCATTTGGCAGCTTAATTGCAAGAGAAGATCATAGAAGACTTAAGTTATTTTACCTGCTTTATTTGGACTGCAAGGCCCCCCAAGAGCTCGAGCCAAGATGACCAGCAGATACACAGTAAGAGTCAGCATTTCTTGCAATGATCTGAGGACAAAGGGAATAAAAGCTAAAATGTCTTTAGAATCGGAAATAAAAACAATGCATTATCTGCAGACCTGAAAACGTAGATACTCTTATACATGGGCTTTTTGCAGAGAGAAAAAACATAATATTACTGATATTCTGTCACCCAATGTAATTGCATCTATAGGATAAATATTTCCAAGACCATTACTATCACCAGGTCAGTATTGTGACAATATTACTATTTCAATTTAGTGGTGGCTTTTAATTATTCTAGTTTGATTTCTTATGAAAGCTCTAAACCTGAAGTGTTAATATTACCAAGTGAAACTGAAACAATGGGATCTGAAGAAAAGAGAGGGAATAGAAATTACTAGAAGAAATATGATGCAAGAACATATATAGTGTGCTTAAAATTTAGTGCTGAAACTATTCTCTATGATGATGGCTATCCTGATGTATATACTCTTCACTTCATGTAGCTCAGTTCTGGTAAATTATGCATTTTCTCCTTTGCTGCTCAATGTTGAGTTTTTAGGAAAACATACATAGCAGTAATTTACATTTTCATTCCAGACCTCAAATATGAAAGCTTCTCTCACAGGGAGAAGCATATATAACATGTGGGATTGAGACTGGAGTTCTCATATTTTCCCTTTGTAGGGATATACTCTTCAGTATCAGCCCTCATATACACATCACTAAGAAGACTGTCAGAAGTAACAAATATAATTTAAGAGAAAAAATCATCCCAACTCAGTATTTCTAATAAAAACAATCAATTTCAACATTTTCACTCATCCTCTATTTAAAAATATATATTTATAAAAGGCTCATAAAGTATATTTCAGTGACAATTCCTTCCAATTATAATCCTAGGCATTCTACAAGAAATTAATTATTATACCTACAGGACAGGAAGGGGATAAGTATTTCAGATTTTCATTCCGGTCTTATTCCAATAGCTGCGCTGTCAGCTCTTCCCAAGATGTCCTCTTTCAAATGAACCCAGCTGGCATTATCTTCGCTTTATATAAGCAATCTTGTAAAAGGAGCCCATCTCTGGTTAAATCTCAACCCGCCAGTATTGTCCAGTGTAGGAGGGAAAAAAAAAGAGTTATAGAAAAGCAGTTCTCTTCCCCTAGATGGGACTGTATTGCTGCTGCAATTTGATTTTTAAAAAGTTTTTCTATGGTGGCTTTTCACAGATCTTGAAACCAAGTGAAGAGAAACCTGCTGAAGGTACTAAATTTTTGTTTTACAAGTTAATTAGGAAAATGTAGAATTTTTGCAGAGGTGAAGCCACAACTGCCTTCTAGAATTCAGTTAAAAAGTATTTATAGGAATTAGATGCTTGTCTTAAATGGCTTATTGACAATGTCAAACTTTTATGCCATGCAAGTGGACAAAGTAATGGCAACAGATCACCTTTGGGGTTGGGTTTTTCACTTATTTTTTCTGAAAGTTCATAGGCATGTTATCTGAGTTTAGGTAGGCTCTTCCATAAGCCTAAGCATTATACTACATAATTATAGTACATAATACTACATAATTATAGTACATAATACTACATGCATATAAGACTATGTAATATACATTAAATATTACATTATAGATTGTGTAAAATTTACCATTGCACAGAAAACTGAAACAAATTTGCTTTTCATATGACCATCAGTCATGAGGTTGCCTACGAAAGTCTTAGTCAGCTGGTAGGATTTTCTAGTGACCCTTTACATCCTGTTTGTATCAGCTTTTAGTGACCCGCACGGAAAATAGCACTTGGGTATGCTACTGCTATTTTACATGCCTGCATAAAAACATGGCTGTAAACACTCTTACGGTATAAACTGGCACAGCCTCAACTTTGGGCATGTGTCCATCTACCCAGTTTCATGTGTTGTTGAACTACTCTGATATCTGTCTTGAGTCACAAAACACAGAGGATCTCACTGACCTTGCTTGTGGGACCCAGTCCTGTGGGGCTGCTCACAGACGATTTGGTATCTCCTCTTGTTGAGAACCTTGTTCTCCCCATCCATAGCAGGACTTTGGTGTGCCTTCTCTCAAGGGATTTTTGGCATAGAGGGGAGACACAGTATTAAAGCTGTACTAGTTGTCCTTAGTCTGGAGCTTTCGAAGGAGAAGAGTGGAGCACAGTGGCCCTGACCTTACCTGAAATGCTAGACAAGGAGTTTTTAGCGACCTGTGGGTGAGATTTATGGGTGCACCTTCAGGACAGCATTCACTACAAAAAGAGTTTCAAGCCGAAAGGCATGAGCCCAGCACAGCCATGACTGCACCGTGCCTTGTGTGGGCTGCTGGCTCTCAGTGATGATGGTGTGCAGGTGAACTGCAATGATATGAAGATGTAATTAGGGTGACTTCTGCTTCTGGAAAACTGATCCAAAGCCCTAAAGAAAGGTTGAAAAGGCTTTACATTTCTGTGCTTAGTTTCAAATAGTCAGTCTGAACCTAGATGGAAGCTTCCTAAGGATTGCAATACAGAGCAAATAATGGGCTGCTTTCGCTATTGTTGTGAACCAAGTCCTGCAAGCCATCACATTCTGATTTAAATGAGATTACTTAAAGATGGACAATGGATAAAATCCTTTGTTTGTTGTTATTTTAATTGAATTAAAGAATAATCCACGGAAAAAGGACCAAAGCTCATAAATCGTTTGGTGTTACCTAACTAGGGATTATCCTCATCAGAAATCCTAAAACAAGGAAAATTTAACTCGAAGTGTCTGTTTTATAGGCTCACCTCAAGTCCTGCAGGCATTGAGGCCTAATTTTGATTTCCTAAGCCCAACTGAATAGACACTGTGTAAACATGCACTTGTTTTTGTCTTTCTCTGTGTGTGAGTGTGTATTTAATCTGGAACCAGGAGCCAGGGTTTCTAGTGAAACATTATGATCAACCCTGTTATCAAGAATATATAGCTCAGTAACAAGGAGAGGCTTACAGGAGAAAGCCTGTGACTTTGGACATGAGAAAGCCCTCATGACCTTGTACAAGCTGATTCTTCAAGCTCAAGGGATCAGTTTCAGCCCCGGGGTTGGACTTGGTCTGTCAGGTCTGCCCACTTAGAGCTGATTTGGAGCATAAGCTATTTGGCTAACCTTGATTAGGTATAGTGGTTAACCTCACCATAACATTAACAAAGCTCTTGAAACACAGATTAGCTTTTTACTGATGGTTTTTAGCAAATACTGTAATAAAATTATCATTGGTGTAATGCTAGAGGTTTCAGTGGAATTACTCTAAAATGTATCTAATCCCACAGTTGGTAAAAGAAAATAAATCTCTTGCTATCTTCTCAGAGCAAACTAATCTCCATGTACATAATACTCCTTTTAGACAAAGGTAGAAAACAGAATGAAAACCACGAAACAAATTTGGCAGAAGTGCCAGCTGGTGTATAGTAGTCTGCATTTGCATAAGAAACAAGCACAAAATGTACCTAAGCCAACCAGCACTTGATACCTGCGCTGATCAAAGGTAAGGGCTTGGGGAAGGGTTAGGTTTCTCTCAGTAATTGCATACATAGAAAAAGGAAAGCCATTAACTTGTAAAACAGACCACTGAGGATTGTTGCAGTTTCCTGACTCTTTCCAAGCCCATTGAATAATCTCAGCAATCTAAGTATCAGTAAAGATTTTGACAAAGAGCAAATGAAGGCCTTATTGAGAATTTCACCTACAAGAGCAGCTTGTCTCTCCAGCCTTGTTCCTCACATTGTGATGGAAAGCTGTGTGAGTATCTACTGTCTGGTTCTTACACGAAACAAATGAGGTTCTGCTGTTTGAATCTGCAAGGGATATTGTGGCATCTAATTTTCATTGGATTTGGATAAAATAATAAACCTGAAGAGTCCTTTAGATATATGGAAGGACTTCATGGGACACTGAGGAACAATGGAGACAGCAAGCTGATTCCAGGAGTGAGATCTGGTGACATTCATCTAGAGGCTGAAATGTGTTAATGATGCTGTTTCCACACCCCAAAACCTGGCATAGTCAGTTTTGTCTGAGATAAGGAGCGTATTTATCCCACAGGCATAGAGACATCCAAGCCAGGTCTGGAAGCATAGCAACTGCATTTATATTGGGCCTGATCTGAGTTAATGGATCCTGTTGGAAATGCAGCACTGTGTTGGCACAGTCAAACTTTTCCTGAAGCTTAAGTGAGCTGTGCTGTGTAGACTTATTGCCTCAAGTCATAAATACCTTACAGATTTAGGATTGTTTTGCCTTTTATAGAGTAAATACCTTTCCAGCAGTTTGTTACTCATGGCACGTGGTTGGTCACTCACTTCAGCATGTGATTGAGTCACCACCCCTGGAGGTAGTTGTAAATGTGGCACTAAGGGAGTGATTAGTGGGGGACTTGGCAGTGTTAGGACAGTTGAAGATCTTAAAGATCTTTTCCAACCAAAAGGATTCTATTCGATGAATGTTTTAGCCTTGTGAGCAGATTATAGAATCATGCAGGTACGTAACAGAGTACCTGGAACCCTATGTCCTTGGGTAGCTGATATTCTTCTGTAGCTGCACAAAATGTATCAGAAGAAGGAGAAATTAGAGGAAACTATCTTTGTAGAAGAGTCACATAAAAATCAGAGACGGATGTTCAGACCACTGGAAGAGACAGTCTTCTGCTCTAAACTTCCTCATGCATCACCTGTCTGTCTGTAACTACGCAACACTGAATCATAATTTTTCAGCAATCACCTGCAGCCATAGGCTTGGTGAGACAGTGCTGCTGTTGTTACATGCACTCCCAGGGTGTGGGTGAGCACAGACTCTCACCTAAAGAATCATTCCCTTGACATTTCTGCTGTTCAAGACAAGTATTTACAACAGCAAATCTTGCTGAACACAAAATTGTGACTGAAGTAAATAATAATATTTCACATTCATTTGAATGCCTGATCTTATTGCTGTTTAGCTTTGCCAGCATATTTAGAACAATGTTCTTTGGAAGCTTCTCCGGAAGAGTTCTGCCTGGAGTTTGCTGCTGTTGGAACAAAACATCAGTTTCCATATGAGTTTCCTTGAAGCCTTTGTGTGGGTAAGTGCTTTATTTGGTGTATTTTTTATGGGCTGTCTTGGAGCTAGCTAGTTATGCAGGATAAGGATTTGGGGCTTGATTTAATAAAGACATGGTGCTTGATTTAATAAATGCATGAGGGATGTAAAACAGGTCTTGCAAGACCAGAATGGATGACTTAAACTGGTCATGTGAGGCCTCAGTCGTCCTTGGGCTGCCACTATTTGGAGATGCCTAAACTTGCCAGGCACTTGATTAATTTGCCTAAATGAGACATGTATTGTGTTAGCAGCTGCTATAAGGTGTCCAGGATATCCTGTGACACCTCTAGGACACTCTTGTACTTTTGGAGTGGGATCTGGAAGCCAGGCAGGATACTCAAGTACATCTTCAATGGACTGGGTGTCTGTGTGTGGGCATATGAATTGAGCCAGACACATTGCCATGGTTGGCTTGACATTAATTTTTGTTTGCCTTGAGTCTAAGCAGCCCTGCACACTCTGTGCCACACATGCCTGAGCCTGCTCCAGTCGGCACAGCGCCCTCGAATTACTCACTCAGTGCCCAAGGCAAGTTTCCAGGTAGAAGTTAGAGCACTTCTGGGGAAAGATAGCTTTGAACCCTGCAAGTGAGGAGAATTGTATCTGGGTCTCCCGTAGTCCTGGGCAAGGATTCTGACCACCAGGCCTGTCTCCTCCAGCTGTTCTTTGAAGAGTGTGTGGCTGTGGCTGCTGAGCTCAGCTGTATTCAGAGCTGCTGTCCCATCTGGTATGTGCCAGACCAGAACTCAGGAATTTTCTGTTGAGAACACATGGATTAAGTTTTTTGTAGTGGAATAATATTGTTGGGGAATAGCATTCTGTCATCACCTGAATATGGCCTAAATTACTTCTGGTTAAGTGCTGTTTTGGATCTCAACCATATTGTCCTGTATAACACCTTGTAAGACTTTTAGTTCTTGTTATCTTAACAACAGGTCTTGATCTCCTGGCACTGTGGGGCAGGGATCTTACCTCAGTATGGGAGAGGATTTTAAGAGTAAGGTGAGAAAGAAGGAAGAATGAACTCTTTGTGTCATTCATTAGCTTAATCTTCTCAGGTTGACAGCTGGCTCTGACACAGTGACCATTGCTCTTCTTGCTCCAGTAATGCTCTCTTTTCTGGGCATTATCCCACTAGTGCTAGGAAGGTTGCACAAATATGATGTTTCTCTGCTTGCATTGGAGTATGTCACTACAACTTTAAAAGAGTCTGCAGCAGGTGTCTGATCTTCTGTTTGATTCCCAGCCATTTGTGTTGGCCATAAATAATGCTGCTCACCCAGCCTGCACACTTTGCTACAGAAAAGCTGACAAAACCGGGACTGTGGGTGGTGCATTAAAAATATACCCAAGGCAAGTTTATCCTCTGATGTCCCTCAGTGGCAATTCCATTGATTGCTGAGAAACTGACCCTAAATGTCTGCTGCTTATTTTAAATATATAGTTAAGTAATAAAAAAAACAAAGCAAAGAAAAATGAAGGGGCAAACCGAGAAAAAATTTCAGCAGGAGGAATGATGAATTACAATATGAGACTTGATTGCCACCTAGCTTGGAAGTACCTCTGTCCATTCACATTCCCAAGCCTAGAAATCTCTCCTCAAATTTGCAGTCTGTATTGCCCTGGGAACCTGGAGTGCTCCTGCTCCCATTGTAGCACCTCTACCCCTACCTGAGCTACAAAGGCTTTCTCCAGCTTCCTGACTACCCCATGGTCTGAACCAGCTGAATTATAACCTATTTTGTGGGATTCAGATAGGATCATACACATGAAGGACTGGTAAAAATCAGGTTCTCGAAACACTCACCATAATTCCTATTCTCTGAAGAGTTAAGATCCATGCATTTTCCCTATGAAATAAACTTTCAGTATCTGCTGCCCCCTCAAATCAAACACAAACCTCTGCACTTCTATCAATAGCAGCTGCTGATCAGAATCACAGTTTTGGTTTCCCAAGCTACATAATCCTGCTAGTTCATTCTAAGACCTACTTTCCTTAGCACACTGTATCCATTATACTGGTGTTGTCCTCATTTTTAAAAGTTTGTGACTTTTCAGCAGTCTGATAGCATCATCCTTGGAGACAGTCTCTTTTTCTGTGAAAGGGATCTGTTTGTTATCAAGAATTATGTGGCTCTGAGAGCTACATATACCAAACTTAACTGCATTAATTAGCTTGTGCTGTGCTTGTAAACTGATCATAATAATGCTTATCACAATCTTAGTGCCATTATCTCTGTTTTGCAGATAATGAAAATGAGGCACGGAAAGGCAAAGTCCAGTGTAGGGCTCTTGAGCTGCCCGTACTGCTCTTCTGTGTCATTCAAGCAGTAAGCAGCTTGGAGCAGAAGCTACCCAAGCAAACTTTGGGTGGGTTTGTCTGTGAATGAGAAAAGCTTCCCAGGAAGCAGCAGAACGATTGCCTGGACTGCCAGACCATGTCTTCTGGAACAGAGGACTCCCACTTATCTCTGAGGCTATTTTGCCACCTGAGGTAGTAAACTCCCCCCGCTTGCCAGTTTAACATTCACACTGGCCTTTATGCCTTATTGACAATGATTGGATGATTAGCAATCCATTACCAGTTGAGTGTCTCAGTGGATTTTCCTCTTCTGGTGCCATAAAAAAAGTTTCTCTTCCCAGTTTGTCAAGACGTATCCTTTAGTACATTCAGCCTAAAGGACCAAAAAGTTCACTTTCTGAGACTTCCCACAGATAACAGACCAAATTTCAGATCAGTTAAAGGATATAGTTTTCTTAAAATTGCACCAACACACTAATGATGATACCCATTGAGACAGTTCTTTCCGTTCACCATGTTTCATAGTAGTAGAGAGATGTTACAGCTTCATGAAGTGGAATGAAGCAGAGCAATTGGTCTAAAGGTTTGAGGCACTCAGCTGGGTATTCATTTACTTATTACAGTTATGACTCAACCAATCGCAAATGAAAAACAGATATTACTTTTTTAATTGGCTGTTTGAGGACTTCTTGGAGAATCACTAAAACACCAAAAGCAAAAGATGGATGGGGTACTGCCCATGTACAACTCTTCAGAGATTTTCATGGGCTTCCTTTGATAGCAAAGAGAAATCTGACACCCTTGTATTTTCTTCTGCTGAGCTGTAGCTGGTGTTGCATTGATTCACTCAAAATCTATTTGACAATCCCATATGATGGTCAAAAGTACTGTTTGCTAGCTTTTAAAATGACAGTTTGTCTCTTTTAGTGTGGCTTTTAGTAAAGTATTTGGAGGAAATATGCAGTCTGCAGAAAGCTATCATTTCGATCTAAGCTAGCTGAACAGAGCATTGTGGTTATCTGAAAAATGTATGCAATTATAATATACCAATGGCATTCATATAGCATTTCCTACAAGCTGTTCCAGAAAGTATGACACTGCAGTTCTCTTTCATGAAAATCCCTCAGGATTACCTTCCAAAGGATTCATAGATTTGTTCTCAGTAGCCCACTATAGCTCCAAGTACTCAATTCTCTAGGACAGACTGTGCTGAAGACTCTAGATTGATTATGCTGTTAATGACGCAGGAAGCTCTGCTGATGTTTGTTTATTCTGAGATTAGCTAAAATTAGAAGTTGACCTTATGTTCCTGAATTAATTTGAAGGCAAAAATACAAGTTACTGATTCTGATGATTTTTTTCTGGAAATATCGTCTCAAAAGCCTAAACTCAGAAGGTATCTTCCTTGAGCTGTGAGTCAGTTTTTAAGTAATTTGAAATGAAAGGTGTCTGGGCCAATATATGATGTATATGAGCAATAACCCCTGAGCAATTTCCAAGGTAATGCCTTAACATGCTATGATTTTGAAAGACAAGAGGATGTCAAAGCCTTGTTTTAAATGCTTGAAAACAGATGGATAAATTCAGTAAGTGTTATTTGGACAGACATTGATCTATTGACTGTTTGGCTGTGCCAAAAGCACATCAAGTTGAAGTGTTACTCTTTGCATCTCTGGATGGTCTTGATATCAAAAAAAAAAAAAAGATTAAAAAACCAGGGAATACTGAATCTTTGACATCAATAGGTTGGGAAAACACATTGTTGATGTTTCAGAAAGAGTGTAAGCCTTAAAGTGCTGAATTTGAAACACTAGGAAAGGGTCTGTTTTCACACTTTTTCTTAATATCAGTTTTGGTTTTTCTCAGTGGACTTCAGAACAAAGCATACCCAAATCAATAGTCAGTTCTGAAAATATAAGCCAGTTTTAGAGTATTCTGATACATCTTGCTGGAAACCCTTTGGAAAAAAATGTAGTTTAAGTGCCCACACACTACATCTAATTCTGGAGACGGGTGTGGTATTATTTTGACATAGGTAAAGTAAATGAATATGAATGTATCGAAGATACAGTGATGATAGTATTTTCTATGTTTGCAATACCTTTCATTCCAGGCTCTCAGAGACCTTTATAAAGCTTTTACTCCAGACACCAACTGGCCAGGAGATGGTGTTAGTAGTGTTCCATAAACAGACAACATGTGACACAGAACAGCAAAGTGACTCACTCGTATGAAATCTGCTGTAGGCATTTCACCCTTCTCTGCATGCTGTCCCATCTCTCGGACCTTTCCTTGGCCTGTTCTGATTATATGCATTATCTACAATAATTATTATTTAGTGTTGCCCTTTCAGTATGGCAAGCAAGCAACAACATGAAGGCACACATAATTTTCTTGGATCTTTATGGATACATTATTTAACTAATAATGCAGGTAATTTACTATCAGGTCAGTTAAAATAGAATAGACCAAAGCCTACATCACTCAGGAATAGCAGAAGTGACTGAAATAAGTTCAGTCCTCCAGACATTTTTTACTTCTCTTCCAGGCCTTAATCTTGTGGCTAGTAACAAGTAGTTTGGAAAGATATTCCTCTCTAAGACAACAAATGCCATATGTTTCATTCCTTCTTCACCTCCTGTTGGGAGGCAACTTAGCTGAGATTCCCAGTTGAAGACTGACCTCAAACCTTCCATTCTCCTTTTCTATCAGTGTTATGAATTTCTATACCAGCTTGTTTCTCCAATTCCTAGTCTTTATTTTTGTTATGTAGTTGCAACCCTTAACCGTCTGTCCAATATGCCACTAAAACCACACTGTCTGCAGGTGTTACTGTTTAATGTCACCTTCTGGTTCTCTAGGCTGACTTTACACCCTCACACCTCTTTCAGTGTTTCCTCTCCCACCACCCTTCTGTTCAGTTACCCCTTCCCCTGAGCTCAGCAAACACTGCTGCTCCTACAATCTCCTTCACGATTTTGCCCATGCTACTTAAATATGTTTATGTGTGAGATTTTGACTATAAATCTTTCCTTCCAATATTCCTTCGGTTTGTGCAGTGTTTCCATCATGGTTTCCTGCTTCTTCTTCCGCCTCTGCTCCTCTCACCAGCAGTATGGCATCAACTAGAAAAGGCTCTGTGGGCAGGGAGACAGTGTTGGTGTTGGGCAGATGATGGTGGTCAGCTAACACGATTCTTTGGCATCAGGTTGTTGCTGTGATCTCAGGTTATTCATGCATGGGTTTGCACTTTTCCCAGCTATTTTAATAACTTCCAAAGGGAAGGAAATAAAGGCTCTTGTGCTTCCTGTGCTACTGTGCAGTCACAGCCAGGCTGGACCCTTTAGTCTCAGTCTAACCACACTCTCTTGAAGTGCAGTAAGGAGGCCAGATACAGCCTGAGTTTCACTGCTTAGAGGCCTCAGAAGCTCAAAGGACAAAGAGAGAAACTGTACCTTGATATTTCATTTCTCTGCCTTCTTCAGGGAGGTTTCCACAGCTCAGTGTGCAAGAGAAACCTGCCCCTGACTTCCCTGATGTGTGAACTGCCCTTGCCTCTAATCTTGAACAGATCACATGAGGGGCAGTGTCTTTTTTTTCTCTTATCTCTTATTTGTCTGTCCATGCCAAAGTTGGGGGCATCCTGACTACTGGCCAATGTAGCTCTTGTGCAGGGACAAGCCCTGATATTTGTATCTAAAATCTGTATATAGCCATCTTATCTACAATGGTTATTATCTTTTAGATTTAACATACTGGACAGAGTGTCCTGGATGGCCTAGGAAAAGAGCCATTGGGATTAAAGGTCAGTGAGATCAATCATGCTGATGATTTATTTATGTGGTTGACTATTGTGGTGGTGATAGCTTTTTCTGCTTGGCTAGTATGCTCAAATGTTAATTTTTTTTTGAAATTACCTTGCTATTCTATGCAAAATTTCCTTTAAGTCTAGGGGGACTTGGCACCTAAATACCTTTAAAAATTGACCTAAGTGATTTAGATGGCTAACTCAAATTTTTCAAAAGATGTTATTTAGGAATCTAAATCTAGTGATTTTCAGGATCACAAAACTGATGGACTTCTTTCTACTTAGCAGTACTAGACTACTTAGCAGTACTGTAAGCTTCTTCCTCTACATTTGCCAAATAAATCTATTGCATTTTGAGTTTCATGCAGAACAGCCTTTTTGAAAAATAACTGCTATCTTCCACTAAGTACCTTTTCCAGTGAAGCTACTTTATCTGCAGTGAGACTACTTTACAACAAGGCTCTTGAGCCCACCATGTATTCTTGAACTTGATCTTCATTCTGTAAGTACAGAGAGCCTCCATCACTTCTGAGGGCAACTTTGAGTTATTGCCCTGAGAATGTTGCCAGAGAGGGCCATTTGGAAATGCAGTATTCACTCTAAGGATGATCTCTTGCCCTTAAGTTATTTAAAAATGAGATCTGGTAATAAGATAATGCTCCATCCTGTCAGGAGAGTATATTTTTAGGATATATTCATATTTCCATAGGGTTCATTAGTTCAGCTTTTCAACCAAAATCTGCAGAGAATGAATGCAGAAATATTGCAGTGCTCTTCAGGATTGAAAGTCTGAAAATTGATCAGCTGTGCTTACAAATCTGGAAACACTTCTTGTTTGGGAGAGTTTTCTATCTCACAGAGTTCTCTGAAGCAGAAATCTTTTCTCCCAAGATTTATGTAAACTGAAATTTTTACTTAAGAAGGGTGGAGGAAAACATCTACTTATTCAATATGCTTCTTTTTAAAGTCTGTTCTTTAAGAAATTGAAAATGCCTGAGTGTGTGAGTAAAATTGTGCTTGAATACAAAGGACAGTTAATACAGAATTTGAAATTTGTGTATGAGAATGTAAGAATGCAGAACATAGGCAATTGTGGTTTGGGTACACACATATATGGAATCCTAAGGAAAACAGCAATAGAATTCAGGAAATATTTAATCAGAGTTTTGTTCATACCTTTGGCTCAAGTTTGGTAAATATGTGACTAGTCAAGGTAAGGATGCCAGAACAGGAACATTTTTATCAGGCTACTGACTCTTATTTTAAATGGGCCTTGTAGCTTCATTACTCTCTTAGATATAGTGCTAATAAATTTCTTGGTCATAATGGCATCATGTTTTGTTGAAATGTTTTGTTATTTCACTAGAAAACAATTTTTTCACTGTCTTTTAGCTGAGAAATCTTTTGAATGCAATTTAATTGCTACTAGTAGGATACCCTTCAGGAGCTTATTATCTTCACTCTTGATGGAATTTCTGTTGCTGTAGTGATAATGTTTTTCAAACATGGTTTGAGAAAAAGAAATCTAGGGTTATCATTAGTACATAATTATGATAAATAATTATGATAACTTCAGTTTGCCTTCCTATGATACTATGTACATATCTACAATGAGATAAGTCTTTAAGTAGCATTTACAGTAATTATATTAATTAGAGAGGTGTTAGGGTAGTATTACTACTTTGTAGCCCTTGTACTGACTATTTGATAGTTCATGTGCAAGGACAATACTTCCTCTTATTTTGGTGAATAAAGACTATCACAGTTACCTGGGAAGAGGATGGCTTTAGCTGGACTATGAGTGTACCTGTGGCTGTACAGCAGAGTATCCTGAGTCCAGTCATCCAAAAAGACCAGTTTCAGGGCATGGCAGCCTTTATTTTCATGTGCAGACATGCTGAATGTGAAACATATTTCTAGGAAACTGGAAGAAATTCAGGAATTAAAAACTAATTTGTATATACTGGCCACATGCATTAAACTGTGTAAGTGCCTGAGTAAGACTGTGCTTGTGCTTTGCAATCATAGTTTTTCTCATTTTGCTTTCTGCAGTTTGTTTATCTTTTAGTACTCATACTTATTGAACTTAATAGTGTTAACTGCTTCCATTTAGACAGAAATTAAAGTAAGGAGTCCTCTTGTCTTTCCATTATTATTGGTAAGTTCTTTTTGTTACTGGGTCTTGCTACATATCTACATAAAAAATACATTATAATTCTGGAAGATGAAATTAGTCAATTTTTTTTGTTAATTTCCCTCTTATTGATAGTGTTAAAAGACTGCAGGATTAGCATCAACGTTACAGTTGGTTGAATGGTCTTGGTGACACTTCAATCACTGTTAAAACAGATTCTGTTGCATGAGAGACCAAGGAAAGGAAATTACAGAGCCTGGTTTAGTGAAGGATTTAAGAGTGATACATATACAAATAAAGAATTAGGGTGCCAAAGCAAGCTGGAGAATTCTGGAGTGGTCTGGTAAGCTACAAGGCAGAACTGAATTCAACAGCTGTGTGCAGATCCTGATAACTCAAGAAATACCATTTTAAAAATTGTAGAAAAAGAGTATGGTTTCCTTTAATCATTGTAGAAAGCTCTGAGAGGCAGAGGTGAAGGAGAGAGAGGCAGGCTGATCAGTCCAGGCACTAATTAGGGCTAAGGTCTCTTTAGGAAGTTAATGAGTTTCTAAATAACCAATAGCAGCTGATAGGGAGTGGAAGAATACTGGATCTCTGCATCCTGCTTTTGTTTCTGCTCTCAAGTGAGAGATACCTTTAGGAGATAAAGTGTTTTCTGGTCAAAAGTCTTCTACTAGGAAATAGCTGCTTCTTGTGTGAAAACTTTTTTCTTACACAATGTGAGGGAAAATTTAAATATATTTTTAGTCTCCTGAGATTTGGGATGATTTACATGAGTATTCCTTGAGCCTTACTGCAGTGCTCAGCATAGGGCTTGACTGATTTTAGCTGTTCTGGTCTCTCTGCCCCTGCCTGTGGGTATGCTTCTGTAAGGGTCTGGCATAACTGCTCTTGTTTGCACTTCTCCCCCATCTTTGTACGCCAGATAGCTTTTGCCATCTTCCTGACCTTGCTGGGTAAATATTGTACTAAAACAGCTTTTGCATAGCATTCATTTGATTTGGAAAAATGTCGAAAGGCAAAAGAAGTGCAAGCAGGTAAGTGAAGGAGAAAAAAAGAAATAAGATGGGAGGCCAAATGAGCACAAAGCAGTGGGAGGATGTGCTCTTAGGACAGAGCAGAAAGAGGTGTATTGATGCTTCTTCAGTGTGTACATGATGCTGTGTAGATACGTTATCCTGAACCAAGACTGAGGTTCATGTGTGTGTTCAGTTGTGGGTGTAATGCACCTTTTAGCTAAGCACCCACATGCAGATATGGGAATCAACTGTGCAGCAACAGTGAGGATTTGCTTGCTCTGGTTCTTAGCTCTAGAAGGGCCTGGTCTTCCTGAACTGCTTCCACAGTGGACCTGCTTCATCCACTTTTTTCCCCACAGGATTCTCTGATACTCATGTCTAATAGGTATTTATTAGCATGCATGGGCTAAGCAAAATATTTTTTCTGCTCTAAGACTCTCTTTCATTTTTACCACCTTACCACTTGGTGGATCTGCATCAGGAAAGACCAGTGCATTTTTTTCCAGTTTGAAATACTTGTCATTCCTGTGGTGGCTCATTTCTGAATCAGGGCTTTTCTAATCACTATAAAAGTAACATTAATATAGCAACAAGTAATTACAAAAACCAGAATCTATTTGGCTCACGCTACAATTGAGTTTCATTCCACAGCTGTAATTAACTAGGCAATGTTTGGAGGTGTGTTGTGTCCACCACCTACCTCCCCTGTGCTAAATTTCTATTCCCTGTGTTGTTCTTACAAAGAGTAATAAAAAGCAAGCCTCAGAACTGAGACATTTCTTGATTGAATGCCATGAAGAACAGGAATTATCCCATGATGTGGTGGCATGACTTGTGCTGTTCTTGTTGAAACAACCCACAGTGGTAGCTTAAGTCTTATGATCTTAACACTGAAGGCATTTAGTGTTTCCAAAGCAAATTGCCTGCCACCTTCTTTTCGGAAAAAAATTAATTCTCTCCCACCTGTAAAACAGGTGGCTGTTAATTCTCTAAAGGTTATACTCTCCTTTTATGTGATTATAGTTGTTTTGTCATAGATCTAATGGCCTAAAGAAACTGCTTTACTTATGTCATGCTCATAAGTTTCTGGTAACTGCTTTTGCTTAATAATCTTTAGTTAGTGGACAATATACCTCACAGCCAACACCTATATACACTGATTATCTGAACAGGATATAGCTGATGATATGGGCAGAATTTCATGAACTTCTATATTGTTCCCTTTAAACTGGCATATGAAAGAGAATTGCCAATGAGTCATGTGCTATATGCAGATTGTTACTATCCAGAACGTGGTGCCAAGGAAACTGATTTCTTCTCTGTTATTACTTTGTTATTCATTGCATTGTGCAATACATCAATTGCGAACATAAATACATTGTGGAGTCCACGGATAGGAATAAATCCTGTTATGTTCAAGTACGTACGTACTAAGTGCTAGCCCTGGAACAAGGAATCAGAAGTATTCTACAGGTTATTTGGATTTTTCATATTCTGTTACTAGTACTTTCATGATTTGTTTTTTTCATTTGGCTGCTTCATTTTTGATCCTAACTTTGAAGAAATTACATGAACAGAATATTTTGGACTTTATTCTGAAACTCACGGTGCTCCCTGAGGGTGTCTTGTGTATTTTTGAGCTCCGTGTGTCTCTGACAATTCCATAAACTTTTGGGAGGATGTAATTTCCCCTTTACTTTCCCACCGGGATTCAGCAGCTAAGGTATGTTTGTTTGTTTGTTTTTTGTATTGGTTAAGTTTGTTAGGTGTAGAAGACAGAATGACTCTGTGGTATTATGTAGAACATATTCCTGTTTCTTGCATCTCCTTGTGTTCAGACCAGAAGCACTTGGGGAACTTTGGGGTTTTACAAAGCCCCTTTCCAGATCTGTGTGTCCAATTCAGTAAGGACTGATGCAGTACTTGGATCTCTCCTAAGGCTCACTCATTATTTGTGCAATGGTTTCTGTAAAACAACTTTCTGATCCAATTTGAGACTACTTGTGATGAAATCCCACTACTGGATTCATAAGTCCTCAGTCAGTGCTGGTAGGGTCAATCATTTAGCAGCAGATTCTGCCAGCTGTGGTCTTGGAACAATTGAGATCTTTGACTTCATGTTAACATAAGGACAGTGAAAGCCATCATTCCATGCAACTTTTTCTACAATCTCTAGAGGCTTTTCTCATTTTCACCGTCACTCTCTGTATTTAAGCAGTGTTGTGGGGACAGAGAACAGCCCTTGGGCACAGGGTTGCTGTGTGATCAGAGACACAGAATATCACCCTGTGCCTTTGGCCTGCCCTTCAGCTTCTGCCTTGTATTTTTAGCTTCCAGTCTCCTTACAGGGAGAATTGTCCCTTCTTACAACATTTGTAGCACAGTCGATGGATTAGCCATTCTGCTCACCCCTCCTCTGGTCTCCAGTAAAAAGTAAATATTCAAAAGTGATTCCTTGGTTTTGATTAAGGAAGAGTTGTATTTCCTAACATTACATGACACAGCTTCTTTGTTTAAGGGAATATGTTTGAACTGGCATCTGAGCTTGGATGCCTTTGTCACACAACAGGTGCTTCAGATCACTAATCTCCTGCAGTCCAAGCTGATATTTATTCCTGTCCCATGTCAGATCCTTTTGCTTGGCATAGCAGAGCATACCATGCAACCCACAAATTGTGCTGGTGAACATATTTAATCACAGATTACCTATAATTAGCTCCATCACAGCGAGATCCCTGGAGATCCTCAGTAGGAGGATAATGTCTACTCTAAGGACAGAGGCAACTCTGCAGGGAAGATGGGAGCCCAGCTGCAAAGTTCTGCTCGAGTAGACTTGAGCTGGTTAAAGCCTTTGATGATCAATCTGGAGTTATTTATAGTTTCATATTTCAAAGTCCAGGCTTTGGCTTCCTTGAGCTGTAACACTGGGTAAATACAAATATCTCAGGGGTTCATATCAGTCCTGTGCATCTAGATAAACTCTTAATTTATTTGCTTTAATACTGGACTGTCAAGGCTTGTCATCTGGGATGGGGTTTGCTATTACTAGAAGACAGTGGTTTATCTATATTTGAACTAGTCACCCTAAACAAATTTTATATTCAGTGCTGAGAAACAGAGTCCTTCAGAACCTGTTATGAGCCATGCATCTGGATGCTTGAGGCATCTACTTTGGGATCAGAAGGACTGTGCCCTAGAAATTAATGTTTCTTTCCAGAGAGAGAGACACAAATATATATATCTAAGCTTACCTGAATGGAGCTCACCCAGTGTGTTGGCCCTTCAGTCTAGTTCTTCTTTTCCTTAGTCTCTCAGTAATCTCTCAGGACTTGGCAGGATTTAGGACAATTTTTCTAGGTTGTAGGAGGCACAGAAAAAGCAGACAAAACATCAAGTGTGGCAAATCATTTATATAACTTGTTTGGACCTGTAAGTCCACTCCAGTTTTGTGTTATTAATGCTTTTTTTCAAAAAACCTCCAAATTATCATCCCTTTTGACTGTACTAGAGCACAACTTGCTACCTTGTAGACCTTGTAGATCTTGCAGATGCCCAGGGAGACAGAATTACAGCTCCTCTTGGGCTAGACCTGGGGTTACATTATTGTGGTCACAATATATGTAATGTTATCCCAGATGGTTAACACCTCTAGATTAAGAACCCACAATGGTTTTCTGTGTCACTATTTCAGACTTTCCCACCTGATTAGCACCAAATCTGTTTTCACTCATCAGAATATCTACTAGATATATCAGCAACTGGATTTTCCCAGGTATTAGCATATAATAATCCTATTCTTATAGAGATATATTTAAGAAGATTAAAAACTGAACCTTATGATTTAGAGAGAGCTGTGCCTATGCCTCCACACACCCTTCCCACTCCCCAAATGACGAAACTGCATCAGGATCACTTTTATTACTTGAAAATCAAAAAGAAATGTGTGTGAAATAGAAGCAAGACAATAGAAGACATATCTGAGGAAGAAAATAAAGGCCAAGAATATAGGAAATAAATCAAGAAGGCTAAACATATACATATTTGGAAGAGTATAAAAAAATCAAAACGAAAATATTCCATATTGTAAAGGGAAGACAAATTCCAGTTAGAAGTTTACTACTTAATATGAAATGAAATCAAATAGCAGATGGTAAGAAAGCGAAATTATTCAGGTCTTTCACTCTGAAAGTTTCCTGTGTCTAGAAGTTTAGCAAAATTAATCCTATCTGTGTGGTAGGACCTTAAGTAAGAAAACACAAAGAACAGATTAAAGAATATTTTAAAGGTGGGATGTAGCTCTGAGCAACCCGGTCTAGTGAAAGGTGTCCCTGCCCACATCACAGGGGTTGAAACTAGATGATCTTTAAGGTCCTTCCCAACCCAGAATGTTTTATGATTCTATGATATAGAAATGACCAGAATATGTAAAAACTGCTCTGGGGTATTTAAGGAATTAGCAAAAGCAGTCACTGAATTGTTACTTATCTGTGGCAAATGTTGTGGAAAATGAAAAGACACAACATCATTCTCAGCATCATTCATCATTAGATTTCCATCTCCACAAAAACAGTGAACCTACTTTTTCCTTCCTCTTGTTCATGCACGGATTTCTTTCTTATTATCTTTTATGGTCATTACATCTTGAATCTTACTCTTTCCAAAATGAATATCCGGGGGTTGAAATGGAAATTTTGAAGGCGTATTGTGTACACTTGAACATGCTGATGTAAAAATGTGAGAACTCCTCATAGCCTTCCTTCTGCTCTGTTTGGTCTCCATGAAAAGTACTGGTTTGAAGTATGGCACAGCAGCAGCTCCCAGCTCATCCCAGTTGCTGTGGAGAGGTGTCTGCTGGAGTGTATTGCTGTTACACTGAATGCTTGTAGGTTTTTGTTACTCCCACTGCTGTATACTTAAATTGCATGTATCTGTGTAAGCCTGCCATTGAGACAACTGAAACCATACATGCATAATGAGTTGGAAGTGAATTTCCAGTCTTGCACTTGGCTCCTGTGAGTAATACATGTGTCACAGGCCTCTTCAGCACCACTGAGGTTCCCCTCCTGAGAGGGAACTGTTCAGCTCAACACATGTTTGAGAGTCAGGACTTAGATTTATATCTACATTATCTGTTAGTGCTTTTCTGCCTCAAACTGCCCTGCATGTCTGAACTTATTGGAAATACTGTCATGTGTATGTGGAATGCTGTCTATGTAAAGAGAATGGAGAAAAGTTAGCCTGTGTTCACAGATTTGTCCATAGATTTGAAAGAGGGAAAACTGAAATGCTTTTCTGTTCAGAAATATCACTGCAGAGACCCGGGGAGATGCATTTTGGTGTATGAACTTCTATCTCAGGCAAAATCTCTCAAGATGCATTATACCATGGCAGATGTTGCAGAACATATAACCTTGCCAAGAATCCTGGCATGGAGAGGTGAGTGAAGGCAGGAAGCATTCAAACTACATCTCTCCTGAAACACAGTGACATTGTTGATTTTAAATTATTCCTGTTGAACTGTGAGCTCATCCTCTCTCTCCATAAGGCAGTGTTACAGCATTTCTGACCTAACATCTTCATTTTTCAGCAAGTGATTGAGACAACCATATTTGTAGATGAAATATGAGATGAACAACAAAAAAGTTCCTATAAAGACTAATTTTATATTATACTTGTCATCCATTCTTTCATTAAAAAATATCCTACCAGCTCTAGCGCAAGATGTTATTAAGATCTCTGAACATCTATAATGTTAAGAACATTTTAGATTTGGTTGGATCTTACATCTCACTGCACTATATTAAGGTTAATATATTAAATTAATCTTGAAGCTCACATTGGTCACAGCTGAAATAGTCAAGATATTCCAGCATGATGATATGAAAGGTGGCGCACATAGCTTTCCAAAGTCATCTGAATGGGTGCATTGTGTGAAACTCTAGCATTATTGCCATCAATTCCAGTCCAACTAACCTCAAATTGTCACCAGTAAAAGAATTTCTTAACTAGTTGCTGAAAATATCCTTCATTACGTTGCTGCAATGGTGCTGCTGCAGGAAGTGCCTTTGGCACCCGGAACTTCATTACACTTTTTCTTGTATGCTTTTCCCTTGGTGCCTTTATTGGTTGCAGGTTTTCTGTCATGAGGATTTTGTCTAGGTAGCTGCAACATATCCTTGTAATTTTAAAATCAAGAATAGAAAATAGAAATTGACTTAGAAAATAAAATTATTTTTAAAAAATTATCATGAAATGTGCAGCAAATAACCGGTGCCTAAGCTGATTGAGCATGAACATGTATTGGCATCAGTAAAATCCTTGAATCATACAACAGTTTGGGTTGGAAGGGACTTTTAAAGGTCATCTAGTATAGCTCCCAAATGATGAGAGATACAGCAATCCATTGTGTTAGAAAGATACTACTGGATGAAAAAGATTTAGATGAAACTGCATGTAACACTACATGTTTTAATGGAGAAGATGTCAACATATGGAACACATTACTTCTCATTGCTAGGTGTTATCCAAACCCATTATTAATTTTGAGCAATCCAGCCTTGCTTGTTGCTGTAAAAGCTGCAGAGGTGATGACAAGGATGTGTGTTAACTTAAGTGTCAGTGGATCATATATTTGTCTCTTGCAGGACCTAGCATTCTTCAGTCTTAAGAGCATCTCCAAATCACAGTTAATTATCCTTCCCAACATCCTACCAGGTTGGTAAGTATTTTGCCATTTTACAGATAAAGATAATTATAAAAATATTAATAATTTCTGACCGTATGGTATCATATAGGAATCATAAAGGATTGCATAAAGAGCATTATTCCTTCACTTGTTGCAAAGCACCCTAAGGGGCATACAATGTGGTACTCCAGCAGCCAGCAATGGGTACCTACAGAAGAAGCTACCAGATGCCATCCAGCCATCAGCCTCAACTTACATCACTCATAGTAGATGTTAACATGCCTGTGTCCCACGCAGAAATCTCACTGCTGACTTCAGTAAATTAACAAGACCGTATTCATATATTTATTTTTTGGGCATAACGTCTTCATGCTTGTAAACAGGAATGTTTTGCTTCCAAAGCAGTTTCAGCTATAACACTGCCTTAAAGCATATTCTGATAGTTGAACTTTAAAAACTTGAAGGCATGAGTAGGTTAACAACATCTTCATTTAATAGAAATTAATTTAATTTTATGACCACATGGACAACGGGGAAAATATAGTCTTACTCAGCACTCTGTGATTAAAATGATTGACTGATATAGACATTTAGAAGCCTTGTTATGAAATATATTTATCTTGACAACCATAGTTAAAGACCATTTAAAGTGCACTGAAAGAAGCTGCTACAAGTGATTTCAGCCATTGGTTCGTGTCCAGTAAAACATCCAAGATAGAGCTTCTTGAATATTTTAGCATAAATGCTTGAGAAACACTTGGATACTTTGGGAATGGGGTTAGGTGTTGATTTATATAGAAATGGTTGATAAACACCTTCTACCCATTGAGAGCATGTGAAACTTGTGCAATGATCTGTTCTGCTTCAAATTTCTGACCTGGAGTAACCCATGTAATCTGTCTACCTTATTTGAGTGTTGTAAGAACAGCCGTATGTCCTTATATATTCTGGCATCATAGTAATGGGAGCCATGTAAATGCCTCAGCAGGACAGATAAAATAGCAGAGGACAGAGATCACCTCTGGCACCTCTTGTGGGTATCTCCCCTCTACATATGAATCATGCCTCATACAGGCAGATTTTATTTATGTCCTTATTCATGACCACATATATGTTAGGATTGCCTGACCATGGGAAGACACTGCATATTTAGTCATATTTTTTGCATAAAAGAAAATGAAAATAGAATTAGAGGTGTCTGTACAGTGCCCAGGATACTTGCAGGTGGGGAAATAAATGGTTCCCAGGTGCCTTAGAAGGGAGCAATATGTGGAGCAGAGCAGCTTGAATTCTTTCAGAATTGCTGCCTGTTTTACAGTTATCTTTTAATGTGTTCTTTTATTGTTATTTTTTAATCGAGGATGAGAAATCTATGATTAAAAATAAGTCTGTGGAATGATGCTTTGTAGGTACCTGTTAGTTAAAGCAACACAATTAGGATGTTGTAGATGACAGACAATTCTGGAATAACCGGTACATAGACATTTAAAAAAATTAAGAGACAAAGGCCAGAAGATAGTAAATAAATGCTTCATCACATTTTCCAGATTTTTTTGTACTCATAGATCCTTAGTTTGTATGCAGAGGTGTTAACTGTGCATATAGAGATAAAATGGCAGTTTGCCAATAGCAGGCAAGGAGCGAAACTAGCCTATATGACAGTATACTTGTTTCCAAACTGTAGGTGGTGGAAACCACTTTGGAAACCTATTTCATTAAGGAAAGAATTATGTTCCTGGCCAACACAATTATAGTGTTTTCAAGCATAGCTGAATTGGATGTAACTTGTAGCAAAGCGTAACACTGAGGAAAGCACCTGGTTCAAGAAAAGAATGATTTGGTGATTAATCCCATTGATACTACTGTGGTCTAAAGGGCTTTGGCAAATTCAATGTTGTTTTAATTAGGGAAATATTTTCTGGTGAATTGAATTGTCGCCATACAAACAAACCAGATTATTATTTTTTTAAACTGGGAATTTAAGTGAGAGAAAAGGTATGTTATCAGTATTTAAGTTATTTTCTTTTTTTTTACTACTGGAAAACATGAAGTTAAACTGTGATAAACTATGTGTCTTCTAAAAAGTATTTCTGACCACACAATTATATCTGGCTATCCATGTGCATCTTGACTGAGGAAAAAATTCTGTTTCGTTATGACAGTGGAAATTTGGAATAATCCCAATTTCTATCGATGCAAAAGGGACCAGAATCTGTCCCATGTAGTACTTTATACAGCACTTAAACTTCTGCAATGTTGAAGTACGTAAAAAGGGGTCTTGGAATGCTCTTTTTATAAAGAATGAAACTAATTTATCAAGAAACTATATCAACTTTAGATGATGTTCTGAAGGTAGTACAAAGATAATTGGATATAATTTCTTGAATTTAGAATAGATGTATCTATAGGCATGACTGCCTGAATTTAGACATACCCTGAAATGAAAGTATTGCCTGAATTAACAGTTTTAATTAAAGGGCACTAATAAACTTTGTGCACTGAGAAATGGAGTATGTTCACCCATACTAAATTTGAGAAACCTGCAGTGCTCTGGCATCATAAAGAGATATTCAGACACCAAACTCAGTGTCTGAACAGTGCATGTAGAATGGGATGACAGGAAGAGAGAGGCCCAAGTAACCTCAGTGCACAAAAGTATCTGTTTGCTAATGACCTGTTTGTTTTAGACCAAAAGTTTATTATTGCAGTCAGTAAAGATATGAGTTGAATTGCACACACATTTTGTGGCAGTGTTGGTCAAAGTTTGTACTAACAGGTTTTGAAGCATAAAAAGTTTACAATGAAAATCCACTTTGTGGATTACGGTTACTAGCGATAGAAGTACAGAGCATCTACTGAAATGGATTTAGTACAAAAAATGTTTTCTGCAGGTAGAATTTGCTTTCTGGCACCGCTTTGATGATTACTCAAGATCCTGTCTGTGCCATGGATTTTCATCTGCTGGTGGTGTTTGCATTAAGTTGTGTAACTGCTTCTTAATGCCTGTTACGTAAGGATGCATAGATTGCAGCTCCATGAGGTATCCTGCACAAATCACAGCTGATAATGTAAGCATGGTTTCAAAGGTTACTCTCAGTTGAATTAATTCTACATTAATTAAATCCTCCCTGCATAAGTCAAATGCTTGAGTAAGACAGAAGCGTACAGTATAAGTTCAAATAGGGTTCAGAAAGTAGGTAGCTGTTGTTGTCCTGTAATACAGTGTATAAGTTTGTGATATTCATACTATATACCAGTGTGATGCAGCTTTCCTGGTCAGGGTGGAAGATTTGCCATTGGCTTTTGCCATGCTGTGATTTTACCCCAATGACCTCAGGCTATATAAGCTAAACCACAAATAACAAGTCGATAGAGAAGATATAATCAACATTCACAAGAGGGTTTTTTTATTTATTTTGTACTATATTTACTGTTTTAGCCCTTTTTCTTATATTTAATTTTAATTAGACTAAGTCAGGATCCATACTGAGGAAAAAGAGTCTAAAGATTTCATGGACATTGCACCAAATACAGAGTTGTGGTGGTAACCCAGGACAAGAGTTTAGCCCGGAAAGGAAGAAATTGAAGAGATTGGAGATGAGAAAACAAATCTAAGTTTAGCAAAAATGAAACAAGTCTTTAAAACTGAATCAGAAGGATTATAGACACAGTTGCTATTTGAAATGTGGTTAGCTATAACAACACTTACCTCTTTTCCTTCTCTTACATTAAATAAAAACCTTTCAAGTTCCCATAGCAAATCCCACAAGTTAGATTTAAGGCATTTCTTCACTGGAGGGTTTCACCAGCATACAGTTTTTCTAGTGTAGCCCTCTGAAAATGCACACTTTGCATTGTATGGAGCCTCTTTAAATTCTGAATATCAATTAACCACAGGAATATCACACACATCTGTGGTCAGGAAACATCTTGTCCAGAATAACAGGAAAAGCAGAGAAGCAAAGAGAGTGGATCGTGCTACTGACCACAAAGTTGCAAAATGGCATAGAGACTCTTTGATTGTCTATTATTCTGCTTCTAAATTTTCTAAGTACAGATGCAGCTGACTTTTGCTCCGGATCTGCCTGACCCAGGTTTTATGAGATTTAACGAGGCCTAGATTAGAAAATAAATTATGTTTAAAAATATATTGGCACTCACTTTGAGGACTGATCAGAAGCAGATAAGATAGCATGCTAGTGCTTGAAATTTAGTTAAAATATAGTAACTAAGATATTTTTAGCAACAAGTATTGCTTGTGTAAACAAGCTATGAAATTTTGTTCCATGTTTCATCATACCAGGTAGGATTATCGATGGTACCTCCTGGCCTATACATGCTAATGATCTACCAGAGGAGTTGAAACTGAATGAGGAATGGCCAAAAATGTCAGGATGATGCCATGATGTGGGTTAAACTTGGGGCTGATATTTGCCCCATAATCCTCTTGGAAGACTGTTCCATAAATTACTTCTTAAGTGTATAGGGGTCTTCTCCAGTTTCCAGCCTGGCCGGTGCTTCCCAACTCTGTTTTATTCATTAACTTTATAAGCACACTCTAAACTTGTGTTATGTAAGGAATACTAAATACTAACTGTCCTCAAAAACATACCTGAAAAATGTCACAGGTGAAAATGCACAGAAAGTTCTTTTCTGAAAAAATCTCATGGGGAAACACAACTCAGCTTGATTGGTGGAGCTCAGTTTGATCTCAGAGACACTGCAGTAGCACAGATAGAAAATGAGAAGAAAACTTTTTGCAAGGAAGAGTCTGAGGCAGATGCATGCCCAGTATATTCTGACCACTAAAGCAGATTTCTGAATGCACATTCAAAGTGCATTAGCCTGCTCATTATTTTTTTTGTTTCATAATATAAACATAATATTTATAATTTATATTATGATAAATATTATAATATAATAATACTATTTACAAACTGAAAAAAGGGAAAATTTAGGCTAGATATAAGGAAACAGATGTTTTCTGATGGCCGTGTAATTTTTCTGAAGCAGTGGCTGGTCATGTGTGAAACACCAAGCTAGTAAAATGCTCTGTTATTTTATAAAGAGGAAAGGAGAGAGCTGCAAAAACATCAGCTCTTAGAAAGAGATTATATCATTTTCATGGCCTCTGCCATTTCAAGTGAATATCTTGGAATAACTAAGCAATTTAATAGTTTAGGGTATAAAAATAAAACTATTTGTGCTCTCATGAATGTATAAGATGATTGGGAGAGTATTAGGTTTTTGAAGCAGTGAAAAAAACCGCAACCCTATGTAAGATTTTATCATTTTATGGGTTGAATATCTGTTATTTAGTAATGGAAAAAGTATGCTTTTGCTGGATCATTTGGTATTGTTTTGGTCAAATGATCACCCATAATTTTTGATATCTAGCACTGCATTACAATTATTGGCTGGGTCTGAGGGCTCCAACAAGGATATTTTTCTGCAGTTCCAGATGCAAGAGACACATAAGTGGGAGTGGGAAAAATGCTGTTGTTTGGGAAACACACTGTGGGAAAATTGCTCAAGATGATTTGAATGTCAGAATTGGAATGTAACAAGTGGTGCAGCCAGATTAGTGGAAAGAGAAGGCCAAAAGCTAAAAACTGCTTTTTGTCAGGGTTCTCAGTTAATTTGAAACAAAATTTATACTTTACTTTTTGTTGATTGTGTTCATAGATAAAATTTCAGTTACATAAAGTTAATTTTCTACGTGTATGGTAAGCTAAAGTTTTGAGAACTTTTATTTTTTAGTGAGAAAGACCTACAAAAAGGAAATATATCTAGACATCTACGGGGAGGTTTAGTTCCTGCGTGCTTTTTGCAAAGCCCAAATCAGCAAATCCATTTGGTTTGCTTGAGTAAATTGGGGGGCACGGAGTGTTGCCCTTTGGAGATGTCTCTCTGTTCACCTACAGAACAGATAATCACATATGGGATTGGCAAATACTGGGAGTGTAAAGCCTTCATTAGAATACATGGCACTCTGCGTCAGGATCATTGCATCAGATCAGAAGAGATGCCCAGACACTTTCCTAACTCTCCCAAGGTTTTTACAAAAGACATCTCCAAAATTCTGAGAAAATTTCCCAACTAGCAGGTCTTGTGTCTTTCATGTCAAAGGCATTAAGACTCTTCCAATGTCCCACACAGCAATGCCTTGATTACAGTCCCAAATACCCGAAAACGAGGGGAGGGGTGGGATGTCATGTGATTCAACACCTGTGTCATATAAACTGTTGCAAAGATTCTTGTGCACTGGCTGAAAGCGCTATCTGTGATCCCAACTTCTAATATCTATGGTGCTTTCAATTACAAGATGTGACAAGTCCTTCTAAAGCCAACAGCTGCACAATCGAGCAAACCTGAGCAGTGAAAACTGCCTCCTTTTGAGACACTGATGAAAGACTTGCCTACCACCTCATATTAATTAGGGGTTGTGTTATTCTAGAACAATTGGCAATCCCTGAAGGATGAATCAGAGCAAATTTGGTAAGATCATGATTTTGTGATTTTTCTATGGCATGCCATTTTTTCAAAATGGTCCATAATGCCCTTAGCTCTCAGATTTCTTTATTTCTATTCCTTGGTTTCTTGTTTGGAGGGGTAGAAGGCAGTTCTGGATTCCTGGAGAGGGAGGTAGAGTAGAAAGTTTTTGTCTTCTGTGGGAAAGTTGTCAACAAGTAGAAGTTCACTGGGTTGACATAAAATAAAATCATTAGTGAAACCTGAAATATCTGCAAATGCAAAACTAGATTTATCCTTTACACAACAGAGTCCTCCACACATACTGATTTTTAATGATTTATGAATGGATAATACCACTGTTAATACAATAGTATTTAGAGCCTATACAGTAAATTAGTTGTTTCATCTGTTGTTTTTCAGATAAAATCAACTCTTAGGTAAAATGTCAGCTTTGCAAATACCCTCAACAAAGAAAAGCAGAGAACTGAAATAACCACCCTGAAAACATGTACCCCCTGCTCACAGCAGGCACGGGGAAGCTTGCATTGTTATGGCAGATAATTGCTCAAGGCCTGAGTATGGGAGAATCTTGTTCCATATTCTGTCATTCAGTATTCCTAAATTAAAAATGCTGGCAAATTCCTTTCGATAGTTAGGATTTTCTGATTTGTACGAAATACAAGTATGTGTGTAATTTCTTGATAGATAAATGGTGAAAAGGTAAAAGTTAGTTATACTGGTTTTAACCCAGTTAGTTATACTGGTTCTTTCTCTTGGAACAAAAGCTTTTTTTGTACTAATGTGAGTAACAAGTTCAAGGGAAAAGCCAGGAGCAGCTTGGGCTGAAATGCCCTTTTCTTTTCAAAATTATAGAGATACGATATGCTGTATTACATAGCAGAGAGTCACTGTACTCTTAATGAATTTTGCATTTGTTCTCAAGATAAGGGAATGAAATAGAAGAGAAAAAAATAATTTGTCTTGAAACGCGATATAAAGTATAAACCATTTCTACACACAATCTTATCAGTCCATTTCGTGGCCACTTGACACTCTTAGATGCTCTTAATATATTGTATACCAAAGGCAATACTGCTGACATTGAGTTCTGCCACTGCCAAATTGCATATTCATTATTGTTCATAGTCATGTGAGGTCGAGTTCGGTCATTGCAAACAAAGAACCTTTGTCTGGATCTTTACTCCCTCCTTGCACAGTGTTTGGTTTCCTAACTTTTGTAGCATTCTCTGGGCTGAAAGTTTCTTTTTAAAGAGAATGCTGTGTACTCTTTTGTAAACATGTCTCCATTACTAAAAGTGACATCATGGGAATCGCTGGACATGAGCTTGGGGAACAGAGCCAGAGTTGAGGCAATGCAAAAAGAAGTCCCCTTGTCCCTTCTCCCCCCTCCTCCCCATAGCACTGTCTAGCAAACAGGTACTTTGTTGAACTCTGTTGGAAGCTTCATGAGGAATTTAAAAATAGGAAGGACTAAGAAAAAAAGGGTCCTGCCAGCTTTTTCTCATCTGCAGGCTGCTATGCACAAATGTGGTCAGAAGCTTATTCACACAAAGCCAGGGTTCTGCTCATTTGCCATCATATGCAAATTACCTCCCTGGACTCACTGGCACGGTTAACACTTCGGTTTAAGAAGTTTAAAAAGATGGATTGGAAAACTCAGGCATGCTCCCACTCCTACTGAGATCAGTGGCAAGCCTCCCATTGACTTCAATGGAAGCAGGATAGAGTCTCCATTTTCTGGAAGCGAAACCCAGCGGTATTTGAGCTTTTTGGAGCACATGCAGCTCTGAAAGTCTGTTCCTTTGAGGCACTCCAAAATTTTTCCCATTTGCTTGATTCCATGGCAACACAACATCACCACCAAGCTTTCAGTACTGAAATGAGATTTTACTACTAAGCCTGAGGATTTATACAAGTGTAAAAAGATCTTGCTAAGCTGCAATTTCCATTAGACTAATTCAGGATCCTTTTCAAATAAGTGGCAAAATTATCTCTGGATTTATTTTACAATAAGACAAGAATTTTCTAAGGTTAGAAAAACAAGAAAACTGCTTTACAGTCATAATGAAAACCTTTTTTATTATTATTACATAGAATCATTATGAGTAAAACACTATTGTTCTGTTCAAAACAGTCTAGAGAATAGCCTAAGCAGTTTTCTCATAAATTATACCAAAATCAAACTCTAGAGGCTGCATAAAATTATGATAAAGCCATTGAGGCTTTTGTTCTGATTGTTGTATTGCTTATATCACAGAAATAACTGGTTTGCAACCAGAAGAAATATACCAGTGTAAAAGTGTGCAAGGAAAAGACATGCTAAAAGCTCCATATTAGATTCTGAATGGGCTATACTAATTTTTATAGAGGGAAACAAAGCAGACAAGCTTGGTTTACACTCAGTGAATGAGAGTTTGCTGTGAGTTACATTATAGCACACTGAAACCTAGTACACTCATTGATAGCCTATTTTTATGTGTGGAAGAGGAAAAAAAAATCAAAATGATTCCATACCTAGAGAAGGTTAAGTTGTGTGTAAGCAGTCTTGAGGGTTTTTTTTAAAAAGTATCTACTAAGAAGTTCCCAAATAACAATACAAAATCAGTGGAACAATTAAATTATTAGACAACATTAATAAGAATTTTAACTGCCTTATGTTTCCTGCATTTGCTTAGACTCTAGATATAACTGTTCGTTACCATCTGTTATAATCAGTTTTCATGTAATCCAGCTGTTGAATCATACCCTCCAATGTGATTTCTGACATGATTCAGGCTCTGACTTCCCCTATTGCACACAGACAGACCCATGCTGGAAGCAATGATCAGGATGTGGGCTGCAGTGTTATACTGGGATTTTACTTCTGTGATCTGCTCCTTATGCCAAGAGACTTACAGGAATACGTGATGTAACACTTGATCTCACTTTTCAGAGAGGAGTTCAGAGCTTCCCCTTCTGATGCTTCCATGAGGCTTGACACCTAGGTCAAACACCATGCAATCCTGAGTGTGGGATGTGGCCCTGCTCTGGGTCACAGAATCGGAGACAGGCGTTTCCTTCTCTGGCCTCCACCAGGGCAATGAGATGGTCGTTGTGCAAGCAAAGCTGAGATGAGGATGTAATAACTGAAATCACATCACTGACAGTAACACTGTGACTCTGTCAGTGAAACCCTTATGTATTATTTCTTTTTCATACAGACAGACTCCTGGCTTGCCTCTGATTAGTGAAGCAGCTACAAATCCTCTTACTTGAAGCAGACCCAGTTGAAAGCAAAATCTGTCCCCTCTGTCCTGGCTGATCTTCAACAAATCACTTCAAGAAAAAGTCGATATCAAGTCAAAAGCTTTGTTATAAAGCTGGACAGTTATGGGGTTGTATTTCAAAGTGGCCAGAGATTCTAGCTACGTTCCTTCTCAAGACCAAAAGTTTTAAGTGGGTGCTTGGTACAATTTCACCACCTCTCCTTCACCTTCTCAAGAATTTCAAATCTGAAATTCCTGGCCCAGATTATGAGAAAACTGGATGAAAACTTTAGTATGTGAATGTGCTCTAAGAAGTACCATTAGAGATTGTCCTTTCTTTATACAAAATGTGATGCCCTAGAAAATACAATACACAATTGCAATACACAAACGCTGCACTGCTTATTACACAGAAATACAAACTTTATGTGAGTTGCACGTTTCACTATCTCACATCTTATCGTATTTTTTATTTGAAAAGTAGGTGTCTTTGCAAGTCCACTTTGTGAAGAATATAATTTCTTGCTAAAGGGGGAAAATTCAGACTCAAAATCCCTTCTGAGCCATAAAATGCAGAATGCTCTGTAAACTATCTGCTGTAATACTCCAGTAGTACTTCCTGAAGGCACTCAGTTGTGGGGAGTAGGGCAACTCACATGTGCATGTAGCAGTTGTTTTTTTGTCTATCACTTCTTATGGATCTTCTTTAATGTGTGAAAGTAATTTGTAATTCTTACTTAACGATTCTTATTTGTGATACACTCAAAATGACATCTAGAAGGAAGACCCTTAAGAGAACACCTCCTTGGGTTACTTAGATTTCTAATTAGAGTATCTGCATTAGTATAAAGTGATGTCTTGTATCTTGCCACTTTATTCCTGTGTTGCACTGCAAACAGATATTCAAAGAAAAAATGTAGGCACTGGTTGGTCTGTAACTCAAGCCACAAAGAACCTGTCTTTAAATAGCCCAAGAATGCCAAAGCCAAAGGATACTCTCGCCTGTGTGTAGCAATCTCAATCAACATTTACTTTTGCGCTCAGTAAAAGGCAAACTGGCACTGCCGCAAGGCCGGGGGGGCAGATCGATACCTGTCCCGAAATTTCTGCAGTTGTTCTCAACGGCTACTCTTGGGTTGCCGTAAACCCATTTAAACACTATTAAACATCATTTCACATCGCTTTTCCAGCGTTTTCCTGTTTTAGCAGCTCAGATTTGAGGGCAAAGCAGCCGCGAGTCGCTGCTCTCGCCGGGCGCGGGGGCGGTGGCAGCGGCTGTCGGACGATGCGGCGGCTGCCCCAGGGCCGGGGCCGCAGCGGGCAGGCGGGGCACGGGCACCGCAGCGGCTGTGCGGGGATGCAAAGGTGTAAAGGTGCCGCGGCGGAGCGGGCGGGCAGCGGCGGGGCCCTGCGGCCGGCGGGGCTCGGCACGGGCGCTCAGGAAGTCGCGTCAGGCGCGGCGCCGCCGCGGGGCGCGGGGGCGGGCGGGGGGCAGCGGCGGAGCCCGCGGTGCGGGCGGGCGCGGGCCGGGGCCGGGGCCGGGGGCGGTGGCGGTGGCGGTGGCGGGGCGGGGCAGGCGGGGCGGGGCGGGGCTGCCCCCGGCTGTGCTGCCCCCGGTGGCGGGACGGGGCAGCGCAGTGGCTGCCGCGTGGCGAGAGGGGCGGTGCGGCCCCGGCAGGCGCGGGGCCGAGCGGCGGAGCGGCGGCAGCACAGGGTGCGGGGGGCGTGGGGCCGCCGGGGG
>NW_016690188.1:1760222-2100114 GCF_001604755.1 Lepidothrix coronata
CCCCCCCGAACGTTCGGGGTCCCGCGGAGCCCCCGCGCTGGTGCCCCGGCCCAGCCCGGGCCTGGGCGGGCGGTGGCGGTGGCGGTGGCGGGGCGGGGCAGGCGGAGCGGGGCGGTGCTGCCCCCGGCTGTGCTGCCCCCGGTGGCGGGACGGGGCAGCGCAGTGGCTGCCGCGTGGCGAGAGGGGCGGTGCGGCCCCGGCAGGCGCGGGGCCGAGCGGCGGAGCGGCGGCAGCACAGGGTGCGGGGGGCGTGGGGCCGCCGGGGGGGCAGCGCGGGCAGGGCGGGAGGGCGCAGGGAGCCCCGGGGTACCTTCCCCGGCCCTGTGCCCGCGGTCGGCGCCCGCCCCTCGCGGCGACCGGGGAGGCGCGGGGCGGCCCCTTGGCAGCCGCCGTGTCCGGAGCGCTGCCCACCCGCACCGCGCTCAGCGCCCCGGTTTTATTTATAGCAGGGCTGGAGAGCTGTGGAGCCCTGCTGAACCCGGAGCCCTGCTGCAGACCTCCTGAATCCTACTGAGCCCGGAGCCCTCTTGGAGCCCTATTGCTTCCCAGTGAGCCCTGCTATCCCTGCTATCCCGGAGCGCTGTGGATCCCGCGGGATGGCGGTGGCCGGCAGGTGAACAGCGGCAGCGGCGGAGGGGGAGCGAGAGCGGGAGCTCGGGTTGCGGGTGTCTCACAGGTATGTGTACGGGGGCTGCTGCTGCTGCTGCTGCTCACACGAGCTTTTAATTCCGTATTATTTTTTGAAGTTCATGTTTTATGTGTGCCGGCGCAGCCAAGGTCACCTTGAGCACGAGAAGGACGCGTTTTGCTTCCACTGTTCAGAGGTTTACTGGGGGTTTTTTGGTGTTTATTGGGAGGTTTATATATTAAATTGCCTGAGCGCTGATTACAAAAAAGAGGCAAATTGAATGTGAGAGCTAGCAGAGACAAAAGGATGACTGCATGGTTATATTGGTTCGAACTCCAGTTTGTATTGAGAACTCTGTGCTTGGATATCACCAGATGGGCTTTGTGGCAGCTTGGAGGGGGCACTAAGAAAGGCAAAAACGTTGGAATAAAGTTTTAGGCCTTGCTGTTGCAGATCTTAGCATAGAACGTACAACATGGGATCAGTCTTATTCCTTATGGCTCGTAGCTTGGCCACGACTGAAGTTTCTTTGCAGTGACAGAAGAGGAAGGTATTGCCACTTTACAGTTTCTCTAGGTGAAAATGCTGGAATTCCTATTTCAGTATCTCTCCATAACAGAGCAGTTTAATTTGTAGTGTTTTGCACGTATATTTTACATCACTATGTTGTTTTAAGATGTTTGCCCTTTCTTTTTTCTTTGGCGAAGGGAGAATTATTTGCTGTGCTTATTATATAAACTATAAAACTTCCATTTCAAAATAATAATGCAAGTTTAGACTTCTTTACTGCTTTTTAATCCGATAAGCCTGTAATGTCACTTATGTCAGCAGCATGTTCAGATTTAGGGGTGTGCTTTTTTATAGAGCACTCCTTCTGAGGAGTTTGCAAACTGGTTTGACTGCAGCTGGACCAGACATATAAAATATACCGTGAGATAGGATTGGGAGAGAACATTAATGACATTTTTTGTAGATCATAGGTGCCCTCGAGAAGCAAGTAATAAAAGAATGAAGTCATGGAGTGCAAGAGAATAGTAAGCCTTGGAAAGTGGCTGAAATGTGTATCCTTGTGGCTGCATGGTTTAAGCCATGCAGTGAAGAACAGTGGAAAATTATCAAGGGAGCATAGTGACCTGTAAGGGAAAGAAGAGCAGAGAGAGAGAAGCATGCTGGAAGCTGATTGGTGTGCTGTGGAACTTGAACGTGCTGTTTTTTTTAGCATATTAAAATCTTGCTGATTTTTAGCTGCAATGAAACATCTTTAGAACTGAACTTTTATCGAAAGATTAAAAAATACCAATTTGCTAATTTATTGCTAGATGCCCATCACTGAAATTCTGTGTGCGCTTCTGTATAGGTTTATATACATATATATATATATACACACATATGTGTGTTATTATTTTGCAGTTTCTGATCTTCAGTTCCACTCGTGTGTCATGGATGAAACTGCTTTGTCCCTTGGAACAATAGATGTTTCCTATTTGTCCGCCTCAGCAGACTGCAGCATCAGTAGATGTAAGCATTCCAGTGAAGAATGGGTAAGTAAAAATTGTGAATGTTACTGGCCATATTTATTTTATTGTTTCTTCAAGTTGAAGGTGGACATTTTTATTGTTGTGAAGAAGAAAGATAAGGCATTACTTCTCTTGTGCATGGTACAGTTTGGTTTTAATTTAACTTGAAATGTAAGGAGGATCCAACAGTTCATTTCTGTGCCAAAGACTAACGTTGCTAGAAAAGAAAAACCCTGTCAAACCCTATTGATAGTCTTACAGTCCTCTGGTGTAATGTTGCTAATCATTTTATGTAGCAGTAAATGTACAGAATCCCGTTCTGGCGTAGCTCAAAGTGAAGCAGAAAGTCAAATAGAAAACTTGTTGCTCTCCTGCATTATGTAGTTTAAAACGCGCAGGTAAAAAGGAGCATGAAGCTGAAGATGCAAAGTCGCGTAGCCATTGAAGCTGGAGCTTTTCATGCAATACAGAAGGCAGAAAAACTTGGTGGATATAAATAAGGAACCTATTAAAAGTCTGTGTCCTCTGTTGAGTGAGTCCTGGGATTTGGAGGAGATAAAGTGTTGGTGAGTGGACTCGGCTGGGTGGAGCCAAAAGAGCCACATGGGGACTGGGTTGATGCTGGTTGGTTTAGCAGCATAGGTCAGGAGAAATTAGACATGGATTTGGAGAGGAGGGCTTTGAACTTGATCTGGAAGAAGAACTGAAGACATGTTTAGAGTTGAGGGGGAAAGACAGATGTCCTGGCAGCTGGGTTTTCTATCTAGCTAGAGCTAAATGACATCAGACAGCAAGCTGCAGTAACCAAGAGATCTGTGAGAAAGTGGGATAAGGGCAGGCAGGACAGAAGAGATAGGAAGGAGATTTTCTAAGAAAGTAGTGGTGACTTCAGTAAAGGGTTGGAGGCAAGCAGAAGGACACTATTACAAAGTCGGTTTAATTTGGTGTTAGCATTACAGAAAGTTGGAGAGAAAGGGATTATGGCAGGCTTAGGTCTTGATGCTTCTTTATTTCAGATGGAAGATTTATCCTTGGAATATTTCCCAAGTGACTTCAATACTCCTGCCAAGTGTGATATATGCACAATTCAGTTTTTAGGCATCTGCAGCATTGCTTTTGACTTTCTGGTTGTTTCTCACTGGACTGAGTATATGATGATGTATTTGTGTTTTACAGCCCTTATGCTGGTTTAAGGTATTTGTTCTACCCTGCTGCTCTTCCTCGTTAATGTGCAATTTTAAACATCATTTTGGTTTTGTTTTGGTTTGTTTCTGTAACTTCCCTTTTAATACTGAAAGTAACTTCCCTTTGAATAAAATGTATGGTTTAGAAATGGCAACCCAGTGCTCATTCTCAGGCAAGCAATAATTCACTAGAATTTAATTGAAACAGTCAATATCTTTGAAAGCATACTTAACAACAATTTTTATATAGTGTTCTAACATGGAGAATGAGTTCTGTGAATCCAGCTACTTTGGATTATTTGGTTTTGTAACCTTCAGATAGACAATGTAACCTTGGAGAAGGCACAGGGGTTCCTTTTTCATATCACTCTACACGAAACTGCTGGAAAGTGCCTTCAGAGTCTGCTGAGTTAATTTTTTGGATACACTGAGTCTTGTTGCAATTTTACAGATGTAAATATATTGCTCATATTACAAGCATGTTTACACTATTGAGAATGTAGTTTACTGTTAATTTCTTTCACTTTTCTCAGCTGGCAGTTTCCTTGGTGTTTCTTAATTAGTTATTGTTTCTTTTAAAATTTTGTGTGTCAGCATGTACTGCAGTGCTTAGATACATCAGTACAACACTGAGATTTTGCTTTTATTTTTTAAAATCACATCATCTGGAGATAACATAGTTTATTTTAGAAAAATCTTGGAAAAATTTGTGCTTTATGTAATTGAGGGGTAATTTTTTGTGTGTATGTGCGTCTGACAACTCCTCTTACTCAAAGTTTTCCCATACACAGTAAAACATATATTTCTGCATATTTACACAGTGGTCTTTTGTTCTGCAGGGAGAGTATAACTCTCGTCCCACTCTTTTCCGATCTGCCACTTTAAAATGGAAGGAGGCTCTGCTGAGCAGAAAAAGGCCGTTTGTGGGACGATGTTGCTATGTATGCACTCCCCAGAGCCGGGTAAGAAGATTATAGACTGGATTATGTTTGACAATAATGCATAGTTGCAGCATAATGAATTTTCAGTAGTTTCCGTACTTTCAGAATTAAGGTCACAGTGTTTTTACTTCATAAAGTTTTGCACCATTGTTTGTGGTTATATTTCTTTGTCATGGAATTAATGGATGACACAGACTTGCTGTGATGCTTAGTCTCCCACCTTTCAGTGTGGATTTACTCCTTGCACAAAACTCTCCAGCTCCGCAGAATTATCTCTAGGAAATGGTATGGCAAAATTATCTGCTCTGTTAAATTAATAATGGGAATTTGGTGCACATGAAAGTGTTAAAACTTGCTTTTAGGACATTTTATTTCTCTATCCACAGAATAAATGCAGTATGCCTCCCTTCAAACTTGGTCAATCCTGTACATGAGAGAACAAGTCAGTTTTCTACACCTGGCTGATTCCTTGCTTCTCTGCCCAGCCTGGAAACAAGGAGTGCCAGTTGCCATAGTGGAAATATTTGTCTGCTGGGAACAGTGTCAAAATGGTGGCTCTAAAGAGGTTGTGCAAGCTGATTTAAAATGTGAACTTCATTGAACTGCAGTGGGCAGGCTTTCTGTAAGCTGAAGATGCAAAATGCTGATAAATGGCATAATATAGTTTGCAATAAGTTCATCCTGTAATTTGACTATGTGTACAGCCCGGGCTTTAAATTGCACAGTTACACCTGTATTGAACTCCATCATTGGCTGAACTAGAGTGAAAATTTGCTTGTCTCTTTGACCAAGGAGAAGTTATTATTTCACTCGATTCCTCTGCCAGAGCGGAACATTCCAGCAATGATACACAAATGTGGTGTAGAAATCCAAATGTACTGTGAAGGCTATATATGATTTGGGAAACAAGACAAGCAATTAGATAAACTGAGAGACTACTTCTAACAGACAAGTCAAGTGCTTTGACGTGTGAAAAGTTGTGTATGAATCCTCAGTTTAGGGCTTTATACATTTAGTAACTTGCCTGTTAGTAATTAGGCTATTCATCTCAAGCTGGGAATTACGCTTTAAAAATAAAAATCTTGTTCTGTATTTTGTCCGTTTAATAGGAGACTAATTAACTATCCTGAGATCCCTCTTAAGGTAGGGGCATGACCTATCGAGCCCTTTATTGCCTTCTGCCATAAGGAGAAAATACCATCCTTGCACAGACAGTAACAAAGAAGATCCTCTCTTTAGACTCCAGATTATTTTTTTTTTTTGATCTGCCGTTTTAATTATTTCTCTTAAGGAAAAGGAATGAATGAGTGAGACAGCTTTCCTTAAGTGTGTCGGCCAAACTAACAGCTTGGTAGTTCTGAGAGTGGCAGGTCTTGAGTCTCCCTCTCATTTTCCTTCTTGCTCTCCTAGAGGCTGATCAAGTTCACTAATCAAGCAGAAAACTACCCGCTTTATTCATTTAGTCTTAGTTTTTAGCCTAGTTCTTAGTTTTCAGTCTTGTCTGAATGAAGGTGGCTCATTAAGGGATGTGGTGAATGCTAGACATGCTCTTAGTTAAGAGGTGAGGGATGGTGAGGGATAGTGTTCAGCAGGAAAGGGTAGGATGTGGTGGTGGGAGCTGGGCTTCTTGCAGCAGTAGAGAGATCCTGTATCAGCTCAGTTGGTCTCACAGAACCAGATTCTCTGCCTGACACAGGATTGAGGAAGAGTTAAATAAGGAAAAGCTAAAGTATGACGTTACAGCTGGAGGATGAGCTTCGCAGAGCGAGGTTATAACTTAACGATTAGAGCACTGGAATGGATTTGGGCATTCCATGGTACTTAACTTTGTTGCTGTTTTTTTTTGTGGGAGAACAAGAACAATTCACTTCTCTTCTCTTTGCCAGAACATTTCATCAACTTTTAAGATCCACAAAAAATCACCAGTGAATAGTCAAAGAAATTAGCATTACCTTGAAGTTTCCTCTTAACAGCTTAAAGCAACAATTGGTTGATTGAATGTATGGCACAGTTATGCTTTAGCAAGGGGGTATAAGACTGTGCTCCCACTGTAGCCCATAATTTCTACCTGATTTGCAAATTACATAGGACACTTGTATATTTTAATTTGTGGCGAATAGTGTGTCCTAAACAAAATACAAACAAATATCTGACTCGCATTGCAGAATTGGTGGTGAGGCTGTTCTGCAGCTCTGCTACTGGTAACCATCTTTCTCTCCTTCACTGTCCTGTTTTTGTCTTCTTTGACATGTACAGTTCCAGTAGTTTTAGCTGTAATTCACTGCTGGCATGGTACCAGTTTTATAATTGCATATTATCTGGATAGAAAGAAATTAGCCTCTCAGTCAAGATATTTCCTCAGAATATGGAAGATTAAAGTTTAGGTCTTTCTGCCAAGGAATATTTGTTTATCTAGACTGGAACTGCTCCTAAACTCTCCCTAGTTAATAGCTTGGAATGTGGAGTCTGTAACAAGGATCTAGAAGGCTGGATTGAGTTTGTTGTTCAGGCAGAGCAGGAATGTGGAGATTTGCCACCGAACTGTGGATGGATATCCTGACCCTTGGGCTGTTGTTACATGATGCCTGATCTGCTGGCAAACTGGATATCACAGGCTGGGCGTCAACTGCTTGTGGTTATACTAATGCTGAATGTGGCTTAATAAAGTTCTGTCTAAAGATGAGTTCTGTATTATGACAAGTCCTGGTTTATATTGCATCAGAATACAATGAAATATTGTGGCTTGAAGAATACAGCCAATACAACCACGCAGTAAAGCCTAGAGAATTCTGTGAAAGTATTGGAGTTTGGAATAGTGACTTGAATTTCATTTTCATTTTGGAACAGTGTGTGTATACTGTATGAGCAGGTTCAGTGCTTCTCTGGTTTGGGGTTTTTTTATAGTACAAATGGAAAACATTGCATTGTTTTAAATGTTATGGTGAGTGTAATAGACACAGCTATTCTTACGTAACGAAATAATTCACCAGTCTTTTCTTTTCTTGGTTTTACAGGATAACTTTTTCAATTCTAGTATTCCTTCTTTGGGTCTACGTAATGTCATATATATCAATGAAACACATACAAGGTAATGTAGCAAGTCTTTCTTTTACTTTTAAAATCCAATGTGTTTTGATTTTATGACAGAGAAATCTCTAGGGTAGTCCAGACTGAGTGAATATATTGTTGTGGTCCTAAAATGCAGAAAGTGGTGCTGCCTTCAGGAAAGTAATGTACTTGTTAAATCTGGCTGTGTGTATCTGGGAGCTGGGCAAAGTCCATTGGGGTTATAGACAAGGAGCGTAAGCGTCAAACTTGTTTCACAAAAACCAGAGCACCTCTAGATCCTTTAGATGGTAACATCTGTGGCATAGTGCTGAGAAAAGCTGATTTATTCCTATGTGCAGAATGACTTCAGGCTTCATTTTAATTTACTGAGCAGATCTGGCTCACAATTTAGGCGTTGACTATTATCAGTAATGGCAATTAAATCTGGATATGTCTTAAGATACTTTTTCTGCCTCAGTGGCAGAGTGCAGCTCCTGAAAAATGGTGTATATAACCTAAAAATGATGATGTATCTTTGCACTAATGGAAGCGTATCTTGAGTTCTGGGACAAAGATACTGGAATTAAGCACAAATATTCTGTTCTTTGGAAAGTTAATAATGCTTGCTAAGTTTTTTTTCAATAATCATTAGCGTAAGCAGGTCCTGCAGTGTTTGTCATAGAGTCAGAGCAAACAAAGAGAGTCCAGCAGCCTAAAAGAAATGAGCCAAAGTGTCTGAGTGGAAGAAAGGCAGTATTGTGCTGTGCTTGAGAGGGAGGAAGCTAATGTTAGAGACTGTTTCTTATTGCACTTGAATTAATTATGGTTTTTTTAAGAGTTGAGCTTGTAGTTTAGGATACAGAATAATAACAGAAATAGTGCTTAATTTTAACTGTTTTTTTAAAATTAGTTTCAGAAGTCTGATGATTGAATCGTTTTGAATGGTCAAAATTACTTAAATTGGAAATAAAAGGGGAAAAGATATGGGTTAATGAACTATTCTGAAATAAATGCCTTTAGCTCAGAATGTTATTATGGTGTGAAAAATGACAGTTTTAATGAAGTTCTGTGGTCCCATGTGGTTACAAAGTCACAGTTTCCCAGCCTTAGACAGCAAGAGGGATTCTCTTTAACTGCTGGAGTACTGTAACTGTATTGAGACGTTATCACAGCCTTTGGCTGAGGTATGACTGCCAGTTTTTTAATATATCTTGAGTGAGTCCACTCTGTGTGGTTTTTGTCTTTTCTCATTGCTACATGATCAGCAAACGGATTTTTCTAATTAAACCACATCATGTCTAAGCTGTAAAACGAATGTAGAGGTCTTCATACCTTGACAGATACCTGCAATATCTGTATGCTGCTGTGATAATATGTTCATAATTACCAAAATCGTTGTCAGAAAGAAGCATATCCTTATCTTTGCTTTCTAGAAAAATTAATAAGGCTCTCAAATTCCAAAGAGAAGGGGAAAAGGAAAAAAGCAATTAAAACAGAGTTACCAGTCTGCTTCTCTGACAGCATGAATAGCAAAATTCTTTGTCCTTTGAGGCGGTCTGAATATTTGTGTAACCATTATGTGTCAAGACTGTGCCAGTGACTTGTGCGTGTTCACTCATCTTAATTACAGTGCAAGTGGCCTGTGTGCTCAGGTAGTTTGGCCTTTTGCAGTGTAAAAGTTCCTTCTCATCTTTCCTAGCTGTTTATAACACATGTATAAATTTACTGAAATGTGGTAGGGAGTTTTAACAGCCAAGATCAGTAACTCAGGTGATGACAAGCAGTGAGACCTTGGCGGCGCTCCAGCATGGAAACCACCCACGGTTCAGTTTGGGACACTCACTAGAAAATCAGCCATGCATTGCACCAGCAGACCACAGGACAAGGGTTTTACGTAATATTCAGTGCTCTGGTCTCAGGAATGGCCAGAATTTATTTTTTTGTCCAACTCTTAATTCCGACCGATGGCATCAGCTCTGCTGTTCCGGGGTCCCAGCTGTTTGTTTTGTGGGGTGACCCACGTAAGTGGTGGCTTGTCCAGTCTTGGCCTGGTAAGGGGGGTGAGGAGGAAAATACTAGTGCATATTCACTGCTGGGGATTTTTAGCCCTTCCTGTTTCACTTGCGTGTTCTGTGATGTTTGGTGTTCAAAGTAGTGTTTTCTCAGGTGATTGCTGCTTATATGATCTAGACAGTAAAGGACAGGGTTAATTTGGAAAGAAGAGACTGTCCACATAAGAGAAATTGCCTTAAACACTTGAATTTATAGAGATTTACTGTTATTCAGGGGTTCTGCTCCTGCTAAAACTTTGCAAGGAGAAGGTGTGTAGGAGGCACATAAAACTGGGTGTTTAAAAACACTAGGAGGGAAGAAAAAGTTATTAAAAAAGCGTTTTTAGTTTTCATGGCTAATGCAAACTTCTTTTCAGAAGTATCTGTGAGAGTTTACCCTGTGCTTACGTGAGCAACTTTCCCAAGAGGACCCAGTGTGCCTTCAAGAAGTTGACAAACCTCTTAGCTGGGCATTTACTTTCCTTGGTGGAAAGTCAACAAATTGGAAATCACCACTACCTCTTCTTTTGACCTTATTGAGCTGGGGAGTTGGTTCCAGCAGAGGCACAAAATGTATATGCTGGTTTGTTTACTACTTTCCTGTGATACCATGGGTGTTTTAAGGCCAGTGTCACCCTGGACTGAAGTGATGCAGACCCCAGTTGTCTCAGATATTTTGTGCTGTATATGAGTTACTTCATCTATAACATGGACATATTGGCAATTTACTAGCAGATAAAGAAGCTTTTAGGAAGCCCTTCATAAAACTTTACTTACTTTTGCTACTTAATTGTATTTTAGGTATTTTTCATACTATTTTTTTTGGCAGTCAAATATTTTGATAATCACACTGAAATACCCATTTTATTTTTGTAGGTACAGGGGGTGGCTTGCAAGACGGTTTTGTTATGTCCTTTTTGTGCAAGAAAGGGATGTTCATAAGGGTATGTTTGCCAAGAATCTGACAGAAAATGTGCTGAATAACAACAGGTAAGATAATGCAAAATAAACTGTTTTTTAAATTAGTATGTATGATATAAGAATTTGGAAACTGCAAGTTTTAGAAATCAGACTGTTTAAAATACCAGAAAATACAGTGTCTTTAGCACAACCTTTCAGGGCTGTAGCTGGCAATTTCTGTTTGAATAGTAAAAGAGGGGATTAAAGAAGTGCAAGTCTCCATATGAGTGATGCCTAGTGGGGGAACACCAGCCAATACACAGAAAAATAAATTGCTACACAGGAACTCTTTAAACATTTGTTTATCTAATTCATGTTAATCATTACCACCAAAGTCATACTGCAGTCATCAGAAATTGTCAGTGTTTCAGAAGTAATAGGAAAGCAGCATTTTTAAGTACCCTGAGTGTACACCTGGAGCACGAGGCAAAAATAGAAAAAGGCTGTAGAGTGAAATTCCCACCCTTTACTTTGAGGAGCCTGTTTTCAGTTTCATAGATCACATTTTAAATGGCATGTTGAGCCCTTGATTAGCTATTCAGGGATCAGTTTCCCCTGTACATAAAGAAATTCAACCGCATGCCCCCTCCTTGAGCCTACTTTTTTGTCAGAAGGCCTACACTGCCTACATTAACATTCCTAATTCTCCTGAATGTTTAATGTTTGAGTCCGTCTGAAGATGATAGTGTTGCTTTTGAAAAGTAAAGCAGACTGCGTTGTGCCATAGTTATAGTGTGTTAAACCACTTAATCTCACTTAGATTTGTTTCAAATGGGAAAAATAGGCCTTATAGATTTTGTTACACTTTGTAAAACTGAGAATTTAAGGGGAAAAATACTGTAGTAGTTCAAAATAGCAACTGCAGTAATCTATCTAATGAGGTAAGTGAAAGTTCTATGACAGGAAAAAGAAAATATTAAAAAAAATGAGATTTCATCTGTTCTTCATGAATTTTTAACCTTATTGACCATTTCTGAAAATTGGCAGTCACTTAATATTAGTACCTGTGATTTGCATATATACTGTTTTATGTGGTCAACTTTGAGTGTACTCAACCATCAACTGCATGTTAAATCAGAGCTTAGAAAACTACTGAATTAGATTGAATGCATGTGGAATATACAATACTTCAGTGTAAATGGTTTTTTTATGTTTACTCCTGTAGTAACGCAGAGCACATTCTCAGCAGTTGTTGTGTGTGTCTTGGACTCTTCTGTGTCATACATTTTATTTTTCAATGTTAGAGTCCAGAAGGCCATAGTAGATGAAGCTTCTGAACCAAATGCTCCAGGTAGTTTTACTCCAACGGATCCTAAAGCTATCAACAAAGTGAAGAAGAAAGCTAGGAAAATACTCCAAGAAATGGCAGCAAATGTGTCACCTGCTTTAATCAGGTGAGAAAAATGTCTCATTGGTGTTTTAAGTGGGTGGAAGAATGAAAAAGCTCTTTATAATAACAACAGAGCTTGTAACACATAATGCATAAAAAGTGAATAATTATTCTAAAAATAATACATTATTCATAAAAATCCCTTTTTTATTATTAGCTAACAAAATAGTAGTTATTCTTCATTTTCAGATGCAGCAGAAACCGTCTGCCTTTACAAGGGATGAATCTTACAAGATTAAATACAAACTTTTTTTTCCTCTCAAAACTGGGTTTGGTACTAATGCTTAGACCAATATTGGCATAATTTCAGTCTCATATGGGCAAGAGCAGTTATCTGCAGCACCATGGACTGTGAAAGATCATTTTTCCAGTAACCTATTCAATATTCTAAAATAAGACTCTCTCTGAGGTATTTATAACTACAGATTAGATAAAATCTTCTACTGTGCCTTTACAACTAAGAGTGAATTTGTCGTGTTCCTAGTTCATCAACTTTTTGTTGCAAGTTCTAGATTTTTTGTAACTATTGTAAGTTCTCCTAGATAACATGCAGTCGCCTAACATATCACCTAATTAGCTGTAATAACTTAGTTATTACAGTTGATCATAGGACCTCAGTTAACTTTCCCCACAGATGGTGGTCCTACCCTTTGAACAGGCTTCACTGAGGTTGATCAGTGTCATAACTACAGGAGACTGAAATGTGGTTACTAACCATAGATGATTACTTGTTTGGCAATTGGATTTTACAGTATTTTTGTTTGAATATAAAGTAATCAGATTTTATGGCTTTGCCTTTAGTCATAGAGAAGCAATATAAAAGAGAGGCAGAACTGAATGAAGCTTTTTGGGTTTTGTTTGCTCTTCCTTTAGGTTGACTGGCTGGGTGTTACTGAAGTTGTTTAACAGCTTTTTCTGGAATATCCAGATCCACAGAGGTCAAATAGAAATGGTCAAAGCAGCAACAGAGGTAAGGAAGGGTGGGAAAAAATCTAATAAGGTAGATTTCTGATGTAGTGTCTGTGAATATTTAGAGCACTTTCTATTGTTATGAGAGTTTTGCTAAGTCTGTATGAAGTGAGACTGTAGATAGAACTGTCTTGTATCTGGGAAATAGGGTTCTTAATTAAATATAATGCTCTTCAAGTTGTGTAACCTAAAATATGATGGGAATTCTGATTTTTCCTTTGCTTCAGTATCAAATTTTAAATATCAGACTGCATGATTATCTCAGATAACCTGCATCCAACATTTTTCTTCTTTTTTTAAACTGAGGCAGCCAATAATAAACTAGTAGATATATTTAGAATTTTTCACTTTTACCTTGATTTGGAATAAAAATCTTTAAGAAATAAACTCTTCCTATTTCTTACTAGCAGTACATTCCCAGTTCTTTGATACTCATTGAAATTGGTCAAACAAATTCCTAAATTCTACCATTTTCTTTACACTCGAATTGATTCTTTTTGCAGGATTTACCTTAAAAATATTGATTATATAAATGAAACAAACAAACAAACAAAAAGGGTTCCTATTATTTTCTGTTGTTTTTTGATTATAGTATTAGGGAACCCCACTTTTCATAGATCCTTGCTAATATCTAATGGAAATACTTTTGGTGACACTGAAGATTTGTCCACATCCCTTTAACTGTTTGATTATTGTCTGAAGAAACTGGGAGTATTAATTAGTGCTAATGTAATGCACGCAACTGAAAACTGCAGTCCATGAAAATTAAGTACGGTTAACTAAAAAAATCTCGTTGTCACAGCTGAAGGAAAACCAGAAGTAAAAAAACTCAATGATGGTAACTGGAAAAATACCATCAGTTCAGAGAAGATGATGCTAGCAATCTCAGTGAAGGATTTTAAAAAAGGAGTAATATTCCACATTTCTTACCAACTGCCTTCTCTTTTTTTTCCTTCTCTCCCCACCACAGATGAATTTGCCTCTTATCTTTTTGCCTGTTCACAAATCCCACATTGACTACCTGCTTCTCACATTCATTCTTTTCTGCCACAACATCAAAGCACCCTACATTGCTGCAGGGAACAATCTCAACATCCCCATCTTCAGGTAATAACCTCTTCTTATTTGAAAAAGACTGAGGTGGCGGGATCTGACGTGTTGTGCAATATGTCTTATGTCCAAGTACAAAAATATCTGAGTATTACTGGGCCATCATGTATAACACGCTCAGAGAGAGAAGCTCTATCATAACCCAAGTAGGGTAAGGAAGGGTATTCCTTCGTCCTAGGAGTCTCAAAGTGGATAGGTGCCTAGGAAAAGATGACTGTGAAAAAGTGTAGTGAATGGACAACACTTCATGAAATTTGGTGAGCTGGCTAATGGGCAGCAACACTACTGGGTGAATAATACTTTGTGGGAAAGTACTCCACTTTAGTCTGTGTTTAAATTATTTTTCTGGTGGCTGAAGAACCTAAGGTCTTTTATGCAATATTTTGCCATTAAGACAGAATTTGGCCATAACGGATTTCTAAAAAGACACTGGATATTGCAGGAAGTGATGAGGAAAGAAGGATGATACCTTGACTTCAAGGGTATTTGCACCAGTAGGTGCTGGTCTGCAATAATCATCATGAGAAAGGCATTCAGGCTCTATAAATTATCAATTAAAATGCTATTTATTAGGGCCAGCAGTATAAGGAAAGAGAGATTAGCATAGATAATCCAGCATCCCTTTAGGCACTGGGAACCCTGTGTTCTGCAGAATTCAGCAGGCCTCTCATCCACAGCCAGCCTGTGGACCCTGTCTGCAGAAAGGGTTACCCCAATTTGGTCCTTTGAGGTGGTGTAGGATTTGCTTGCAAGAAAACAACTCTATTCATCATTTCTTCTGCCAAGCAGAAAGGATGTTCTTGTGAGAGCTTCTTGCTGCACTGTAAGATAAAGGCAAGACCGTGCAGGTGTTGTAATTCCTGGTGTGAAGTGGGAGCTGCCTGCCGATTGCTCTGTTAAAATGAGCTGATCCTGCAGCTGAGGCGTATGTGCAACATGGGCATGAAGATACTGTTTGTGCAGCACAGCACAGAGTCAGGACAGCTCAGGTTAACTGGTAGGTGGATCACCAGCATCTCAGTGTACAAGTCTCCCAGAAAGTGGCCTGTCAAGGGAGTGAAATGGAGCAGGACAGGATAGAGAAGCCTGTTTCGTAAGTTAAATGGAGAAATAATTGTATGGTCCTGTCATGTGCAAGTAGTACAGTACAGTTTAGTCTTTGGGAATGTCAATTATTTCAGTTTTTGTTGTGTGCTAGGAATTTTGTGCTGGGTGTGTAGTAGCTTCCTGCAACTAAGTTCAATGAGTATAATCCTTCTTTATTCTGCAGCACGTTGATCCGCAAGCTAGGAGGGTTTTTCATTCGTCGGAAGTTGGATCCGAGTCCTGGTCGTAAGGACTTCCTCTACAGAGCTTTGCTCTATGTGGTACGCATTTCTTGTTGTTTCTGTAGGTAGCATTTCAGTTGGGTTCAAGTGGGAAAGTGAGTTCCATCTGTCTGGAGATCTATTTTACCGCTTTGAATTTGTCTTTGGTTTCATGCTGCAAAAAGGGGATTCATTTTTGTATGAACTCTGAATTTATAGAATTAAAGAAAATTGAATGCTCAGCCCCTTTGAGGATGAGCAGATTTCCACCTTGCATAATCGCTGCTAAAGAATGTGGAATCAATGTTCCCTGAATTAATGTTAGGCCTTGTTTCTCTGATGTCTTTTGTTCTGAGGAATATCTACACTGATTCTGTTAACATAATGGAATTCTCTGTTTATGATGGGTTGATGTAATCCTTTGTGCCATTCAGTATAATAGCTGTATTTGCATCTTGGAAGATGGGATATGCTGGGGAACCAGAAGAAGAGATGAATGTGAATTGACTAGATCAACTGTTGCTAAAGATGCTCTTTGAACAAAAGTCATTATACTGCTTGTATATTCATGCAAATTCAGTTGCAGATTCGTCTGGGTTTGTGTCAAGCATTAATTATTGCTTTTTTTTCACAAGTGTTCGTGCCAACTCATGATCTTCTGATACTTTTCTAAGGAAATGGTTGCTGACAATATATTTCAAATGTGAATTTGCCAATATAATTACATATTTATTTTTTCTCTTTTCCAATCTTTTTGTATTCAGCACATAGAAGAACTGTTGAGACAGCAACAGTTTTTAGAAATATTCTTGGAAGGCACACGGTCTCGAAGTGGAAAGGCATCTGGAGCTAGAGCAGGTCTTTTATCTGTGGTGGTGGATGCTCTCTTCTCAAATGCTACTCCTGATGTCCTAATTATACCCGTGGGAATCTCCTATGATCGCATAATTGAAGGTCACTATAACAGTGAACAGCTGGTAAGAGCAATTGAACAACTTGTTTTGCCTAGGGGATTTTCTGCTTATGTGCAGGAAAATGTGTTAGAGTTAAATGATGTGCTAGTAGTCCTGTCACAGGTACTCGGGATTAGTGTTGAAGAGCAAAGAGCCATTAAGCACAAAACCTCTCTGACAGGAAGTGCTGAGGGACAGGTGACATACTTCCACATGCAAATTCATGACATAACAAATAATATGTTCAAGTGGATCTCTATGGAGAAAAGTAGTTCTCCAGATTTACATTTAAGTTATAAGGTGTGTCAAAAGCTTCGGCCTTGTTTTGTCTGCTGTTGCATGCATTTTAATTTTAAACATAACCTTTTAATTGTGAAGTGGAAGAAAACCCAAAACAACCACCTCTGTTTTCTAGGGCAAGCCTAAGAAGAATGAAAGTCTTTGGAGTATAGCTAGAGGAGTCTTCAGAATGCTGCGGAAGAATTATGGGTGTGTCAGAGTAGATTTTGCACAACCATTTTCCTTAAAAGTAAGTTTGACTTCTTGAAAATCCATTTGAAGTTTTGACATTTTTGATATTTCAATAATGGGACATATTTATTTTGCTTTTTTTCTTTGTGGGTTATCATCAGTAGCATTATCTGCTGAAGTCCATTCTGGTAGGACAAAGTACCCCTGTTTTGATGAATGTGTGAGTCTTTGGGCACATTTGTGTTAAGCTGAAATGGACTCAAAGCTGATGAAAAGGGTTATGTTAGTTTCGAAATGGTTTAAGTGTTCTTACTGGGGTTCTTTGTTTGTTTAGCAAACAATCTTTAAAATGATCCTTGTACCATGCAGTAATCCTTTATGTAGTACAAACATTAGGAGTTGAAGGAGCCTGAATGCTGTTTTCCAGTTTAAGTAATTTAATGGCATATGGTATTATTGAGGAAGGGCATTTACCTAACTAGATTTTTGAAATTGCTAAGTAAATTAGTAGCTATAAAAGTATTATGATTAGTATATTGTGTATATAGGTGTTTTGTAGCTTCTCAGGGAACGTAGTGGTGTGGTAGTATCTGCCTTCACTCTTTAAATCTTCCCTGATCTCTGCAAAATCTGCTGGTACTATACTTATCTGCATTTCACTAATCTGTATTCTGCCACAGTATGCCTTATTTTTAGTGTGACTTTAATAAGATTAACTACTGCAACAGCAACCTACTAGAACATTATTCAAATTAATTAGGTGTTCTTTTTTCTGCCCTACTTCTCTCAGAAAAGCAGTAGGTTGGAGAGCTTTGGAGGGTTCAGTTACCACAGCATGAAATTATTGTGACCATCTGCACTGCATTATAATTAGCATAGTAGGGAAAGATACTAATGCACTTCAAGGAGGAGGTTTGGGCTATTCTTGGTAGGGAGTTAACAATTCTTCTTGGATCAGTGTAAGGAAAAGAAGGTTATCTGCCCTCTTAATCTAGAGAAATGCTAATCAGCAACCTCTGTCAGGTCTCATTTGTATGTGTATTCCTTATTATACCTCAGAAGGGTGATAAATGGCATAAATCATTTAAGTATGCCTTAACTAAGATTTGCAGAAGTATAACTGTGGTTATGTCACTGCAGGTTTTTCTAAAGCAGATGAGCTTTGGGGGTTAATTTTGGGCCTCTGCAGTTCTGTGAGCACAGGCTTGGAAGCAGGAGAGAGTGAGCTGGCTGTGAAAGTCTTTTAAGCAGCTTTCCTGGGAGGGAACTGTTTTTCTGAGCAGCAGGTTAAGTGACTCTTTAGTTTCCCATTCTTTACAGAAACTGAAGGAACACAGAGTCCTGAAAACTGAGTAGTGTAAATGCTTAACCTACAAGGAGAGGCTTTTGAGAAATTTGGGATTCAAAAATTCCAAGCATGCAGTGCCCTGCCTGCTTTCTGGGTGCTTATGTCACTGTGAGGGGTCTTGCAGCTGGAGTTTGTACACCAGTGTTTACCTACGGAGAAGTTCCCCATCCTGGCATTTGACAAAAGCAGCAGCAAGCAATAATTACTTCGTGTTGGTTCTGAATGGGTATTAGGCTTTGCTCTCACTCATGTTAATGAGGCGGTTCTCATTAATTTAATCCTGGAGAAGCTAGTCTCAAAGGAGTTGTTCCCAGCAGGGTGCTGACAGGGGTTATGTATTGTGTTCATTGCATTGTTTTGCATGAAGTACAGATTCCTTGATGTGGGAAGTTTGCTTTTGCATAAAATAAAGTAAAAAATGAATAAGCTGTTGAAAACTTTTAATATCTCTGATCTTATTACTGCTTTTTTAGTGTGAGCTATTTTTAATCACAGTTGCAGTTTGAATAATTGCCTTTTTTCCTATAGTAATATCATCAGTTGAATGCAAGAGTAAAGTGGGAAAAGTACAAAAAATAACAATTCTTATTTTAACAGGAATATGTAAACAACCAAAGCCAAAAACTTGTGCCTCCTCCTCTTTCTCTGGAACAAGCTTTGTTACCAGCTATACTTCCATCAAGGTAGAGATTTTTTTTTTTGTGTTGTTGAGAGGGAGGACAGGTTGGGATTTGTTTGTTTGTTTGTCTTTTTAATGTTCTGCATTACATTCCAAGCTGTACTTGAACTCCTCAAGGGTAATCTAATTGTTTATAGAAAATTGAAAAGCTTAGACAATTATAACAGCAGTTTTTTATAAGAATTGCATTCTTTCTGATGAGCTCTGTTTAAATAAATTCGAGGAGGCTTTTAAAAGGTTTTTGGGTTTTGTTTTTGTTTGTTTGTTTGTGGGTTTTTGTTTTGTTTTGTGCTTGAGTTTTGTTTTTTGTTTGGTTGGTTTTTATTTTAGTGACCTCTCTTGGTTTAATTATAAATTTTATAGAATAACTTGGGGAAAAATGACATGCTTAATGAAAAGTGAAGGATTTGTTTTAAACCTCACTAAACTTGCACAAGATTTTTGGAATAATTACAAAACAAATAGGATCTGTGAGTGAGTACCCCTTGCTCTCAAGGAGGTGACTGTCACTCAGAACTGCAAAACTGTGGTCAAGGGCTAGATCTGCATTTGTTACATAGATACACATTTTAGTTGAGGTCTCTGCTGTAACTGTACAAACCTCTGTCCTCCTGGTAGAGACGAAGTCAGTAATTTACCTTTAGAAAGTTGTAGGTCGATACAAAAGACCATTTCTAGCTTGTGGAGAGACTGGCTTCTATCCACCTTTTAGGCAGATTTGCTTATTCTACTGTTGTCCGTATTCATTGAAGGGAAAAGAGCTGTGGGGTGTAATTGGTGTTACAGCAAAGTCATGAATAGCCATAGAACAAGGATGCAATTTTTCTTTTGGTAGTCTTATCTTAGATTGTTGTTTAGTGTGAAGAAAGAATCTGTAAAAGTCGGTAGAGCTACTTACATTTTTCTGCCCTTACCAGACTACAGTGGTGTTTTGTGCTCTATTTTGGTTAGTATATATGAAAAAATATCAGTCTAGGTTATTTTACATTTTAATCTAAACCTAAATGTCATCATGTTAATTTTTATTCTGTATTTAGACCTAATGATACTGTGGATGAAAGCGCAGAGGCCTTGCTGCCCAACTCCAGGGATATCACCTGTGAACCCTTCAGAAGAGAGCTGATATCCAACTTGGCTGAGCATATTTTGTTCAGTAAGTGTTAAGAGTATCACTACCACAGAATCATAGAATGGTTTGGGTAGGAAAGGACCTTAAAGGTCATCCAGTTCCAACGCCTGTTGCCATGGGCACGGACACTTTCCACTAGACCGGGTTGCTATCAACTACCTGGTTTGTTTTGCTGACTGAATGAATTTGTTGTTTGGTAATGTCATACTTCCTGATTCACTCCATTCAGGTGATTGTTTCATGACTTCAAATGTTCTCTTAACAATTCTCTACGCCTTGCCTCCCTCTCTCCTCTTCAAAGTTTAATGAACTCTTTTCCTGATTTAGATTTCTGATTAAGCTTTTTGTTCTGTCTGTTTTGCTAACTTTTGTATTGCTTGGACTAGTATACTAAACTTGCTGTACTCTGAAGTGTTTGATAGTCATACTGGTACACTGATTTCTTACCTCTTCATGTAAGAAGTTATTGGAGTGTCTGAATGGCATTATTTTAAGATCATACTCTCATGAACTCACCTAGCTGCATGGACCAGTGTTGCTAGGTTTTATAGGTTATATGGTGTATGCTTTAGTCAATAGACCTGTGATTTGTGGTATAAGAAATGCATACAAAACAGTACTTAGCTTAGTAAATGTTTAAGCTTTATTCGACCTTCTTAATTCAAGTTACTTTGATTATTTGAATATTGTTACTATATAGACACAACATCCTTTGTGTTTCATTCAGTGGGTACAGTTCAGTGCCAACATCACTGTTATTGTTTTTTAAATAATAGGCACTCTTTCACTTGTAATGATGTTCTGAGTGTTTCAGGTGCTTAACGAGTTTATCTTGTTTACCTCTAGCTGCTAACAAGTCCTGTGCTGTGATGTCTACCCACATTGTTGCCTGTTTGTTGCTGTACAGACACAGGCAGGTAAGGCTTCTGTGTTGCTTAAATAGTCAAACATTACTTTGGCATTATTAACTTAAAAAAAAAAAGAATGCATTTTGCTATTACTTGATACTGAAAAGAAGAAAGATGCATTTAAATTAAAATAGATTTCGGGTAGTCTGAGTGCAAATATTTTAGTTACTGGTGGATGCTTGAAAACAAGCCGTTATTGATGGGATGATAATAAATGCTCATGTGGAAATAGTTCTTTGTAATTCAAAACATTATGCTTTTTTTTAAAGAATACATGGGTTTGATTTCTTGCATTAAGACTTTTTTAGATCTCAAAACATATTCACTGTTGAACTATTCCATTCATTTTCAAATTAATTTTGCTGTTTCCCAGTACTAAAATATTATATCTCAATGGCAGAATGATATGAATGTTTAATGCAAGTCTTGTGCATGGGGCTTGGAAGAATTTTTTTTCTCCTACAGGTGTGTTTTACATTTTTTCTAAAATTCCTTGTCCTCCTAGACTGAAGCTTGTATTGCACATAAATTGAGAACAAATTGAAAAATATTGATCTTGTGGAAGAAGTATCACCATTCCCATCAGTGCAGTATTTCCAATTTCCTAAAATAGAAGAGTCAAAGAAACATTTTACAATGTGATCTGAAGCTGTTGTGACAGAAAACAAGAAAAGGAAGTGCTTGAAGAAAGACTTTTCCTCATGTTCCAAGCCAGTTGAACAGTTTTGTTCATTACAATACTCCCAGATAATTGAGCATTCATTTTATAGCATAGATAATAGGAATACAATATCTCTGACATGTTCTTGAAGAACAACTCAGGTCTCTGCAGGCTGTGAAATAAACCAAGAAGCAAACAAAAATCTTGCATTCCCAAATAGTTGCATGGCTTTAAAAAATATAATGGCATGTAGTTCAAAACACGTGGGACTACTTCAGCAAACCTCAGTGAAAATCAGTTTTTTTGGATATAACTGTTGTGCTTTGAGTTATTAATAATTAGTGTATTGTTTATGTGTTTGCTATATACCTGTTTATGTAGTTTACAGATAAACTCCTCTGCAGAACAATTGTTTCACTGTGTGATTCTGTTTTTATTTCTAGGGAACTGATCTTTCCAGGTTGGTAGAAGATTTCTTCTCCATGAAGGAGGAGGTCTTAGCCCGTGACTTTGACTTGGGATTTTCAGGGAACTCAGATGATGTTGTTATGCATGCCATCCACTTGTTGGGGAATTGTGTAAATATCACGAACACGAGCAGAAACAACGAGTTCTTCGTCACTCCCAGCGTAACGATACCTGCTGTCTTTGAACTCAACTTCTACAGCAATGGAGTAGTTCATGTATTCATTAAAGAGGCTGTTATTGGTATGTTTTGGGGTTTACCAAACCCATGAAGTCAAAATATCTGCACTAAAAACTTCATCAGTTTTTTATTTACTTTAATATATTTTTTTGCTCCCTGCTTCAACCCATGTTTGCACTAACAAACAATCTTACAGTAAACTTGCATTTTGTTTGTGGAACGTTTCCACTCTTTTTTCCCTTCATCCTTTATCTTTCTTGGAAGTATCTGTGTATTGGTCACTGCCATAGGCAAGGCACTATCAGAATTCTGAGCCAACATAGCAAAACCTGCTTGCCAACATGGCAAAACCTTTGACGAGCAGCATTTTATTGAGATTCTGTTTTGATCTGACATTATTGAACACAAAATAGTGGTGAATTCTGTCTTTATTCTTGAATTGCATGTGTAATGTTTGACTACTTTTAGGCCTAGAAATAGGCAAAACAAAAGTTTGACATTTCCTTTGCTATAAAACTCTTTGGAAAATTAAACTTTGCTTGTGTTTCTGCTCTAGCCTGCAGCCTTCATGCAATTCAGAGTAGGAGGTGCAGAAATGGCACCGGTGGTGCTTCTCCCAGTTTGATTAGTCAAGAACACTTGGTCCGAAAAGCTGCCAGCCTGTGTTACTTGCTTTCTAATGAATTTAATGTATCTTTGGTAAGTAACTGCATTAATTGTCCAGGTGTCAAATTTTTGTTGTGCTTGTTTTTAAAATTAATTGATGCTTTTCGCTAGTGTCACAGCTCTGATCTGTTCACTGTAAGTACAGTCTCACAGTAATGATATCGAGGGTTACACATTGAGTGCCACCTGCTGCTCATGCAAGTGCTGCAGTGGGTGATGCTGGGCTGAGCCTGCAGCTTGCCTTTCCTGAGAAGGAAGAGCTGCTCTCTCAGCTTCCCACAATTCAAGGTGGGCTTGTTAATGCCACTTAACAAATTTTGTGTCACTGACGTCATTAGACCATCACAGCTATATTTGCATTCTGCCCAAACTATTTAGTTGGGGTTTTTTTACCTAAACAAACACAAGGCTTTGAGAGTACTCAGCTCCTATGAGTTTACATAGATGATTGAAGTTATGCTGGGAACTAAGGCTCCATATTCTGAAGATATTCCTTATTTGCATAGGAGAGCAATAGTCACAGTGTGCCGCACCTAGTACTGAGTGGCAGTTTTAAACATGGCCTGACTTCGTTTTTTGTTATGTTACAAAACACTGAAGAGAACTGATGTTATCTCATTTTTCAGACGCTGTGTACTTTGAACTTTAAGTGCTAGGTGTTTTTTTTCTTATGTGTAGAAATTACTTAAAATTCTAGGGATTCTTGAATTAGTTCTTAAATTTGTACTCATATTTGACTAATGCCTTTTTTACTGAAGCATAAGCCAAATTTAATATTTTTGTCTGGGCAGTAATGTAATGTCAGATGGTGAGGTTCTTTGGTAATGTTATCCTTTTGCTTTCAGAGTTAATAATTATTTTCTTTTTAACTAAGAAAATATTTCCTACATGATTACGAACAATGTAAAAGAGGTTGGCGTTTTTTTATTCAGAGTTTCAAAACACATAAGGGAATTTCTTTGAAGTGTACTTTCCTTTAAATTTCAAATAAATCACCATAGTGAGTCTCAATGATTTGTTTTATGATGGTTGTATTTCAGAATTGTTAACAAACTAAAATTTGGTTAGAGGCGATTAAAAGGGGAGAATATTTAATGTGGCTTTCTACCAGTGGTAATGCATTTCTTAAAAAAACTTGGACAGATCCCATTTCACTGTAATTTTTCTAATGTCTGCCAGGATAAACATAAGAGGGGTGCATTGGGATTATGCTGATAAAAGTTTAATAACTTGCATAAAAGGAAAAATACTGCTGTATCTAAAACATGCATACTGAACAAGAAATGGTGTTGCTATAATGAGTATAATGGATGTGATTTTTACATTGCATTTCTTTTATGTTGTGCAGCCCTGCCAGGTGATCTATCAAGTTTGCCATGAATCTGTGGAAAGACTGATACAATATGGCATTCTTCTGGTGGCCGAGGTAAAGTGATAGAGATACTATACTAGTAGTACACTATATAGGTAGTTTATGCTTCTTAGTTGTGAGACTTGTTCTAAATATATGTTGTTACTGAAAGCTTGTAACAAGTCCAGGACTGAGACTACTTCATTCCTCTCTCTGTAAGTGTCAGACATTTGGATATAGTCATCCTGTGATGCCCAATGACTCTGTGTAATTTCATTGTACCAATAAGCCTACTAAGGAAGACACATGTTTTTGTACTGTCTTGTAAAATTGGGATTTAATTTATTATTGGAGATCTTTCAGTTGCAGCATAGCTGCATGGATGTTTACTTTCTGCTCTACAGGAATCAGGAGTCCAGATCTTTTGTCATTCTTTGATTCCTTTGCATAAATCTTGGAATTACTGTAAAATCTCCTCAGCTGGCACAGGTTGCAGTTTCAGGGCTGTAGAGGAGTCACTCTGTGGTGCCATCTGTCAGAGGTGTGCAGCATAAAGAAAACTTGAGGAGCAGGGGCAGCTAATTCAGCATATCTTTGCTTCCCAGGCTTTTTTTGTGCACTGTAAACAAACCTTGGCACCCTCCAGGAAGAAGCAAGAAAATCATAGAATCATAGAATCAGCCAGGTTGGAAGGGACCTCTGAGATCATCAAGTCCAACCCTTGATCCAACACTGCCATGGTTACCAGGCCGTGGCACTAAGTTGGTGCCACCAGGCCATGGCACTGAGTGCCACATCCAGTCTCATCTTAAAAACCTCCAGGGACAGAGAATCCACCACTTCCCTGGGCAACCCATTCCAATGCCTGATTACCTTCTCTGTAAAGAATTTCTTCCTAATATCCAACCTAAACCTCCCCTGGCAGAGCTTAAGACCATGCCCTCTTGTCTTACTGATAGCTACCTGGGAGAAGAGACCAACCCTCACCTGGCTGCAACCTCCTGTCAGGGAGTTGTAGAGAGTGATGAGGTCTCCCCTGAGCCTCCTCTTCTCCAGGCTGAACAAGCCCAGCTCCCTCAGCCTCTCCTCATAGCACTTGTGCTCGAGTTGCTTCACCAGCCTCGTTGCTCTGCTCCATTTGAGGTGCTCCATATTGAGGTGCTCCTGCTCCAGGACCTCAATATCCTTCCTGAACTGAGGGGCCCAGAACTGGACACAGCACTCAGGTGTGGCCTCACCAGTGCTGAGTACAGGGGAAAAATCACTTCCCTGGACCTGTTGGCCACACTGTTCCTGATCCAGGCCAGGATGCCATTGGCCTTTTTGGCCACCTGGGCACACTGCTGGCTCATGTTCAGCTTCCTGTGAATCCAAACTCCCAGGTCCCTTTCTACCTGGCTGCTCTCCAGCCACTCTGTGCCCAGCCTGTAGCACTGCTGGGGGGGTTTGTTGTGGCCAAAGTGCAGGACTTGGCACTTTGCCTTGTAATGTAAATGTAAAGATCATGAGGAAAAGGAGTTACATGTTTGGCTGCTTTCTTCTTGCAGCCCTCCAGTCTCAAAGGAGGTTAGAGCTGCTTCTGGTGTGTTTGTTAATGGCCATTGCTTCACTCTAATCATAGTGCATGCCATTTGATATATGCTTCTGGTTTTAATGTTTGTTACCATAGGTACTACTTACTTGTTATACCTGAATATTAAACATTCTCCTCTGGAATTGCTACTGCTTCCTTTTTATCTGAACTACTCATGTGTTGTCATGCATTAGATTGCAATCATCATTAGAGAAATCAAAAAATTAATGCTAATCAGAATTTAGGAAGAAACCTGTGTGTTCCATGCCTGGGGACAGATGAGGAAAATAGGTGTGGACAGCAGTAGATGTGCAGTTCTGTGTAGTCAAGCATGAAATTGGTCCTCAGGGTTCTTCTATAAGTTATGGTTGTTGTGTCTGGTACTTCGCTGTTTAGAGCTGTGACATAGTACCTGTTAGGCAGTATAGAAATATCTGTCTGTAATGTCTGACATAAACCACCAGTGCAACATCTGAATGCTGAAAAATGAGATATATTCCCTCATTAAATTTTTTAAACTTGGGAGACCTCTGTACCTGCTTTTAAAATGTTAAAAATTTGCATAATCAATGCAAACAGTGTAAGCAATGGTTGTTTCCCAACCTCAGAGAAGTTGGCAATGCTTGTGGGGGTTTTACAACCTGTTCTTCAGGAAAGGTGGTAGCTTCTGTCCCTTGTAATGATTTCAGTTTACTGCTGACATTAACACATCAATCAATTTCCCGTTAAATTGAGCCTGACTGACCCATGTTTTTTTAAAAAATTCTTCTCCTGTGATTTTAATGTTTACTTCAAAAACTAAAAAATATTCCTAACACATAGTGATCTCTTTGGGATTTATTTTTAAGGTTATTTTATGACCTTTGCTTCATTCAAAATAAAATATTTTATCAGAGTGCAAGACTGGAAGGATGTCATTCTTCATTTGCTGCAGAGGCTTTTTTCTTTCCCATGAATATTATCACAGTAATCGCATGAACAACGTGTCTGTTATCCATTTAGTTTTAATGTTTTCTGATTTCCATTTCTAAATGGAATAAAGATGCAGGGGTATTTCCTTTTTGACTCAGCAATGCTGAACTTTAAAAAACCTTCCTGTTCTGCTGCTTTGAGCAAAACAAATAATGGTGAATGACTGATGCTAAGGTCTCTCTTGTTCTTCTGAGTGTGTGTATAATATCTCTAAAACTCATTTCTGAAGATGCATTGTTAAAATTGAATGTTGCATCAAACATTCATTGGTCAGGTGGAGTACTTCTGTGGAACCTCATTTGTTGTAGACCTGAACTTCTGACACACTTGCCTTAACATAATCAAGGTTTAAATAATTTGTGGCCTTCTTGATTTAAACTGACTCATTCTGTTCCAGCCTGTATCTCACTTGGGGACAAATGCAAGAGCATCATCATTAGAGGCAATAGGTTACTACTTTCAAACAGCAACTTGTAGCATTCTGCATTGAGTTTTTAGCTATTGTAATACAATAACACAGAGTTTACTACTCTGAGGCAACTGTAGTACAGAGGTTAGCAACACCACAACCGGAGAGCTTCTCAACTGTCTGTCCTAACACAGCTGAAAACACTTGCTTGGCAGCTGCTACTGCATGGCCTCTGGTAGGAAGATTCAGCAACACTTGCAAAGATTTTAACTTTAAAGCGACAGGGAAACTAAAGAAAAACCTTTTTTTCACCAAATGTCTCTTCTCCCTTCTCAATGCTGTCTATAATTGAGTCTCACCTGCTTCCATTAAATATTAGTTAATAAACAGACTGGTTTAGTCAGATGAGGTTATAAAAAACCCTATTGCTTGCTTGGATTTGGACCTTTTACCTATTTACCACCTTGTCTTTCAAATTTAAGCAGGATGATCAGGAGGATGTTAGCCCCAGTCTTACAGAACATCATTGGAATAAAAAACTCCCTGAGCCATTATCTTGGAGAAGTGACGAGGAAGATGAAGACAGTGATTTTGGAGAAGAGCAGAGAGATTGCTACCTGAAGGTAATATTTCTATAAGACTAATAATATTGAACTCTGTTGTGAGAGATACAAACTAGTGTGCTCATTTAGGATTGGTAATTATAATTTTTTTTTTGGTTAGTTGGATTTGGGGTTTTTTTGGTTTGTTTGTTTGTTTGTTTTTATTATTATTATTTTGTTGTTGGTTTGCAGTGTTAGCCTGTAGTATTTTTGTACAGTCAGCAAAATACCTTTCTGCCCTTTACACGAGGAAAACAGCTGAAGAAACATCAAATAATCTTTTAGGGAGATGCAATTATTAGAGTCATGAAATAGCAATTATTAGAGTCATGAAAACTGATAAATACTCAAGTATCTTAGTTTTAGTCTTTACTGACTGCATGCACTCTAAAAGGGGCACATTGAGCTGGTATTTATATTCAGCCTATATTTCTCTTCATAGATTGCTCATGTTGAATTTGGGTATGTTACCAGTTTTCTCACAGAGCTGACAAACACTCTTTAGGATATCTTGTTAACAATTGAAAACATCTGTCCATATCTGTGATTGCATGGCAACCCTTCTGTTGGCTGGAGAACAGTATGATGTCTTTAATTTTAACTTAGAAAAATAGTTATACCTCAGAGGAGAAAAAACAGCATTGATCTGTGATGTGCATTGCCTGTTCTGTGCCTCATGGTAAACTGCCTTTTTGCTATGCTTCCATAATGTTCTATGCCCCCATACTCCTTTTTGTACAAAGAATTATTTTGGCTGCCATTTTGCCATGTTCTGTCTTGGAGATCATATGTTGTTTCTGCTGGTCTCTGTCACTGAACCTTTTGTTGCCTTTTCTTAGGTGAGCCAGTCTCAAGAGCACCAGCAGTACATCACTTTCCTGCAGAGGTTACTGGGACCTTTACTGGAGGCATATAGCTCTGCTGTCATCTTTGTGCACAATTTTAGTGGTCCTGTTTTAGAATCTGAATATATTCAAAAGCTACACAAGCACTTAATAAGCAGGACGGAGAGGAATGTTGCTGTGTATGGTATGTTAAACTGGGTTTGGAACTGGAATTGAGTCATTCTACTCTTCCTACTACAAGGTAGCCCAAATTAAATTGCAGTTTGCTTATCCCTTGGTTTTCTTTCTTGCAGCTGAGAGTGCTACCTACAGTCATGTGAAAAATGCAGTGAAAGTGTTCAAGGACATTGGGGTAAGTGTTTGGTGCTCAAATCTGGTGACTATTAAGTTTCATTTTAATAATGAGCACAATTTTGACATTTAAAGACATCTCTTCAGTGGCAGTTTAAAGTTTGTGAATGTATGTGTGGAAATGTATTGTGGGTTTTGAGCATTTTGGTTACTTCGGGCTCAGGGCTGTAAAAGAAAGAGCACAAGTTGCAGAACAGGGCATTCCTTGCCCCTGGGAAGACCTGTCTTGATGGCTGGGTGACCAGACATTTTTATTCACAGAAAATGAAGTCCCTCTGCTCTACTCCATGTCCCTATTGAACAGTATTGAAAGGCTGAGAGCATGTTCTGTGCTTAGTAACATCTAAATTTAATTTTGAAGACTACTTAAATCTTAAAAAAAGCATTAGTTACTGAATTTTGGCTTAGCAGTGATTGATCTACAGCAGAACCATCCTTGTAGACCTCCAGTGTCCACCACGAGGATACAGGCGTTCTTTAAAATAAACATTAAAGTTTGCACATTACCAGTAGCATTTTGAATTTTAAATCACCTCATTGGATTTTGTAAGTGAAGCATTCTTCCTTCATCAGAATGACATGGCTTCCTGAATTCCGAATGTGATTTAGCATTATAATTTTGAAAGTATCATTTAGGCAAAATTTTGCTAGATATGGGATTTCAAACCTCTGTGTTTAAGTTCTGATGTGTTAAATAATCTAAAAATAGGTGGCCTATAGTAAAGGTATCTTCCTATAAATGTAAGAGCTGTGAAGAAAGCGTGTATCGAATCCATCATTTTCCAGCAGCAAGATAAACTAAAAGAAGTGAAACTAGGTAGCATCTGCTGAGCATCCATGTAGAGCATGGCATCTGCATTCTTGTTTTCAAAGTGCTCACACTTTCAATTCAGATGTCTTTTAATTGGGTGTTTTACCTCTCGCTGTTAAGAGTTGGCTGTTTATCATACAATGTACTTATTTCTGAGTTTCTCTTCTTCCATACCACTTGAACACCTAAAGGCATTGCCACCTAAGCCTTCAAGGAAGGAAAAAAAAAAAGTCTTGTAGATGAGGGAAAACTTAGTATAGGCTGTAAAATTTTAATCACAAAAGGAAGGAGATTCCTTTAACGTGGTGATACTCACATATGTTCATGCTGTGCTTTAGGTTTTCAAACAGACGAAGCAAAGCAAAGACACCATTTTGGAACTAAGCACGACATTCCTACCTCAGCGCAACAGGCAAAAACTACTGGAATTCGTCATGAGCTTCATGGTATTATAGACCACATACAGCACCTTGTCCAGGGACACGAAAACAGGTTTTGAGACTGTGGCAAAGCCTGGGGACATTTGCTAATTCTTCAAAGTGTAAGGTGCCACTGTCCGGGTAAGGCCTTCTCTGACTTGAACTACTGGAAGACAAGTGCCTTCTTACATATGCATTTATGGGTTTCTTACAGTCCCAGTCCTGTTGTAATACAGCGATACTCAGATGACACTTTGGATACAAGTAATTAAACAAATTGCAAAAAATAAGATAAATTATTAGAATTAGATGTAAAATGAAGAGTGAAGTTTTATCAGTGTTACGTTTTAAATATACTTTTAAAGACTGTAACAGATGCACAAGTACACACCTTAGTGATCTGTAGCTAGCCCTGAGATCTTGAGTTTAGTGGCAACACAGCTTATGGCATAAACAAGTAACTTTCATTCCAATTCCGTTTTATTGTTTTAAATAAATGGTTTAAAATTTTTGCTTAGGCAGGCTATATATTTTGTGGATAAAGCCATAGTTTTTCATAAATGTTAACATAAATGCCAAAATTCTAATGAGAATTACAGTTACAGACATCTGAGAATATCGATCATGTAGCAGAAGATTGTGAGAAACGTCAGCAGGCACACCTTGCACTGTTAGAGCTGTGTAGTGCAGTGGTAAATTGCACTAATCACTGCTGTCAGGAAGAATGTGAGAGTAGTGTTCTTGTTTTTTTTGTGGCATCTGTCACTCAGCCAGATGAAAGTCAGGAGACAGTTGCCTGAGTGTGAATATCTTAGATTATTATTTAATTGAAAATAACTGTTAAGTTTGGGGAGTTTTTTGTTTGGTTGGTTTTTTTAATTAATAGGATGTCAGATTTTTTTTTTTAAGTGGAGTAAAGACTTGATTTGGTGAAATAGTTTTTAATTTTGGCTCTGAAAATTTCAGCAATAACTTCTGCAATTCTTTGGAAACAAATGCTCATATTGTATTCTGTTGCTGAACAGATCTAAATTGGCATGAAGTAGTACCTCTAGAAACCCAGAAATATAAACAATGTACTTTTGACTGTGATCTAACTGACAAAAAAAATATAATTCATAAACAAAACTGAATGATGAATAAATTCTGTCCTATGAAACAGGACTCTAGTCTTGCAATTTGATCCTACTGCATGGAGGACTTGCACTGTAGATTTCATCTTCTCTTCATGTGAGTGGAGATTAGATTGCAACTTGTAGTCCTGTATTTTAGTACAACTGATCCAGCTGAAGCAGTACCTTGGTGGTATGTGAAGCTGGTTTGCTTGTGAAATGTGTTTTCCCTCCTTTAGATTGCCTTCTAGATGAGGTGGTACTTCCAGATGAGGGAAATCAAACATTTCAGTTGCTGCATTGCTTTGCTTGATTCTCATGTCCTGGCCTTATGAGCAGAAAATCCCCCAAACTTCATCATGTAATCTCTGTTGCTTAACATAAATATGGAAAAGCATACTTGAATCCCAGCACTTGCACTGTTATGCCAGCACAAAACTGATGCACAGAAATTAGACTTTGTGGCCGAGGACCTTGCATTTGTACTGCACATTTGTCAACAAGAATATTTCTGTAAATTTTTTTATTAAATGCTATTAATATTTGAAACCTGCAGTTTATAGTTTGTTAGCATTATACTGTTAGCACTGTGAGACGCACGTGTTTTGTCACTAAACCAGGTGCTCTACAACACTTAAAGAATTTCTGAACCAAAGCTACATTAATATGGATAAACACTGACCCTGGAGTCGCTTGTGTTCTTATGTCCTTCTGCTGTCTCAGCAGGACAGTGACTACATCACACATAGTTTTTGTGAAGTCTACTAACTGTTTAGGAAGCAGTTTCATCTCATATTTACTGATGTACACCCTTCCTTCACCTGATGAATTCTCCATACAACGTTTGTTGCTGATGGCTTCTATTTCATGTCAAAAAAAGACTAGGTGCTTCTGAATAACAAGCTCTCATAGTTTACTGCATTTCAGTAAATCTGGAGTGTACTAACAGCGAAGATTGTACATAAAAGTTTTTTAAAAAAGAAGCAATATGAAGCAAACAAAACTTGGGGCATTTTATTAATATGTTTTGCCAACGGAGGTATTAGTTACCATAAAACCCAGGAGTACTGTGGTCACTGGAGTGTTCTGGCTAGGTGTTGCAACTAAGATACTTTATGGCTTATATTAAAAAAAAAAATTAAAAAAATCTGGTTAATATAAATCAGTGAGTGGGTAGGGCAATAATGCATGTGAATACGCAATAATGAATGCTTATATATGCAGAGGGAGGGGGCACCTCTAAAATTGGGTTATTTTATATGAAAAAAACCTGCATGTGAGAGATGGGTACTACGAATCATATGCCACTGGAAGCCTTTGCATTCTGCTGCAAATGTGTATGTATACATGTATATATGCAAGTGTGTATGTTATGACACACAACATCTATGCTTTTCCCTCAAATTAAAGCACAGAATATAAAATTATAAGGCTGTAACAGTCAAAAACTAAACCCAACACTTGCACTGTATTTACACCTTCAGTGTCTTATAATTTTATTAACTTCTCATGTTTCCTTTGCTTGATTTCAGTAAGTTAACCAGTAAAGAAGAAAGGACTGGCCCTGAATTACCACAAATGTATTTTAAGACTCTTATAAAGACTTACACGAATCTCGTCATTCATATGAGCATAATACTCAGGTGCGCAAGTCTTTTTGGGCCAGGATCTTTCATGATATGAGAAAATTAATCTTTCCATACATATCCTGTAGATCTCACGTTTTTAGAGTGATGGAAATGTAGGATTTCACTTGCTGTGCCGCCACAGCAATCCAGGGCCCCACTGATCATAGTCTTGGTTGTGTATTTACTTTCTACTGACACTGAGGTCAGAGGCACAGCTGCCTTCCCGTTGACAGCATAGGGTTTTACTCACCCATCTCTGATTAGGAAGCATATGCACACACTTGCATTCAACTGCCTGCTCCACAGAGAAGCATCCCAGTCACCACTGTAGAAGAAGGTTGAGCTGGGAGGTGATATAAGATACTGTTGCTTTTGTGTTTCTGTGCTACTGAGCCAGGAACTGCTGACTTGAGAATGTTACCACGTTTTACCTGTTATGTGTAATGCTGTGTCTGTTTTAGAAGCACAGAGGTGTACTGGAGTCATTTTAATAAATTAAACTGTTTGGTAATATGACATTTGACAAGCTCTTGTAGTGTTCTTTTGTTTTGTTTTTTTTTTTTTTCTGTCTGTTTAATTGAGTTTTTTTTAAATAACTTGCTGAGATAATTCATTCACTAACTTTGTCCCACTGCAGGGAGTTTCTGAAATTAAACCATGAAAAGCTTTCATTGTAGATGTATCTCTTAACTGTGTATGTGCTGGAGCAGAGCCATTTAAAGAGCAGATTGAGGTGACATCTTGACTCCTGAGCCGCTGTCTCTTTTGTTGTGAAATGGAAGTGCCATTTTGCTTCTCTGTTTCCCCATCCCTGCAAGGCTCTTGTACATGGAGTTCTTCTGGAGTTCCTCTCGCCTCCTGGGGGAGTGTCTGTGTCATGCAGGAGCCTGGGATGGCTCTGATGCTGCAGACTGTGCCTTCTTGTGGTGATTTCAAGCTGACCTGGAGTTCAATAAGCACCTGTCAGCAATTGTGACAGCATCTGGAAATGTGAATTAATTGGAGTGAGGCTTTAATATAATAAAACCTGCATAGATGATCATTACCTAAATTGAGAAGGAGGGATGCTGCTTCACTCTTCAGGAAAAAAAAAAAGTTATAATCAGCTGATTCTTTAAGAGGCCTCTAGCAATGTTCACATGCAAGCAAGGCTTGCCTAATTGACAACTCTAGGCTGAAGCAGGAAACTTAAAATTCAATTATTGCCAATAGCTTGAATAAAACCCAATTCTTGTTGGTGATGACCTTACATTTTATTCTTTCTGTAAATGTCTTCCTATTTCTCAGTCTTTTGAAATCCCAAATGTCAGATAAAGCACTTATCTCTAGTTTTTGCTTAATTCAGTTTTTCTATAATAAAAGCTTGTCAGGCTTACTTAGAAGGATCATTGCTTTGAGCTCTCTGCTTTGTTCTCTTATGGTACACCATGTTTTTAGCAGCCCTGTATTTTCAAGGTAAGATCCACATTGATCTGAATTGCTGCTTGAAACATTTTCTTTTCAGTCTTCATTTATAGATGTTCTTAGTGCTTTGCAATTGCTGTGCAAGAGTTGTTGTCTTTATTTATTATTCTTTGAGTTGGTCAACCTCTTAATGTAATTGTTCAAAAAGTTTCATAGTTGATGCTGTCCTTAGAATAAGAGGCTTCCTATCTCTTTCTGAAGAAATATGTGTGAAATGTTCACTGCTGTGTGTTACGCCAGAGTTCAGACCTGAGAGACCATAAATTCCGAAGAGACTTTCAGATTTCATCTGTCACAAAGCATTGACAGTTAAAGAAACAAAGGCTATTTAGTTAATTATTGTATAACTATTAGTTACTAAGGTTGTTTTGTAAAAATGTTTGCTTAGTGTCTCTGCTGGGCAAAAAGCAGATGGAGTGCCAGCAGGGAGCAGGAAGGGACTAGGGAAGAAACCAGATCACATCACTCTGGCTCTGCTCTGTCTTGAGTGTTGTGTGAGCATTTTCACCAAGAGATGTGTTGGTGCCTCCTACCTCTGTCAGCAGTAAAATCCCTGATGACTGGAAAAGGAGTGAGGAATCCTGTCCCTGGCATTTCACCTTCCAGACTGCTCCAGATTGCAATAATAAATTAGAAATTAACCCTGTAATCTGTTAACAGTTTACAGTTTAACTCTGGCACTGCTTTGGAAATAGGAAATACCACTTGGCTTTCCATGAGTTTTGGGTTTACTAGTGCCTTGACTGTTGTGTTATCTCTGGAGTTCTGGCTCCAGTGATTGTATCTACCCAAAGAAAACAACATTTATAAATGCCACAGAATTGACAGGCCGCTATTTTAGCATAATGGATTTTCTTTGGAAGATTTTTCATGATCCTTCCCAAAAAGCAGCTTCTTTTAGAGAGCTCTGTCCTGTGTGTGTACTGGTTGCTATGTAATTGGTACCCAAAATGGCTTGTTAACTGTTAGCTGGAGCACCTCTATGAAACCAATGTCACACCTTTGATTTGTTGTCCTTCTTCAGATGAGGCTAAGGAAGAGGTGATGGATTGGTTGTTTCCCAATTAAGTGTTTTGTGTATCTGTGAAAAGTTTCACAGGCTCACCTTATGGCCATGTTAATGTATGTGTTTTTTAAATGTAGCTGAAGCCTAATTTTGGCCACAGTGCTCAACTCTTTTTGAATCAGACTTCCTCTTTTTTCTGCAGAATGGAGAGAACCAATTAAACTACTACCTGTCGGAAAGCTGTAAAAGCCTTTTTCTGTGTTGATTTTTCTCCTTCATTAAACTTAATTACCATAATTCAGCACCTTTGACTATAATTTGCTCCCTTTGTCTCACTGTCTGGCTGGCCATTTATAGCTTCCAGTTTCCCCAGTTTCTTCTTCCAGTGTGCTACAAGTTCAGGCACTCATCATCCTGGTGATTGTTCCTGTTCCCAGGTCCTTATCATTATCTTTCTTAACAGCAATTATTTCTTGGGCGACTCAGCTTTCTCATTCAAACAGAGCCCCCAGAATATAAAAATAAGGTACTTGAAAATCCAGACATGTTAATTAAAATTAATGAGTATTTTTTATCCTTTTTTTTTTCTATCAGAAAATCCTTAAAAATCGATGTGTTAAAAAGCAGGTATGTTTCTCCCTGTGCTTTCTTATTTTGGCAAGGTGTTTGGGAAAGAAATTGGAAGAAAAACTTTGCATTGAAGTAGTGGCTTTGTTTAGTTTTGGGGCTGAAACTGTAGAACAAACTTTTTATCAAAAGTTTTCTATAAAATCTTTCAAAAAAACATTTGGATTTGAAATGTTTGTGACGTTTCATTCTCCTGTCATTGTAATTAACCTTCTCTTCCTTTTGGAGACCAGCTTGATTAGTCCAGTAATATTTGTTTTCCTGAATAAGTGTTATTTGTTATTTTTGAAAATAATCAACTTGACTTAATGAAATGAACTTTTATGCTGTGGAATTATATGTTATATGAGAAGAAATTACGTTTTGATGAAGCCCACAGGGCACAGTCTTTGAAGAATATTTTTTAACCTCCCCCAAAATTTATCATTACATGTAATAAAATGAATTCTCTAGGAGATGAGAAAGATGAGGAGATGAGGAAGTTTAGACATGTGTTTACATTTTTGTAATACTTAATTATAGTGTGATTTAATTCTGGTGCTTAGTTTTAAAACTCCTCCATTTTTCCCCTCAAAACTTCAGATTCTGTCCCTTTTACCCCAAAATGTTTCTTTTTGTCCAAGAGTCTAGGAAAACTGGTTTAAATATTAGGGGGATTCTATCCATTTACCAGCTGTATTCATTAACTCCAGTTGTAGTTTAAGGAAGTCTGAAGCCAAGAAGCATAGAAATATTAGAAGCTGGTATTTCTGGATATACTCCAGAGAGTTGGGACAGCAAACCAGGGCAGGAGGTTGTGTGTGTGTGTTTTTGTTTTTCAATTGGTTTATGTGAAGTTATCCCTTTGTCGATGCAGAAGGCAATAAAAATGAAAAATATTGGAATCAGTGACACATGTAGTTGATTTTCTGAACTAAGTAAATTAAGTACAAATTGGTTATTAATAATTCAAAGCAAAATGCTAGATAAGAAATTGGAGCAGCTTGTCTATCATTTTCAACCATTAAAGGATTAGTCTGAGCGAGGCAGTCCGAGGCTCCCTTATCTTTTATTAAAGCCTCACTTCCTCATTTATTAAAGAATCAGATCTAAATGATGCAGCAGGCCTGAGACATTGCTGGTGCAATAGCCTGGTGTGTCGTGCCCTGCTGCAGACTCGGCATAAGCTGGAAGGTTGGTTTGGTGCAGGAAATTTTGGATATGCAGGACGTCCTGGAGGTAAACCCCAGGGAAGTGACCAGGCTGTTGTAAATCATGAGAAGAGGTGAGGAGCTGAGAGGGCAGGGAGTGTCGGGAGGACTGTGCATTGGAGGATTGGAGGGATGTTGGTCTGATACACGGAGATATGGAACTCAGCACACGGCTCTTAAATATTCTCCAAATGTGTTTCTGGGAAGACCACTTAATGCTCTATGTTTATTAGAAAGCCCTTTGGTGCCCAGGAGGTGCTCCCAGGCCCTCAGGGCAGGGATGGAGGATGGGCCAGTGCCTCTGTGGTTGCATTGGTATGAATGTGCACAGAGCTGTGCCCTGCTGTGCTGGCAATCCCGAGGTGCATCCTGTGCTGGGCACCTCTGCCCCATTCCTGCCCCTGGAGTGGAACAAGCAGCACCTGCTCAGCCATGGCACAGCAAGGATGGAGCATGTGGCAAGCACTGAGGGCTACAGCCTTGGCAGGTCCTGGCTGTCCAACATCATCACAGCAGGTGGGAATAAATGAAGGGAGGGGAGGCACAGGGAGACTCCTGATCCAACTAGCTCAGGGTGATTCTCTTTCATACAAAACATTCAGTTCTCCCTGTTAGTGCTGTGTGACTACTGCAATGTCCTCTATCTGCTCTGGTACAGTGATTTCTTTCTCCCAATAGGTTCTCATACAATAGGTTAACCTCGAGTCTGACTGCTCACCACTGTATAAACAACATAAGAGTTTTTGTTTAAATTGCCTAAAGAAACACTCTTCCCCCACTGTTTACCTGCTTTTGCATTCAGATTGTATTTGTAAGAATTGCCTCTCAGATCTATCTACAATAAAATGAAATAAAATCAGACTTTCCATAGGAGATGTGTAGTTGCCACTTATGTCCATGGGTAGAAAAAAATTCCCAGTGGCTGGAAAACGGGACTAAGGACTTTGGTCCCAGCATTTTAAACTTTTTTCTGTAGAGGGATTTTGTCATTTTGCTCATAGCCAAACACAGACGAGCCCATCTCCAGTGTGTCCAGCAGATGGTGGTGGAGTTTCATCTACAGCTGCAAATTCTGGTGACGGCCCAAACAGCACCATTCCCAAACCTCAGCCCCCTGACTGTCCCTTAGAAACAAACAATCATTTCCTTGGTGGCCAGATGGAAAGCACTTCATTTGGAGTTGATTTTATCTGTTGCTGTGATTGATTTTTATAGTTGCAGGAGTCAGGCTATGTTTGGCACCTGACACGAACACCACCACCTTAGAAGACCACTTTTAGTGCCTATGGTCTTTGTGTGGTGTTTACCTGGCTTCAAGAGAAAAATATGCATTAGGAGAGAAGCATTTAGCATTTTAGAAGCTTTACTCTTCCTCCTGCGCTCTCTGGTCCAGACAGGCATTTTAAAGAAACACAGCCATCATTCCAAGTCCAGACCTGTGTCCCAGATGCAAGATTAGAGTTCTGGGTTGAAGACCCGTGTCATATACACGCTCCATGCAACCAGTGCCCCTCTACAGCTGTAGAAGACAGAGAACTGGATCTTCTTCAAGGTAGATGGAAAGGAGAGGGGTTGGCAGGGCTGCCAACTCAGCTTATCCCCCTTTAGTTGTAAACCTTCCTCTGGTGCTGCAGGGCAACTCCAAGGCTTTAGCTGAATGTGGATACAAGGTGTTCTCACAGTATCACTACATCTCCTAAATATTCTGCAAAGCATTACAAGCGTTAATTTAATTTTAAAATATTCTGCAGGCTTTTGCTTGTGAAGATAACCTCAATCTCAAACATCCCAGAAAGAAGAGTTATTAAAACACCAGTGGACATCCTAATTCATCAACACACAGCTTATTGGTGTGGGGCTGGACAGGGAGGTGGCCAGGGCCCTGCTGGACATCTCTGTCCCGGTGCCCAGATGGCTTTGTGGAGCCCAGAAATTGTTGTTCATGTGCATTTCTTGACAATAGTACTGACCTTTGACAAATCCTGCTCTTTCCCGTTCTGTCTCCCTGCTCAGTTCCTCCCAGTGCCCATATTCCCTGTTCCTAGGCAGCTGGTTTGAGGCTTTGCTGGGAGCACAGCTGAATAAAATTCCGCACCTTCCCTCCCTCCATTCCCTTTTCTTATGAATTATTTTTCAGGCACAATGAAGTCCCAGCCCAGCTCCCTGCCACTGGCCACTGTCAGAACAGGGTGGGGAGCCAAGTTGGATACAGGAACAACTGACGCAGAGAGGTTGAAAGGAGCGCAAAAATACCTTGCACCAGCATTTTTAAGGCCTCTTACCTTAAGACTTTAGGTTTCTGTGGCAATTCAAGCAATTTCCAGATAGCCCAAAAAGCAAGGTGTGGGGAATAAAGCAGCAATGACAAGGTCCTTCAGTTCCTTTGTTCCTTCCAGATGCTGTGCAGGGCAGAGCTCACACTTGAGCTTGGATCTGAGGAAAGAGCAATTGCCATAGAGATGGTTTAAAAGTGAGAAGGAGCATGATTCTGGCTGCCAACCCAGAAATCATAAATCCAAAGGTGTGCTCTGAGCTAGAAGGGTCTGTGTTTAACTCCCTGAGCCTGTCCTCTGTAGCCTGGGCTGCTGGCAGTTTTAGTAGCAATACTACTGTTATTATCCTGCCACTAAACTTTGGGACCAGAATTTGGTTCCTTTAATAAAAAATGACAAAGAATCAATTCCTCTGTCTTAACCTGCTTGTGACAGAAGTGGTCACTCTGACACAAGTCAAACTCTAAAAGGATTTCTTCCACAGCTGAAATGTTAGCTAATCCAGCATGGAGGAGATTTAGGGATCTAATGCAGCCGCTGGAGGGCAGCTGTGAGTTTTACAGCTAATCTGTCCCCAGATTATTCACTTCAGGCCTATTTTGTTGTAGCACGCATTTTCATTTTGCTTTCCTGCATTTCTTTTCCTCTCCATTATTTGTGGATCCAGCAGCTTTTTGAGCATCCGAAATGATAGCTCCCTCTGCTCACCTCCCAGCCAGCAGCAGCGCAGCTGATGCTACTGGTAACTCCAGCCTGGAAAAACAATTGTTCATCTTCTGTCTCCAAGCATCTGCCTGCTTGGTCTGTGCACCAGGTCTCCCTGCTGCTCCTGCTAGAGGCGCTTGCTCTATAACCCAACAGGACGTTGAGCACAACGGGCATTTGGATATTGAGGATGAAAAGTCTATTACAGTGACAAAATTTCTTCTGGGGTGTGTGTGTATGAATGTGTCCCAACAGTGAGAAGAGGGACACAAACATTTCACATGCTGTGATGAAGATTGGCTGTGGCACTTTGCAGCATGGCAAGAGATGCTGAACAGTGGCAGAGCCACCAGCAGCAGAGAGGGATGGCTGGTGAGACCAGTTACCAACAGCAGGGTGATACTGGTGGTGAGGTAGGCAGGGGTCTTAGCTGATGGACACCCTGCTTTTGTAGGCACAGCAGAAAAAGGGTGTCCTCAGGAAGCACACAGAAGAGGACAAGACTAGGGACTTGATATGTGTGAAAACAAACTCAGAAGAACAAAACAGTGGAGATATCTCTGACAGGCTCCAGTGCTGAAATAATCCAGAGCCCAGTTCTGGACCAAAACTATGTTGGAGCTGGCACCAGGGGAGGAAAGTGAAGGCAACATGGGCCCATGGATGCCACCACTTCAATCAGGGTGTGGTGCCAAGGTGCTGTTGTTCAGGAGCTTGGTCCCAGTGATCCCTTGACTTGATACAGAGCAGGGACATGATCATTTTGAATGTCTACAGGAAGAAGCTGTGGGCATTGCATGCTAAGAAATGAAACAACTTATACCTTTCTGTCTTAGAAACAGCTGCATGCCACCCCTCAGCCCCCAATGAGGGTTGGGAGCAGCGCTTGGATCAAGCAACAGGAGGTGGCTACCGGGGAGGAGAGGCTGCATCTGGGAAGCCCCAGGGAGCCTGCGGGGCTGAAGGATGTCAGCACTGCACTGCTGGGCTGCTGTGGGGGCAGACTGCCTCAGGTTACTCACTGAATTAGGCCATATGCCATCCAATCATTCCACATTAGACAAATCTCTGTGCTTGATGATTTCCCTTTTTGGCCACGGCTGAGTGGAGATACAAACACAGACAAACACTCTATTTCTCTATAATTTTCCTCTGCATGGTAGATGCAACCTGAAAAATAAACATGTATGTTTCCCTATGGGTTATGATGTTTCTCCAACTGGTGATTATGTTTGCCAGCTGTAACACATCCCTTCCAGTCCGGTGCCTTTGCTGTTGTCACTGTGATCCCCATTGCATCTCTTTGGTACTGCCCTGCAGGAGGGTGGGACTGTTTCTTCTCTTCTCCAGCCTCAGTTAAACAGTGTTTTGTTTCTTTGCTGGCACCAGGAGCTGTTTGGAAGTGAGGTATAGGTAGAAGCTGGATATCATCAAGAGGCCTCAAGAGCCTCAGTCCGGTCTGATCTGCTTGCGGCTGTGCTTGGCAATTTTAAGAAATGAGGTTCTTCAGACAGCTGGGATGTCTGTCTCCTTTTCCAGGCAATTTTAACCAACTTGCACAAGTCAGAGTAATTGCAGATGTTCTAACAAGTATCATATCATCACCACGCAGTTCAACTCCATCACTTTTCCAAGATGCAGCAGTTGGGTGGTTGAACTGCACACAGCAGCTGATCAGCCCTTCGGTGGTTTTGGATCAACTACTGCTTGTTACTGCCTTGTGCCCATGGGAGATGTAAGGGCTGTAGGAAGATGTATGATGAGGTGGTTGTTAGAGGAGAGAGGACACAGAGATTCATAGGAAATAACATTTCATTGGTTTTGCTGTTCATGGGCTGTCATCCTTTCCAAGTATAAATAGGTTATTCTCTCTTTTTAAATTCCCTGTGTTACTGGCTTCTGGGTATTGACTGTTTCCACACAGCCCATAGGGGACACAATTACTGGTGGAAAATGAAGGGGGAAAATGAGTCTTTAATTTGACCTCCGACATCAGAGAATTTGAAAAATTGTGAGTGTTTTTATAGAGCTTTTGTATCATCACCCTTTTCAACTTAGCATCCTGAATGCTTTATAAATATTAACTAAGTCTCATGTGGCTCTTCTGAATTACGTAAAGACAGAATTGCCTCATCCATCAGCAGAGAGGATTCAGAAACTGCTTAACAATTTGAGACAGCATTAAATGACACCAGCTTAGTGAATATGAACGTACACCCACTTGAAACTTCTGGGCAGGAGAAAAAATTAAACAACTGAACTATATCTTTCCACCCTTGCAAAAGAGTAATGTTGGACCATGAAGGGCTATATGAAGGCCTCTCTTTCTCCTCTTCTGTTCTTCTGTCTCTCCATTTGTTTTGTGGGAAAACCTTGTCTCCCTGGGTAAACAATCTAAGATTAGGATTTCAGAAAGGAAGCAACCCAAAGGGAAAATGCTTATAAAATCCTCATTCCCCCTCCCACGCCCAGGACATTATTGATGGCTGATAAATGCTGAACTGCTGGAAGAGAGGAATAATCCAGAAGGATGGAGATCAGGAGTAGTGCAGGAGCTAAGGGAACTCCGTGCAGCAGTGTGGAGCTGGGAGCAGGATGGTGAAGCCAGGCATGATGTGTAAACATCCTTAGACAGCAGAAAAGAGTGATTTAAAGGACTGTAGTGTCAGTCCACAGGGGATGCTACTTGTTTGGGAAGGGATTTCAAGATTATTCCCAGTCATCACCCAAAGAGATGAGCTAAGAACAAGCTGCAGGCCAATTACATACCAAGTGTTAGATAAATTACTTACCACACTTGCTGAAAAATTTGGGTTTCTACTCCAGGTAATTTAAAAGCTTAACTCACAGTAGAGACTGACGCTTAATGAATTCAGAGAGGCATCAGGTATTTACTCAAATTTTTCATCTCCTACTGCAATTATTCTGAGAAAGACAGTGGATTAATTGTGTCTCCAGATGGACTTCTCCAGATATGTCTTCTAAAGCCACTCTGGATCAATGGTTTCTAAGAAGACAACAACAGACCAGGATAAAAGTAAAGGACAGAGTAAAAAATTGTGTTGGAAAATTCAGGGAATTTTTTTTTTCTGTAGTACACTGGACACACCGAGGAAATCTTGGAATGATTTAAGATTTCAGGGAGTACAGAAGACACATAGAGATGTTAGTTATTTCTCAGTGCCACTAACTGAGCTTTATATAGAAATTAGAGATCGAAAAGGACCTGCACAGCCTGGTGGGCATCAAGCTGCTCATGCACCAGCAATGCTTGCACAGGCCATGAAGGCAAACTGCCCCCAGAGCTGCATTAGCTGGAGCTGAGGTGCTTCTTCACCTTGACTGAACACCTGAATAATGTACCAAATATTCTCTCCTCAATCTCCAAAGTAAAGGCTTGCTCTACCCTGCTCTCAAGAAGTAACAGACACAAGCCGCAACAAGGGAAATTCCTATCAGATATCAGGGAAAAAATCCACAGTGAGGGCAGCAAAATCCTACAGCAAGGACATAGTGAGGCTGATGAATCTCTCTCTGTAGAAGTTTCAACACCAGATTGGAGAAGGACCTGAGCAGCCTGTCCTAAGCTGGCCCTGTGTCAAGGCAGAGTGGGTGGTGTTTGAGCACCTGACTTCCAGAGGTCCCTCCCAGCCTAAATTATTCAATTTCTTTGCACCTGTTGGGAACCAGAGTAGACCTGTGGAATCTCTATTATTTTTGCTTCTCCAGGCCATACTTAGACAAATTAACAGACACAGACAGCCTTTGAAACACTTAACTTTGAGTTGCTATGAGAATTATCATCATTGTAGGGTCACAATTGTTCTGCTTTTTTAAAAAATGTAAAAGTGGAACCAGTTTTCTTTTTTTAATTCCTTTCTTCACCACATATGAATTCACCCCTGCTGAGTTTTAATTTGTGAATGTTCTGGCTTTTTTTTTGCAGAACTTCTTTTGAAGAGCCCTTGTAAAGAATTGCATGGACTTTGAATGGAAATGAGAAGTAATTCAAAGCATAGATCTCTTAATCCTGAGAGTCTAAGAGCTGCTTGTTCATATACATCAGTAAAATATGCGAAGTTACAGCAATCGGTTGCAGCACGGCTGCAATGAATCATTTATTAGCTCATGCAAAACACACTACAAAAAGACTGATGAAGGAGGTGAAAGTGAATTCTTTTTTATTTAAATGGTCCCATTTCAGTGTATTCTCTGTGTTCTTAGTATGATAACCCAATCATGATTGTCTATGTGAAACAAGAGGACTGACACTACTTTAATGTATTTAATTTTGCAGCATTTGCTTTCCTACACTTAATATTTTTAAAAAAAGCCTAATAATACTTGACTATATAAGTGAAAATTAAGTTAATTATTAAGTAGATTTCTCTGTCTTTCTCCTCTATATGATCTGTATGCCTTGGAAAGATTTTTTGTTGTTTGGGTTTTTTTTATTTTTATTTTTTATAGGAGTACTACATAATTAGCATCAAATGCACCTATCTCTTGTCTTTCCAGTCAGGAAAAAAAAAGGAGTACATCAGTACATTACAAAGAAACAAATGGTAAAAAGAGAATGCTGGAAGTGGCTCAGGCACGTTATAACCTTGTTCTCATCCAAAGGGATTTTTAAAGAGCACTATTAATTTCCAGTGACATGAAGGAGGATTTCAGCAGTGATTTACTGTTTATCTTTGTTTCAATTAATGGTTTTGCTTCCAGGTAAAAAACAGAAAACATATAAGTACTCACAACACTCAGGAAATTCTTTCAATTTTTTACTCTCTTTGTTTTTAGCATTTTCAGCTTCACTTATAGTTAACAATGTGTCAACACTGTCATTAAAAACCTCTGGTTCTGTTGTTATATATGAACTGTAAAAAATTTGCTTCAGGCTTCAGATTTGGTTTCCAGGGTCTTGCTCATGAGATCCAGTAAACTATTTTATGAATTCATAAAACTGTTAGACTCTGCTCCAGCTCTTGGATTCAGTCTGTTGAATCTCTACCACAAAACTTTACTAAATATGTTTTAATACACTTTTATTAATGAATTTCTTATAGAAGCTATTATAGAATTGTTGTAGAGTTTCTTTATATCTTTGTTTCTGCTTATCACAAATTAAAAAGGAAGCTTGCTGTTTCTGCTGCTTCAGAAATTGATTCTTGACTCAGGTAATCAACACACTTGCACACTTGCACAATTCTCACATTTCCCTTACTCCATCCTCTCCAGTCTGCTTGTTTTAAATAGTTCTGGAAGGATTTTGAATGGCATGAGATAACTGGAAAGGATCTTGAAAGAGTGTTACTGTACCTACAAAATCTCCCTGGGGAGGATTTTAATTCTGCAGAGTGCTTTTCCAAAGTCATTGAGGGAATTATGTTTCCAGAAGGGCAAGAACCCAGGATTTGCATTTGCTCAGCAGAGCTGAAACAAAGCAAATTATCTGTGATATTGTGGAGTTAATAAACACAACTCTTAACATGACTTTTTGGTTTCTGTGAAGTATCAAAATGCAGAATTTGTCCTGCTGGAAGAAAACTGGATCTGTGTCATCCTGCCCCTGAGAGCAGCCAGGGGCATGTGCTAAGACACAAGTCAAAAAACCCCCACAGCTAAATAGCTCACCTTAAAAATTAATTTTATTCCCAGATCTCCAAGTTCATGGCTGAGAACAAAGGCTGAAATGCAGGATAGCTTTTGTTGTGAGATCTCTTGTATCCCTCAGTGCCGTGGCATCAAAGAGTTTCAAAGGCTTATTAGTGTTTGCATGAATTGCTCATGCAAAATGACATCTATTTCCTCCAACCAGCTTGCAATGGGTTTCCAATTCACACTAACCAGATTATCTCTTTCCTTTCAAAAGCATATATGCAGGAGAGCTCTATTTCCATATGCCACTTGATATCACCAACTATGTCTTCCCCTCTTCTCTTTTAACTGCTACTCCTGCTCTGCAGATGAACCTTTGCATTAGATGCTGGAGTGTCCACCAGTGTATGTGAAAGAGATATTTAGTATGGAATAGGCCTTTTGGTGGTCTATATAGATGTGAAGTTTATTGTTTATTGTTTCTGATACTGAAATATGTTGTAAAGTTTATTGTTTCTCATAGTCAAGTTTACTCACAGACTACCTCCAGGTTGGGGGGCACAGGATTGCACACTCTTCCAGGATAATTTTTCCTGCTGCAGGATAATTTTTAAGCAAATGCCAGTACTATCCTTTACTTCTGCAACAAAGAAGAGTTTAAGTAATGACAGGCAGTGAGACTCAGCCAGTCAAAGAAAGCGTAACAGGAATCAGCTCTTGCTCAATGTTGAGATTCGGGTGCATGTGCCCTGCGTGTGATAGCTGTGTGTGTGCAGGAACAGAGTCCCTCCTCCTTTGGCAGGCTGTACTGTGACCCCTTAAACCCGGGCGATGTTACACTAGCAGCGTTATTACCTGCTGCCAGATTTGGGAAGGAATTAGGACTTTCAAAATCAGGACTTTTCTTTCAAAACTCAGAGTTCGAATTCAGAAACCTGTTGTTGTTCATCCTTTTATTTCCCTCTGTCCTCCCATCAGAAACACGTGATGAGTGTGTCATGTGTCTAATAGGATGCAGAAGGGCCTATACTCCTTCCCAAGAGCAGACTGTGAGTGTGGGTTGCAGGGTCCGATCTCTGCCTGGTGCCAGGCCAGAGCACTGTGAGTACATCTCTTCCGCTCACCTTAATAGTCCTAAATGCCTGAAAGGGTTTTTTCTCCCTACTCATTCAGAAATTAAGCACTTGGGTTACCGTCCTGATTTGGCCACTAAACTGACATGTTCAATGACTGTAATTGTCCATGCAGAGAACTCTGAAAACCACCTGGACATTGGAGGCACCTTGAACCCTTTTTCCTGAGAAGGAATTTGCGTGACAGAAAGATGGAGTTTTCTTGTTACTTTGTTCTGAAATAAATCCCTGTTTGAGCCTTCTATAAAGAAAGGAGTTTTGTTTTTTTCTTCTTTCATTGTTGCTCATGTATGGAACTGTCTGAAAGCACTAACGGAAATGACCCTGAGAGGAAAGATTTCTTGTCATCTGGACAAGGAAGAGGACAGGAGGTGAGCTTACTGTCACTGGGACTTTACAATACCACTTTGCTAAGGTTAACAAATGCTTCAAACACATCCCAAGTTCGCTCTTCTCTAGAGTATTAAAAACAACCTAACTGAATCCTGTGAAAACTGTGTCCTCTAGTGAGGCTTCTGTGATTGCTTGCACCAATAACATGCTCTGTCCCTGCATGCAGAGGGAAGATTACCCTGGAGAGGGACCACAGGATGGGAGGGAAGGCACAGCACTGCTGAGCAGATCCAGGTGCTTCAGACTTACTTGTGCAGAGCTGTAATGCAGGAGCTCTCCAGTGAGCCTCTGTAGCGTGCCAGACTTGACAGCAGTTCAGAAAGACCTAAGTTATGCAGGAGAAATCTCTCTACATCTGCAATGGGACTGACAAAAGTACCACTGTCTGAGTAATTTTCTGTAAAATCTCTTATGACTGACCTGGCAACTCAATGGAAAATGATGCTGACCTGGCTAATCTCCATCTTTAGAACAAGCAGAAATGAAATCTGAGGCTTGAATGCACGTGCTCCTTGAATCACCAGGATAAAAATCCAAAGGTTATGGTAGCACCTTGGGACCACCAGTAATAAAATTAACGCGTGAGATTGTGCTGTCATTTGTTTCACTTCTAGTAGCACTTCACCTGGTAGAAGCAAGCAGAGACAGAGAATGGCCAAAAGTGATAAACTGCTGTGTCAGAGAGTCAGTAAACCTTAGCCAGAGAGTCCTTCTGCTTGTCATAGGCAAGTGATTTAAAACTTTTGTGCCTTAGCTTCTGCCAGCACATTTTGCAGAGATTGTCTTTCTTCACCCCACTTTGCAGCTGTCACCTGCCACAGAGAGCTTAGAAGTGATACAAAAATCACCTCTACAAACAGGATACAGTACTATCAAGAAATCACAAAGAAAATTCATGTACTCATTGCTTGTAGCAATCAGCTCTCTTCAGCAATAACTGCAAATCAGTGCTTTTCCCCATGGTATGTCTTACCAAAAGCCTTCCTTGAAAGGAAATCTTAGACATGAAAATGAGGGTAAAACACTTGATGGTCCCTAAGGTTTTGGAGCATTAAGTTCTTTCTACAACTAATGGAATTTGGGCCTGTTAATCCCTTACGTGGCTTTGAACATTCTGCTTGACTAATACTTAAAATGCTGAAGCTCATTGCAAACCCCTGGGAATGAGGACTGGCAGGACCTCCTGGGAGCTGAGAATACCAGCAGTCAGAAAGAAGGAAGAAGATGTGCTCCTTCATATGGATATGAAATGTTTCACTTTCATAGCTGCAAAGCCACAATGATTACAAATCTTCAACGGCATTTTCAAGTCTTCAATTTCATGTCTTCATGTGTTCCAGAAGTCTTCAATTAATTAATTAGGCAATTATCTTTCAATAGCGCTTTTTTGCTGCTCTGGGCTACACATGTCCCTTTGGTTGTCTGCTATGTGACTTCGTTTGAGGACCAAATATTCTATTTTTAACTTTAGCAGTGCTCAGAGACTTTCTTCACCCCAAGACCACCTTGTCTGCACTGATGACAATGTCTACACAGAGCAAAAAGTAGTGTTCATGGTAGTAACTGTGATGTGCAGATGACCAGCTGGGGAAATTAGTGGGAATTACTAACATAACAACCAGTGGAACAATTGTTAGGGCCACATTTCATGTAAACTTCAGAATAGAACTTAGATTGGGGATATTTGGTTACCAATTGGAAATTTTCTTGTAGCTTTTGTGAAATCTACTGAAACACTCACAATAATGATTAATATTAAATACTAATTAATGGTTAATATTAAATATTAAATACATTGTTCCAAGTACAGTGGCAATATTGTATGCTTGTTGTGATGTTTGCTTGAAAGATGTGACTGAACAGATTGTATTTTGTCTGATTCCCACCACTGGAGGCTGCTGCAATGAGAAATGTGGTGTTCAGAATCACTCATTGTAGCACAATGGAAACTACAGCATAAATCCTGGGAAAACTTGGCTAAAATCATGGACTTTCATCTCCAAGCTGAAATGTGTTTGTTTTAATAGCTAGTCTGAGAGATGCACTTTGAACTCATTCTTGAAAAAGGCTTGTATTACAACTGTGAAATATTGTATTCCTGCAGATTTCTTATTGATCTTCTGTCATTTTAGGTTTTAAAAATAGAGTTGTTTCTTTTTGCTGCTTCTAGAAAATACAACAGAAGAAAAATGTAACAGCCCCAGGATGGGTCATGACACCAATGGCAGACTCTAAATATTACTTTTTAAATAGTACATTGTTTGATGTATGGAAGTGTGTCACTACAGAGAATATTCTTTGGTGCAGCTCTCTTTAGGGAAATCTTACAATATTCCTCCCACAATGCTAGATATGATTTTTCTCCATCAAAACACTGATGAACAATTTGAAAGAAACAAACACACAGTGATGTACTGTACAAAACCATCCCAATAGCTGGCAACTTTGTGTTCTACAGAGAAACATGAGAATTAAAATTGAATAATAATACTTTCTCTTTCTTTTTTAAGTTTCATATTAGGTTTGAAAAAGAATCAATAAGATTGTCATGTCCTTGCAAAATTTTGCTAAATATTTTTTTCCTATGGGATGGGCAACAGTAAATGAAGTCAGTGAATTTAGAGACATGTAGGAGGCCTGAGGATACCTGGAAAGTCAGAGGCAAAGAACGGAAATCAGCTACTATGGATTCTAACCCCTGACTCACACAGGCCTGACAGCTCTCAGGAAATATTTGCATATTCCTGATTCTGGCCAGAAACCATAGAGTATATTACCCTGTTCACAAAGCTGACATATGGAAAATGCAAATCCAATCACTGGAATGTTAATTCAAGCATATATCATCTTACACAAGTCAAAGGGAATTTCTCCCAACTATATAAATCTAAAAGAAATAACTTTTTGGCTGAAAACCCTGATGTAGGAAAGGGGAAAAGAAAATCCGAATAATTTGGATTGACCTTCCAATTCCGAAAGAAAACTCAGTTCTGAAAGAAAAGAGGTGTCAGGGATCTAATTGTGCCTTAATTACCTATATAATGGCACGGAGTTACTTTGGAATTCGCATTTCACTCCAGTTAGGGGCCCAAAGTAGCCATGTAAATGATGGAAATAGGATAAAATATGATAGAATAAAGCATTTCTGTGGGTCCAATTCTCTGATGTTTTACAATTTAAGATCAAGAAACTAATGTACAATGATTCATATAGCTCAAAATACTCCACAAGAGATAATAAGTCCAAAAGTACTTGCAAGCAAAAATTCAGTCAGCTGGTGAACTGACTGAGCGCTAATGATGAGCGAGGAAGACTTCTAGCATTTGTGAGCTATTAGTTGGATCACCTAATCTGGTACTGAAGATAATTGCCTAGCAATATTTATGAAAAAACAAACTGAAAAAAAATTTAATTCCAGGAAGTGTTCAAGTAGTTTAAGGGGAGCTCAGAAAGCTGCTGAGATCATAAAATTGAAGGTTATTTGTTGTTGGCTTTTATACTGGCATTAACATTTGCAAATGTAATCTTTCAAATGCAGGGATGGGTCCCACTGTCAGACCCTGAGGGCACTAATGGCCCTTTGTGTCCCTGCCCAGCTGCCCCTACCCCTGCCCATGGTCCAGGGACCCTTTGTCAGCTCACTCAGGGGCTGTCAGTCCCTGTCTGTAGACATGCCTGACAGTGACCCTGCCTCCTGAATGCATCTTGACCTACCCTGTAAGGAGCTTGTCTCCTGGACTGATTATTTGGGAATATGTCGTAGCTTTGTCTTTAGTCCTGTCTTTCTGAAATGCCCATTGCCGCTGCTGTATCCTGGGTGTAGGAGTCATTCACTACACGGTGTCTCCAGCGCTTTCTTGGGTGGTTGACTGCTTTTATCTGCTTTTCATTTTTTGGGCTAAAATGCTGAGGAGCAGATGCTGCTAAGTGTTGTGGAAGGAAAGGCCACAGCCAACACTCAGAACTCACTGTGGGTTTGTTATGGATCACTTGGAATGGGAAACAGTGGCTCAGGTGCAGACCAGGGTTAAGTAGGGGGTAGAAAGGGATATTCTCAAGGTTTCCAAGCTCTGGAGAAATAAATCTGTTGCTGAACAGTTCTAGACAAAGAAGCACCCACCTGTCCACATCCTGCACCCTTGTAGGGGATCCTGACAGCCCACAGCAAGGAACTGACCAGAACAAGTAATTTGTGCTCTCTCTTTGAGGTGAAAGGTGGATGCTTTGATGAAGCCACTTCTGGATGGGATTTTACCCAGTGTTTGGTAGCATTTGAATTTTCAGCTGGGCTCTGGGATGCTAATTTGTGGCAATGAAGCTCTCCTCAATTACAGTGACTGGAAGATCAAGAATATACATCCTTACTGAAGACACCTACAGTACCTGTGAAGAACAGGAAGTTTTAAAAATATCTTCAGAAAAGATAAAGAAATAGTCAAATAAACATTTTACTCACAAACTTCAGAGGATCAGCAAGTTAATTAAAAAGTGGCACTTCCACAAAAAAAAAAAAAAGTGATGTTTCTAGAAGCTAGGACAAAAAGATATAACTTCAATAAGACTGAGAGGAAGGGAAATGTATTTGGGATTTTTTTGTTTGTTTTTTTGCTTTCACACTAAAACTCAATGTAATTGTTAGTGAAACATTGCACATCAAAAGTGCAGCTTTTTTTCCATGGCATAATTAAGGCAAAACCCCATCTAACATGTCTCCTTGCCTGGCAGCAGACAGTTGCTTGTATGGCTTTCCTGGGAGGGTGGAGAATTTCACCTTGGTCTAAACCCAGACGATGGCACCTGTATTAGCAGGGTGGAGAAATACGAGTTCGCTTGCTGTTTGCCTGCAGCTGTTGGAAGCATCTCTGAGCTTCCTCTTATTTTCCAAGAAGGGGAAAATTATAGGTGCAGGAGATTTAGACTGCGTATCTTTGTCACCACAGGCTATTTATTACCATTGCAAAGCAAAGAGAGACACTGTTTACTTTTTGTTTAATTGCAGTATATTCCCACGTATGATTTAATACTTTAATGGAAGCTCACACTAAACCTCTGTGGTAATTTTCTCTGCCTCTTCGGGCTCAAGATCTTATGAAGATTTAGGCGACTTGTTTCAAAATCCATTCTCTTCTAGGATACTAGGGGTTTTGTGATGTCAATTGCTATACTAATTCTCACTTGCTATACACAGTGTGCTAATTAGTTTTGAAAACAATTTCGCAGTTTACTGGGAAAACAAAAAGTCAATTGTTTTAGCTATAATTTAGAAAATAGTGTGGACAGAAATGATGACTGAAGATTTGTCCATGATACTTAAAGCATCAAATTGATCCTAGTGTTGTTTTCATAGCAGCAGTGCCAAGTGTCATGGAAGATGAAACAAAAAAACCCTTCCTAATTTTCATTTAGGTCTGAAATCCCAGGTGCAATGATTTTAACATATGCCTAATCAGTACTTTCATTATAAATGAGGTCTGTATCTGCTCATGCAGAGTGAGTTTGCCCAGAGATACACGTTTTGGTGCCTAGACCCCTGGCTAACACTGATCTTGGCTTAAGAGTTGCTTTTCCTTTCTTTCTGCAGGCCAAACTTGGAGTTTGAATGATGCATAGATCTTACGAACAAAATACAGCTCTTGTGACTGGTTTTGTTGTATACATCTTTCAGTTTTTCTTATCCAGAGGTGGGTTTCAAGGCACTGGCAGTGATCAGAACAAACAGCACTGGAGGAAGGCTGGTTCCAGAGAGCTGGTCTGTGAAGACATCGGTAACTCCATGCAGACCTTGGGTGATCAAGACTAGGCAGAGGATGAGTAGTAGTACATTTGTTGAAACTAGTCCCTTCCCAAGGCGAGGAAGCACAGAAAAGGAAGCACAAGCTGCTACTGGAGTACGGAGGTTTGTTTTCAAGGCACTGGCATGCCCAAAATGCCCACTGCAACCTGGGATTTTTACAGCTAGGGGCTTTACTGTAGTCAAATTTGAACATGACAAGTGTGGGGTCTATCTAGTCCAGCAGGAAAAAAGACTTTTCTTTGCCCAGGCAAAATTATCAGAATCACCAATATGTGAAACATGCTGTAGAGCCCAAGCAGCATGGCAAGTCTCTGAGCGGACTCAGGGGCAGGCACCAATCTTGTCTCTCTGGTGTCTGGTGACAGGACCCAGGAGAGGTTTAGGTTGGGTATTAGCAAAAGGCTCTTCACCCCGAGGGCAGCTGGGCTCCCCAGGGCAGTGCTCACAGCACCAAGCCTGACAGAGTTCCAGAAGCTTTTGGACAATGCTCTCCAGCACATGATGTAACTCTTGAGGCAGTCCTGTGCAGGGCCGGGAGTTGGACTTGATGATCCTTTTGTGTCCCTTCCAACTTGGGGTATCCTATGCTTCTATGAGTCTTTGTATTTCAAATACTGTAAGGCTCAGGTACACTGGGGTCTGCTATTGATGATTTAACCTGCAGCACTTAGAATAAGGATTTAAATTTATCCATTGAATTATCTCCATCAACTCAGGGAACGTGTAGGCAACCTGATGCATTTATATTGTCATAAAAACAGTGCACCATATTTTAATTCTGCAGCAGTAATAATGACAAAAAAAGCCAAATTCCTTGAGTAATGCACAGTGTGTTATGACTTTCCTTACTGATGGCACTGGTGTTAGTTTTGCTACAATGCTAACTAGTTTATATTTAATGTCAATTCTGTTTTGTAGTTCTGCACATTTGCCAGATAATATCCAGAACACAAAATGCTACTTAGTAGAAAACAGCAATAAAATGACTGTATAGCTTCCTGTGTGTGTTTTGATTAATCAAAGAAAATACTCTATGTGGAATATAAAACAATTAATTCTGGCTAAGAGACAAAGATGAAACATTAAACTACTCTACTAGATAATCACAACAAAAAGGCACATGAAGCTGAGTGAAAGAGATATGAGAAAGTTTCTCAGTAAGCACAGGGACAACTTAAAAGGGACGTTAAATGAAAAAGAGAGTTGGATGTGTTGAGTCTAGAGGAGAAAAGATTGGAAGAGATTCTTAATATGGAAGAGCTTCTCTAAGTGAAATCTATTTGTGAAGAGCACTATAGGTGCTCTTCATAGTCTACTTAATGTTAAGCACTTTCTTGTTAGATTAGTGCCTGCCTTTCTGCACAGTTCCAAAACAGTGATTAAAACCTGCAGTGACTCAAGGCTTTCCCCTGGAAAAAACCCTAATTCCAGTAAAAACACTTATAAACAGATTCTTTAAGGTAGTGCTGAGCCTTAGCAAAGTGCAACTGTATAGGACATAGTTTGGTAACCCACAGTGTGGGTTACCATCCAGTATTAGTTGTTTTGAATCCTCCTGTTAGGATGGTACATCAGTGCTCCTGAAAAGAAACATTGTCTTTTAAATAAAGACTTTTAAATAAAGATGATGAACAAAAATGTTCATTTGCAAAACACATAGCAGGAATGTCGTAGGAAGTTCTTGCTGTCCCACATCCTTTTATTCTCTCTGCCTCAGGTTTGTGACAGGAGCTGCAAAAGTAGTGCTATCCAGGAATGTAAACCTTACTTCCACTTTCACTATATCTTGGTGTAATTGTTGGATTTGCACTTCAGTTTGACTTGAAACCTTTGCTTGGAAGACACATTGGAAGATAATGGATGAATTCTGAGCTGAAGATTGACAAATGAACTGTTGTTGTATGCTGTCCCCTTAGCTTGGCAGGCTGAAACTTATTGTAGTTTCAGAGTGGGGGCTGTAAAACTTAAATTAGGTCAAGCTTTACAGGATGAGCAAAGAATGCATCAAACTACTTTTCAAAAAGTGAAGGTTGAATTAATTTAGTGCAGACCACTTAATTAGTGATAGAGAGTCTGATTAGTGATAGAATGTCTGTTATGTGGTAGAGGTACAAATTTTGTATTTTGTGCTGTTAATTGTTTTTCCCTCGTGTGCTAAATGACACTTTTTTTGTCAATATATTTGTGAATAAATAACTCATAACCAAATAAACCCTTTGTTTCATCAGCATGCTGGTTATAGTAGTAGCAAGAAGTCTTTGTTTAACTCTTCAATGTGGGGAGCTGAAACTTTTATCCAAGTTTTAGTTTAGGGAAATGTAATAGACATCTTTCATGTTGGTTCAGACAATTGTCAGACAATTTACAAGTGAAAGATGATACGATAAATATTAGGTATAATACATGTACTCACACTCCTTTCTAACTTTCAGAGCAGACAGTGGGGTGCTGCAACACAGAGCAAAGTCCTATAGCAGGGTTCTCTGCAGACTGCAATAAATGGAGTGTTTTACTAGCAGGGAATGGGTCTTCCTCAAAGCAAGGATGATGAGGATAATGAGTGTGGGGGGAAATAAGGCTATTTTTAATAAGTGGTAGAGCTCCTTTTAATCCAGTATATATCAAATGGCCTTGAAGAAGTAAATCAGTAAATCAGTAAATCAAAAATTGTCAGCCTTCTGCCCAATTTCAAGAAAATGCTGTGCTAGACTAAATAGAAAAAACGAGGTGTTGGGAGGGTAAGGCTGACTGAATGGAAGAACTCTGCATGAATAATATAATGTTTTGGTTTCTAAGAAACACTGCTGTGTGAATAATGGTCTTTCACTGGCTGAAGACCTTATACAGCAAGCCAACTTTGAAAAGTTGAGCAAATAGGTAAATACTCAGCAATGTCTATAAACAAATGTGTTGCATGAAGAATTGGATGTGTGTGGGTGCAGCTGTTGGACTTGAACAGGGAGCTTTGCAGATATTTAAGTACGAACAAGAGGGGGCTTGCAGAGCTGCTGGAGGGCATGTTCTCCCAGGTCTCTGTAGAGACAAATACCTGGAGCTCTCCCCCTTTGTCACACAGTGTGGGTCTGTACTTCTGCTGGTTTATCTAAGCCAGTGTTCACCAGAGCTATTAGATTTGTGAGTGGATGGAAGGAGGGCAAGTTTGGGCAGAGTCAGTTCTGTTTCTGAGGGGGATATGTAGTAATGAGAGCCTGTTGAGTGCACGAGTGTACCAAGTGTTGAAGCAAAGGTCTTTATGAGTAGTTAAGCTTAGGCCCAAATGGTACAAGTGGAGATGAGGAATGCATCTTGTGCTACCGATTTGTTCTATTGTGTGTGTTTTTGGGGGGGCAAGGTGGGTGTTGAAATGTCTGTGGTACCTGCAGACACAGGCTGGACATTTTGTGCAAGGAAGAGTTAGCTTCTGTATTTTGCAGTGAACTATTTGGAAAATGCAGCTAGTTAGAATTAATAGAATGTAGCAGATGACAGTGGGGTATTTTTTCATCTTAAAGGGAAATATGTGCCAAGAATGGATGCCCTTTTTTTTTATTGTCTTGGTAAGTACTTCCAATCTCATAGTATTGTGTCCCTATTGCAGGGAGAGTTCATTTTAACTTGCTGAAGGTAATTAGTTATATTTCACCCTGTTTATAAAAAAACTTCCGAGGTATGGAAAAAAAAATCTGTATTTTCCATGCATCTCACGTGCCTTTTGAACCTGGGCTTAACTGACTACTCCTTAGAGAAGTGTTTTAGCTCTTTTCTCTTCCTCAGTCAAGGATTTGCCTAATGTGGTCTCTGTTGTCTCTGTATTTATCAGAATTGTTCAGAAAACCTGAAAAGTGATTGCAAGTAATGAGTGTTCTGTTCAGTTTTCATTCATTGCCTAAACTATACCAGGCTAAATGCCCTTCCTTCAGAAGTACGGGATGCATGTATGTTAATTGCAGTCACTCAAATTCTTCCAGAGCTACAGGAGGCTTTCATCTGATCATCTTCATATGCCTTCACAAAGAGGGAGGAATGAAGTGTTTTATTCTCTCCAGTGGAATACTCCATCTTTTGAAGTGTAGGAAAAAGCCCTCTGAAGTATTTTAATGATCCTCCTTAAAGGAGTGTAAAGCATCAACTTGCAAATGAAAAACTTACCAGTGGTGACCCATGAGGCCTGGCTGACACTGAAAAGACTTCAGCTTCAAGAATATCTCAGCTCCAAATGCAGTGCTGGCTCTTGGTTTAACTGTGAGTCTCTGTTCCAATGCATTAGTCAACTCGAGCCCTGACAAAATGATGCTGTAATGGTAGCCACCCTGTATGAGTTTCTTGTGACTGGTAGGTTCAAGTGAGTGTCCTCAAAGTGTCTGTGGAATTCTGGGCAAAAATTCTGCTCAAGCATGTCCAAATATCCACCGTTAAGCTCTTCAAAACTGTCTTTAGTACTCATAAAAAATGCTAGTATGGTGATATATATTCCTTCAGGCATTCAGACCATTCCAAAGAGAAGTGAAGTCTTGAAAGTCTGGATGGGACAGTACCAGTACTCACATTGTCTTCATTGCTTTGGTGTTAGGAAATGTCAGCTCCCTTTGTAAATTCCCAGGTGCAGCATTGCTGTATGGTATTATTTCTATCTTGAACAGTAATTTTCATTGTGGGAGACAGTTCTGCCCAGGGTACTGAAAGCAAATGTGATGGTTGCCTGAAAGCTGTTAGAGCCCTTGTGCAAGTGAACTGTTATGCATTTCTTTCCCCTTATAGAAAGGTGCTATGTTAAGGATGCATGGCATGCCCTGTCGGACAAAGACTATGGAGTGACTTATGAAAGCTCTGCTCTTACCTGCTGAGCTGATATGAAAGTTGGGGTGAAGAAACATGAGAATAGACTTTAGAACTGGTTAATGTGTTCTGTAGCATTTTCATTTTATTTTAAAATAGCCTGCCCCATTACTCTTCTTTCCCTAGTTTTGGAGTCTGCTCTATCCTGTTTCTCATCTGGAATTGCTCTTATATAACCTCAAGCCTCAAATCTGTGGTTCATATTTGTGTATCTTTGGGACCCTTAAGCTTTCTTGCAGCTGATTGTGTTTTGAGGAGATGCAAAATCCATTTGTACTCAAGTGTGCTTCAGGGGTTTTGATTATTGCTGGGAGGCAGCGTGTGGTGGTGCTGGCAGTGACGTTCACTATCTGCCTGCACTGATGGGGTGTTTGATGTATAATTCTGTTGTATTCCTCTGCTGGGGACTCCATTTTCCCTTTCTTGTTTTCATACCCTAAAAATGTGTTTGCCTTGACTGCAAGAGCAGTTTTTGCGTGTTCATTTTTTAGTCTCTTTCATCTGAGTCACAAGTGATCTGTCCTTATTGAGATACTCTGGCCCTGGGACATGCATTTTCTAATGTACAACAAAACCTTACTGTGTATTTAAGGGAGTTATGTACTTTAAAGAAATTAAAGAATTTCAGGTTGGGGGAATAGCTAATGTGGTGGCTCTGTAGGAAGGAGTAAGACAAAGAAGAATCACTGGAGTAGTTACTGGAAGGCGATCCAGAATTCTCTTTTAATACCATGGCAGCATTGAGTGCATGGAGCTTTTGCTGTGATGGTCAGGGGTGACATTTGAAATACTTTCACTATCCCTGACAGTGCAGCTCTGTGTCTGAGGAGATGATCAGCCAGCAACTGGAACAGCCTGATTGTTTCTGGGAGTGGCACTGAGTCTTGCCCTATTGGATTCAGTAGAATGCAGGCAGTGGGAGTAGATCCCTTCCCAATTATTTCCAAGACTTTCTCTGCTGGCTTGTTTCAAAGCTGAAGGGATTCAGCATGGAGGATTGGGTGGATGTGCTTCCCCCATTTAATAGAAATTAAGATTTGTGGTCTGGGTGTTCAGTATCAGGTTGCAGTAGGAACTCCTGAGTTGTGGTTTGGGCTGATGGAGTTCTGTTGGGTTAGAAGTTTCTGACATGGACTACCTTGGTTTTGATGAAGTTGTTTATTGTCTTTAACTGCAGTAGGGATAAGTTATGTCAGCTACACTTTGATCCTGGTTATATGGGTTTGTTACTGATCTACAACAACTTGGTACCAAGATCTTGCTTGCAGTCTTATTTCTGCTGTTCTCTAACTGGTCTCAATCATATCACAAAATACAGGATATTTTCCTTTTTCCCTTCAAGTGTGTGGAAACAGATTTTCAAAGCTATTTACCACTACAGGTAGAACTTTAAAAAAGACCCCAAGCCACAGTACAGCAAACCCTGGCTTTTTCTAGCCTTCGGTATGACAAATTGGCCAATGGACTATGTTTTGAAAAGCCTATTGTCTTTCCTTATTCTAAACTACCTCATGGGGAATTTATATACTTGTCTGTTGTGAGCTATGCAATGTGACTCAACATTAAGCAACTTAGAAAACATTGTGTTTCAGCCTAGTCTGCAGTGAGTAGACGATTGATGGGGTTTCTTAATTTTTAAGAAAGTAATTGGCATGAGAAGTAGCCCTTGCTACTTGGCCAGGGGATTGGTCTTCACTGGTTTTCATCAAAACACTCAGACTTTCTGAATAATGTTCTGAAGGGAAATGGTTATCAGTGAAAGAGTTCTTAATTACATTCTGTTTCAAATTTATTTTAGATTCTGATCTCTATAGCAAGCAAGTGCTATGCTTCTGAGAAACTGGCATTGTGGCCTACCCCTTGGGGACTTCTGGGGCAGCACAGAGAATTACAGCTGCTATTAAACTTCTTGCAGTAATCACAAATTGAAAACACAAGAAGCCAGGAAAAGTGTCTTGCAATTATCTTTGAGTCACAAACTTGCAGCAATGCCTAATTCACCTCTAAATTAGAAAGGAGATGTTCTAGTGCTGAGAAGCACGCCCGCATATTTTATAGCAGATGGTTTCAATCTAGTGTCACTTGCAGTGTTGACTCTATCTGCATACAGTATTTAAATTAGTACAAACAATAATTAGGTGACAATGGTGAAGTCTTTAGCAAGAATCAGTATCTATGTTTATATACCTTACTAGATTTGCATGGGGAATAGTGTAGGGAATACTTAATATCCTCTGAAAGAGGAAAAAAAGAATCCTTCCATTTGTATATATGTACAAAGAAGGCTGGTGGTGATGCAAAATGTGAATAATGATGTAAGACCTTGTCTTGAGCAACTCCTTTCTTGCTCTGCAGGTGGGAACAGTTTTTTCTAGCAGCTGGATAGATAGCCTAACTAGTTATAGCATAACTACCTTCCCCTTTTGAATGCTGCAGCTATGCCATTGAAAACAGTTTGTACTCAAAATGCAGCTATGGTTCTGGAAATCAGCATCACTTTTTTGTAAAAAGTCAACTGGGCCAGAGAGGGAGCTTGAATTTTCTGGTAGGGGTCACCTGGGCTGTTCCCAGAAAAACCTCATTTCCTGGCAGGGGGAGGTGTATCTCAGAGGCTCCTCTTTGGGAAATGCCCTGTGGGAACAGTGACTTTAGTGAAGGGGAGGGAACCCAGGGATGAGGGGCAAATCTTTGAATTTGGCATCAGATATTTCTGGGTCCCAATTCATGCTGTGTCACCGTCAGAGCTCCCGTTTGGTGGTGGGCTTAGTCTGGTAGAGTGAAAGCTTCAGAGCTCAGTCTACCTGCCTGTGACCTACAGGATAGTACTGGGTGACAAATGCAATCCTGCTACTGACTAATGTCACTGAGGCTTAGTATATGGAAATGATGGTTACTGGGGATGCCAGGAAACAAGCTGGACATGATGACATTTACAATAACTCCAAAATCATAATGCCGGCATCTCTGTTTTTGCCTGAAGTGACATCAACTCGTTACTCCTCATAGGGGAGTCTCCTGTTTGCATTTATCTGGAAATACTACTGTTTCTTTCTGCTGGCCTTGGATTGTCACCATGTAATTTCTGCTACATGCGTGGCTTTAATGAAAGCTTCCCATACAGAAAATGGCTTCTGAAATTGAAAAGCATACAATTCCCTTATTGTCACCCCGTGATATGTCTGAAGCTATGCTGCCAATCTCTTTGCTCTGTCTCTGCAGAAAGCTAATTGTTTTTTTTTTTGAGTAACTTTCCTCTGAACTTGGTCAATCCTGTAAATTGCTGAAACAAAAAAAAATCCTGTAGTGTGTATTAAACACAATGTGAATGCTTATGCAGTGGCCAGGGACATTTTAATAAAGACTTGCCTTTGAAATGACTGCTGAATTAGGCAAATTTGTGCATTTGCTGACAACTGCAGTGCAGAATCACTAATGCCTTTTGTGAGTTACTCCTCAAGAGTATGGGATTTACTTCTCAAGGAAAAAACCCCACAACATTAAGAATAATAGTCATTACCAATTCCCTGGGTGACAGCTAATTTCAAGCCTGAATTTCAATGTATGAAACAATACCTGAATTGAAATAAATCTTTAGATGTACTCTGGGAGGACTCTGTCTATTAGAGCAATTTAAAATATAAGAAATGGTAATTAATGCTTTCACCCTTTTAAAAAAACTTTGCATGCCCATTAACTAATTACTCTCCTGCCTGCTGATATTAAATTTCATGCTGAAACATTGCATTCATATCCACAGCTACCATTTTGGTCTAGAAATAATTTTAATTACGCACACAGAAAAGTGTAAAGCATTGTGCATACAGTTCTGAGATTTCATTATTACTTAAGTGCATGTAAAGAAGGGACTTCAGGTAAATAACTCTGAAAACCCAGACCAAAGTGTTTAATAGTCCTTCTACAAACCAAATATTTTCATATCCCCAGTGTTTTAGGCCAGGCTGTGACACTTGATGATCTTATTTACTCTTTCCACTTTGACTACTTTCCAGTTAAAGGTTTAGACTGTGTTTTTTATCTAGAATTTTCCTACTGAAAGAATTTAAGATAAGCTCTGCTGATCCCAGAGCAACCTGAGGTTGTTTTCCACAGCTCTCTGATACCTAATAAGTCACAAATTCCTTCCTGAAGCTTTTCTCATAGCTCACTTGTTTGTATCCTTTCTTCTGGGTAGATTCCAGAGTCTTTCACCTGAGTACTCCATAATAAGTTTTGTACAACCCCAAAATGCACTTCAAGTCTCCTACCCCCCTTGAGGCAATAAACCCCTTCAGTTTGCAGGACTTCTAAGAGAGAGGTTCTTTGGCTCATCCTTGTGGGTGTTGAATGAGGACACTGGGCTAATAATTTTCATGTCTTAGGCTTGTGTCCCTGTGGGCTTCTTGGTGTGCTCTGCCTCTTCCTGATGTTACCAGGCTGGTTCTGATCCCAGTCAGCCTGTATTCATCATGGGCCTTTAACTATGTAGCTTCACAGCCTTGGATCCAAAGGGGTTGTTAGTGGCACAGAAGGGAGGGCAGGGTGGATGGCGTCTACACGGAAAATCCCACTCCACGGAGATGCCTCACTTACAGCTCTCTGAGCAGTGGGGTTATGTAGATGGCCGGTGAGGAAGAAGGACAGAGTTTTTTTGGCTTCACTGCTCCTCTTTTGTTCCACTCAAATACTCTAAACATGGGGCTGCTAATCTTCTAGGACAAAATGCCATAGAAAAGAAGACTTCTTTCTGGAAGCTCATCACTGGTCTCAGCTGATGACATGACACCTGTTTTGTCCATGTTTTAGGACTTCTCCAGTGGACAAGCTTAAGCTAACTTCTCTGAGCTGCTTTGGATCTGTCATGCCAGGCCCTGATTAATAATGTCTGTATTAAGGGTCCTTCTAGCACTGTACTCTGACTCTAGCAGAGGTCTAAGTGAATGCTTAGAGAGGACTAATGATTTGTCTTGAGTGCTTTCCTGTCCTCTATTTTTCAGCCCAGGGAACTTTCTGAGCAGGGAATAGTTTCTGCCTATCTGTATTACTCAGTAAAATCCTCTTTAAATAATTTCTAGAGGATGCTTGGTAACTTCAACACACTTTTCCCAAGAAGGAATACCTTGCACCCTAAACATGAACATTACTTAGCTTGTTTGGCCAAATTAATTGGTAGATTATTTTAAATACAAACTTTTCTTTGCTATCCCTATTCTGTCACAACAAAAGATACAGAACTGGAAGCTAGACAGAATATAAAAGTCATGGGGCATTATTCCTGCAAAGGTAGCAGTCTGCTGAAATGGTTGTTGAGTAAACTGGTAGCAGGAGTGTTTCTTTTCAGCATGTGACATCCTGGGAGATGGCGGGGGGGGGGGAATAGAGGTTGATTTTCTTTCCAGGTGTTTTCCATTTTCATAACATAAAACTACTATTTAACTGGAGCTGTCAGAAGCAGAAAGATAAGTGAGGTTGTGGCTAGGCCTTGGGCCAGGTTTGGGATGGCACATCCACATTCCCCAGCAGGAAACAAATGGAGCCTGACATATACTTGCACAGAAAGCACTGCAAAAAAAAAAAAAGTGATACTGAAAACAAGATGTATTTTGCTTAAGACCTCTCAGTTTTGAAGGGAAAGAAAAATGTGTGGGGAAAAATTGAGTAGGGTGTGGTGCAGCAGAGTCCCTTAAAATAAGTCTACCTTGGTGTGTGAGTTGACGAAAAATTCTTGTGTCAGATCAATGCTGTACAGTGTTATAACGTCCTGGAGGATGAAATGATCAGTTTCATGAGACACAAAGAGCCTTCAGAACAATGTTTCAAACTTTGAAATTGTACATTGGATTCATATCCCTACCATGCAGTATGTCAACCCAAATGCTGTGGGTCTTGGCCACTAGTGTCTGGCTCCTATTGTGATTTTAAAATTTCTCCATTTCCTTGCACTCGTGGAAACATCTGTATCTTGCTCATCTGTATCTTGTATCTTTGCCTGCTTCTGTGATGCTTTGCATATTGAAGGACCTGCATTTGCTGCTACAGGCATTCTTGTTCCTATGTTCTGCAGTCCTGTGATTTCTATTTTGCATACTTTGTGTGTTTACTTTCCTGCTTCCAAGACCTCCACCTGCTCCATTGTTTTGATCCTCTTGAACACCCACACTCCCACCTGCCTTCCCCAGGTGTAAGGAGGCTGCTGCTGAGCTCATGCTCAAGCCCAGAAAAGGCCAGGGTACTGTCCTGTACCACTGAATTACCCCTCCTTTCTTTCCCTCTTCTGTGAAAACAGTAGCAGGTTGCAAGAGTCTGCAAGATGCTTTAATATGACCTCACAAGGTAGGCAAGTATACTTACCTTCTTCAGAAGGAATAAACAGAATTGTGCTTGAATTAGTGCTCCAGACTTCTTAAGGTCTGTTTTGGTATCAGTCAGTGGTATACCTCACTGTAGGAACAGATAGTTCTTTGAACAGCTGGCTGGATTCTGAGGAAAGCTAAAAAGTTAAAGAAATTATTTCTGTTACCTCTTCTCCTATTTGATAAGAGGAGAATGTTTCTTTTGTTCCCCATCCTTAGTAAAATTGCTATTGGGGTAGAGTCGTAATGGATGAAGTCTGAATATCTGCTCTCTGCTTGAACTAGACCATTTTTTGAGACTTACAGAACGTTTGGCTATTTTGGTGCTTTGGCTTTTCTTCTGTATGGTAGAGCAAAATTGTCATCAGAAACACTGGATTAAGGATATATGTAACCTGATGGAAATGACAAATAACAGGCCATTTCAAGGGGCAGCATAATTGCCTAAGGACTTTTAAATCAAAGTAGGGAAAAAAAGTGGGGAACTTTTTCCTTTTATCCTCTATCTTAGAGATATAAATGTTCTGACTTTTTTTTTTTTTCTGTGAAGTAATTCTTGTTTCTAGGCCCAGCTCAGGGTTTGTGTTGTTAATCTGGTTTATTGCTGACTACTCTGAAATGTGCTGATTCTAACGACCCTGGGAAGGCCTAAGCAGTTCTTAGACTTTAGCTATTTTCTAGCACTGTTGTAAAATTTTAGGGAATTTTTGATCTTAGTTCCCATGGGCTTCATATGGGAAACTTGTAGGCAAACACAGATGTGGCTGCATGCATTATGTTTGTGACAGAGTCTTGATGTACATTTAGCACTCTCATAATGATAAAATAAAAATTGTGTTCAAGTTCCTTTAGAAATAAATATTGAAGTCCACTGGCTTCCATGTTGTTGTGAAGTTGTCGTTTAGTTGTAATTTAATGTAACTTTTGGCTGCTTCCTGACTATGATCTAGTCCCTTGCATCAGAAATAAGCATGTGGCCTCAGGCATGTTCAAACATCTAGCTGATCCAAGAACTAACTTGTTTTACTGGGCATTAGATTTGTCTGATCAATAAACTAAAATGGTCAACTTTGCATCTGCAGTCTTTCTTTGTTCAACAGGAGGAAGACATTGAAACATGTAGATGGAGCAGAATCTCTTTTAATGCTGGCCCTGTCCCATCAGTGTGCAACATTTGTCATGTAAAAGTATTTCTGCATAAAAATGCATTAGCATTTCTTTTGACACTGCTACTTATTATCCTACCTGTTTTGTCCCCTTGATTGTATTGGAAGAGCCTTCTCTCGTGTTGCATCATGAACTGGAATAGAGACTTGATCTTTGCTGAAAGCAGAAGCTTCTACCCTTTCAAGGGTGCGGTGTCTGGGGCTGGAGCTGTGACCTCTAAAGTGTGACATAACCTAGGAAGGAGCTGAGTAGAAATTAGAACAGTGGGGCTGAGCCCTGAAAAGTGGCACAAACTGCTGTCACCTGGCATTTGGTTCCACAGGTTCCACAAGTTTTGTCATGGTATTATTACTCTAGGCAGAAACTTCCAATGCCCCTTCCTCTTTTTGGAGAGTCATGAAGGGAGTTCATGGAGTCATTGGAAACAATGACTGGCATGCAGCAGAACTTCCTGCAATGGCAAACTATTGAAGGTATTTCCTAAGAGACACTGCAGAAAGCTCTCATAATTTCAGTTCAGTTTGTGTACTCCCAAGAGGCATTCTATGTCCGGGAGAAGTCAAATCTGGTGGATGCTCCTGTTGCCATAGTGACAATGCTTTTTTTACTAACAATAAATAATTGTGCAGCTGATCAGCTCTTTAGCTGCTGTTGCAGAGGATCTCACTTGCCTCTGCCTTGCACATTGTTTTTGCTCACTAGTCTTGAGGCTTTTCAGTCTTGTGTGTCCATGTTTCTTGTAGTGCATTAAGGTGGAAATTGGTTTAGTTTTAAAATTAGGTCATCCCAAACCTTTGCAAGGCATGAGAATGAGGTAAGCTTAACGGAGAATTTGTGAGACAAGTTCAATATGACTGAAGTTCACTTTGGCACTCACATTCATGTCTGAGAACCTTCTCCCTGCATCATGGGTGGCCCCAGAAAGAATATCCTTTCCTTCTGCTGAACCGCTCCATGCCTGTTACCTCTGTTCTGCCTGTCAAGAGAAAGTGAAGGATGGCAAAGCAGGGAGGGTCTTGCCATCTCATGATGACCACTAATACTAAAACTAATACAGCAGAGGCTGTGGCTCAGGGCATCAGAGGGCTGCCTGGATTCTTGATAAACTTGATATAAGGTAGATTAATTCAATTTTTATACCTACTTCTACCCTGTCTCTTGCAGAGCAAATCAGGTTTGTGCACAGCATTTGCATGTGGTGGTATTTCCTGTGGGGAAATAGGAGTATTGCTGTAGTCTTTTGTTTATAGGCTGGAGAAATCACTTGTGTACAATGCTCTCATGGTGGTGTAAGAACTGCATCCAGATCTGCTGTGGGCCAGAGTAGAGAGCTCTGTCCCAGAAGATTATGCTGAACTGAATAAATCATCCAAGTGCTGACAGTCAGCTTCTGGTGCTACTTTTTTCTTTTTTTTTTGCTGAATGAGTTGGAAAGTCAGATGCAGAATCCAAGGTCTGAAGACTTGAAACTATGCCCTTTATTTTACTTACAGTTCTTACATGTGCCTTCCACTAGGAAGCAGCTAATGTTATAGATGAGCTTACATGCTGCATTAACAAATGTCATTTCTTTTCAGCAATGAAGGATACATGACCTGTGAAGTGGGAAAAAATGCTTAATGCGAGAACTTGGAGGGAATCTTTTACCTGGATGGTCTGAGAATGCAATTTATTGTTGACTGAATTACGTCTTGTGGCTTATTCTGCAAACTAAAACCTTTCTAGCATACATGCTTCTTCCTTTTAATTTTCATTACCTTGGCAAAGTTTCCTGTTGTGTCTTGGAGTTCCCTCCAGACTCACCAAGATATAAGCCAAGCTAAAAAAATGCATACATTTTGATAAATTTACATAATGACAATTTGGAGAGGCCCTTTTGCTAAGAAGATGCACCCAGGATTTGAACCAAGCTTGTGATCCCTTAGGTAATGTTTTGTCATTAGGAAAATGCCTCATCTCTTAGCGGCAGAATCAGTTACATTTTTTCCTATCAAAACCACTTTTTCCACTTACCTGACCTGCCTCTGTATTTTATGTAGGAGATTGGTTTAGTCAGAGACCTTCACTTCTTCAAACTGGGAGGAGACTAATCAGTTGTCAGCTGCTGCCATGGTTATTTTCACTCAGCTTGTAATGAAGCAGCTGCCTCTGGAGTTGGTGGGATTTCATCTTTGTGTAACTCTAGAGTACAAAATTTAAATACAGGCTTTATGCTTTGACTGGCAAGAAATAAATTGGAAAGGGAGATTGTGGTTTCTTCTGGAGTCTTAGGGATAGCCACGGGGACTGATGAACTCTGCCACCTGATAGCACAGCAAAAGCATTGCTGCAGGCCTTACCTTGAGGTTGGGTTTGTTGTTGTTACTCATTAGTTACAGTGTGAGACACTTGAGATACAACACAATGGGATTGGAGAGGAGATGAAACACCACTCAAATTGATTTCCTTGGAGATGACTTCTGCAAGCATCTCCTCTTCCCGTCTCTCCTTTTTCTACCCTTTCTTGCCCCCTTGAAAATGGGATTACATGTGAGGAGATGCTGGATCTTGCCATGACTGAGGAGGAAATTCTTTAGCACGGAAACAAGAAAAAGTAAAGTGACTCAGTAAAAGTTGAAGTGTTGAACTCATTTTAAGTAGCATTGTCAGCTGCTGAAATAAAAGAAAAGACAGAAAATTAAGGGGGCATTGAAGGGATGAAGCTTCCTTTTATCTAGTATATGTGTCAAATAGCTGACACCTTGTCTCAGGGAACTAGACAAAACAGCAGTGCATCAGTTTCTCCCTGAACTGGGTGGAGAGATGCCATTCCCTGCCCAAGAGATATTTATGATGCTCGGTAACTGTCACTCTTTCCCGGTAAACTGTGGGAAGGAAGGCAGTCATGTTATCTGCCACTCAAGCCCTGGCCTGACTTCTATTTACCACCATGCTCACAGGGGAAAAAATCAGATTTTTTCCCATGTGGAAAGTGTACCTTTCCTGAATTGTCATATACATCATGAACTGGGATAGGGCAGTATTGTTAAAAAAATCTTTATTTTTCGAAATGGAACAATTATAGCATCAGATTTGTAACTTTGCCATATCCTTTGTTGGCAAATTCATCATTAATCTTGAAATGAACATTTTAAAACAATTTTGTTAGTCAAACATTATCAAAACAAGGCATTTTTATGCTGCTTCATTTCATTTCAACATATAGATTTCAAAGATTTTCTTTCATCAAAACAACCCAAAATAGTTAATGATAAATTGTGCTGTGCCTGTAGGAAGTTTATGGTGGGTTAGGTCAACCCATGGGGATTTGATTCTATAAAGAAAATGGGTATTTCATGTTCTCTGCTATTATTTATTATTTAATTAGGAGGCAGAAAGGGCTTTTTCTCCCTCCAGATCCCCCTCACCCTGCCCCAGTTTTTCACTGATTATGCAAGTCAGAACCTGAGAAAACAAGTTGTCTAGGTGATATGCAGTATAATAGACTTAAAGACTTATTCAGGTCCATCCATAATGACTTTTCTAAGGCTTTGGGGTTCTCTCATAATAGAAATGGGAAAACATACTGCTATGCTTGCCCTAACTGAAGTAAGAATTGTCCTGGCTGTTCTGTTTGCTAAAGTTAATTTCTTCCCTGATGTCAGTGGCAGCAGGGAATAGAACAGGCAGAAACTAATGCCTTTACAATGTGCTTCAGGCTGGGAGCGTCAGGAGGAGTGTGGGCTCAAGGATAAGGTTTTACTGGGGAAAATTGATTGATCTTGGTGAATCTGCTGTTTAGAGAATGAGCAGAGAAACCTGAGAGACCACGCAGATGTTTTGGCAGCATTATGTGTTCCATGGGTGGCTTATCTATCGAAAGCGAATCTATTGTTAAGTACAGATGTAGTCCATGACTTACATTGTACTTGGCTTTAAAATAGTGATAATTGTGTACTTTGGTGTCTTACAGAAAGAAGGTCCATGGAAGGGGGCTGACAAATAGCTGCCAAAATCAGACTGCTGAGTACAAGTAGGGAACAAACTGTACAATAAGGCACAGTGACTAAGCAGGCAGTCTGAGCTGCACCACTGCTTCTCTTGCTTCACATGCACCATTGGCTTGCTTGAAGGATGTAGTTCTGTCACTTAGACAGAAAAGATATATGGGCAAACTTGGCTCTGTGTGGGATGGATTGCTCAGCTCTGGTATGCAATTCTCCTAAATAGTCTTTGTGGGGTTTTGCCATGTTGCCCCATACTGTTGCCTTCTCTAGTCATTCTAATGCAAAAATTGGCACTGTGGAGTGACAGCTGTACCAATTCTATCTGGACTTTTCTTCTTGGATTAGCCTTGCCTGGGACTTATCTGCAGGCCTGAGTTAAGGACTGCATGTAGATTCCTTTGCTGCCTGACTCTTTAAATGAAGGGGGAAAATAACTGAACAGTCTCTTGCTTGCAGGTAGCTGTTTGAGAGGAAGTTGTAGTAGCTTCAAGCCTGCTATTTCTGCATCGATATATGTCTACAAATATTGTCATAGAAGACAAAAAATATGAGATAGAAATTAGGAAAAATTGTATAAAACATATTTTTGACCCTTATTCTGCAAACTCTCCGGGGCCTGTGAAGTTGCCATTCAATGGGTCAACACGGCTCACTTCTGTAGCTTTCCTAGATGATGTAATTGTTCTTCAAATTTCAACAAAAAATGTCAGAAAACTACATTTTCTTGTGACTTCTAGAGCTCTTGCCTCTGATCAGGTGAGCAGCTTGCACTGCTGAAGGCAAGTAATTAAGCAGTGCTTCTGGATGCCTAGTGAGCACCTCATGGAGTCTCGCAGTGTTGACAGAGCAAAGAGAAATAATGTTGTAAAATAAATAACTGGTGTTCAAGGCTGCACTGAAACAATAGCAGGAGGAAACAGATGCTGGGATGACAAACCAGGAGTTTTAACTAGGACAACTGAGTTGAATACTGTGCTCTGCTAGAGATTTCTCATTGTGCTCTTGCTTAAGGCTGTCTGATTCTGGAACCCAATATTCATATTACAGCTGGAATAGACTTGAACTGGCCCTAAATTCCCTCACTCAAGTATTTAGCAGAGAACGCAGCAGTATGACAATCATTGAGTTGAATGCTGTGCTTTCACAGGTCTTATGCACTGTTTCTGTTCAGAGCAGGCTTACAGGTGAGCAGTCATGTGCTCCAGCTGTAGTACAGGTATATTGTCAGTCACTGAATTTCATTGTGACAGTTTCCTATCTGCAAATAGGGCATGATAAGGCTTTCCTTTCTCTAGTCTTTCTCTGCCCAGGGCAAGAAACAGCCTCAAGCTCTGCCAGGGGACGTTCAAATTGGACATCAGGAAGAATTTTTTTTACTGAAAGGGTTGTCAAGCATTGGAACAATCTGTTCAGGGAGGTGGTGGAGTCGCTATCCCTGGAAATCATCAAGAAATGACTGGATGTGGTACTTAGTGTTATGATTTAGTTGTCAAGGTGATGTTTAGTCAAAGGCTGGACTTGATGATTTGAAGGTCTTTTCCAACCATAATGATGTTACGATTCTAGGGATTGCTTTTCTTTAGATGTGTGCACATGACAATTATACACTAAGAGAATGAAAGGTCTTCCAAGTATTCCAGTAATGTGGAATACTTCTGAAGTAAGAAGTATAGTCTTATTTAGGGGAAAAAAAGTGGAAAATGTTTACTTAGACGAACAGCAGAAATTTTTTATTAGAAGTTTTCAAACAGTCAGATGTACTACAGCTGAGCTGCATGTAATGTGAGAATTGACACAATTAACCACTGCTGATGGAGTAAATCTTGTAATTTGTTTGATTTTAGTACTTGTCATTTAAAAGACTTGCCTGTGAATTTACATGGTAGTGGGTGAAACTCAAGTAGTTATCTAAGTTACTGACAGAGAGAGGTTAGCTAGGATCATGCCCCCTTTCTTGAATATAAAGAAATTTGGTATATTTTCTTTTTACTTACACCTTCTCAAGCTGCAGGTATCTTCTGCAGGCAGTATATCCTTTTGATATACTATTAATGTACTGATTGCCAGTCTATAGCTGAGCTTATCAGGTTTGAGCTCAAATTTTCTTGNTTACACAGCTACAATAACTGTGCTCTATTTCTTAACTTTTTAAACAGCATTTTAGTGTAGAAAAGAGATTTCTTGTGTCAAATAATTTAGAAAAATGAATAGTTTCTGTGAGCTTTTCCAAAGCTTCAAAATGGAGGTAGTCCAGCTCTGAGAATAAGAGTTGATGCCAGTGTTGCAAACTACAGAAAATGTGCTCCAAATTTGAAAAGTGAGCTGGAAAAGATCAATGTGCTTCGTATGAGTGTTTTTCCGTTAATATTGGAAGTGTATCCCAAAGAGTACAAGAAGCCATAAAAGTCTGTATAGAAAAGAAGACAGTATGAACTCGGGATACCAAAGCTATCCTCTATAAAGTTTTTGAAATGGTGCTCTTGCAAACCCTAATTACATTCAACAGAGAGGGGGCCTAACTAGCTACCACAAAATTGAACTTTTATACTAAAATCTTACTATTTGTTGTTCTAGCACTAGTAATCACAACTTCAGTGTATTTTCTGCAAAATTGTTAGCAATGAGACTGCAAGAGCATAACCTGGTCAATGCTAAGGAGTTGGGAAACATTCCTCCAGATGGTTTCACTCAAGCAATGACAGAAAAAAATAATCATAATTTTCAACAATAGCCCATTTTAACTTTCTATCAGCTTGGTTTCAACAGACCTTAAAGTTAAATGCAAGAGTTGGGTTTTATTTGAGCTTTATCTTTTGAGACCCATCCTTTTAAATTATCATCATGCTCTCACTTGTCACTGCTGGCAGTAGCTCAACCCAAGTTTTAGGGGTTTTATTCTCAAACCCAGTACTCATTTGCACCGCAACTGAACTCTTACTACAAGATTCATATGTACAGCCCCTGTGCAAATGAGAACTGAAGTATGCTGCTGCTCTGTAGCTAAGCCGGGGGACTACAGTATGGTAGATCTGTTATGATGTGTGTCCTGCTGTTCTTGCCTCTTGTAACCAGCTGGACCCAGTGTGCTCATGAGTTGGCTTTGCCAGGTGCATGTCATCTCCAACTGCTTAGTTTCCCTAAGTGTTTGGGAAACAAAATGCTGCAGGGTGAGATTGGCAACGCATGAGTTCTGACAGTTTCTAGAGGAAATGTGATTCCATTCTTACATTCTACACAAGAAAACACTATGTTATTCCAGAGCTACAGAAATTTGTTTTTTTTCTCAACAGTTCAGTGGATATTGGTCATCTCTGCTCTTGAAGGTATGAGGCTAATTCACCTGAAAGACTTGATGCTTTCCAAGAAAGCCTGCAGTTTGGAGGGTAAATCTGCAAGGCCTGGATATCAAAATTCTGTGGAATCTCTTTGTCCTGAGTGGTTATCTCTGGGCTCAGAATTTTAAAGCAAGTCAGCTGATTTTTGCACAGAAACAGATCTGGGAGTACTCAGACACCTGGAGAGGTGCAGTGAAGGGGAACTTCATTTGCTCCTCAGCTTTTGTTAACAGCCTTACAGGTGAAGAGGCTGCCTTTCCCAATCTGGCACACCACTGGGCATCTCTATTCAGATACCAGCCTCACCATTCTTCACAAAGCTGTGGATATATACCCTGTGGGCATAGCACTTCACCCAAAAGACCCCAGTAGACATGGATGCCCCCCAGAGTCTTGATTCCTTGTCCACAGCAGATTTGTTGTTCTGGACACTGCTGCCAAGTCCTGGATTATGGTGTTTTTCTTCCTGGAAGAACTACAATGTGGACCTCAGTTGATATCATATTTTCAAGAGGTCTTTCAACATCTTTACTGGAACTTTTACCCACAATTCCTACCTAAAGTTAGAAAAAGTCCCTTAAATTCCTATGAAGTATTTTGCACAGCATGTGGTGATTTGGGCCGTTGAAGAAAAGAGATGTGGTTCTTCCCAGTGAATCTGAAATAATTGGCGGGTGGTGGTGGAGTAAGAGAGTTAGTAGTGGGTGGGAGAGTAAAAAAGAGGACTTGAAGGGTACAAAAGAACAGAGAAATTGGTAGAATACCAAAAAAAGATAATTGATGGTGATATGCAAGGTGAAGGGAAAGGACAAGATGACTTGCAAATGGAACCAAGTAACATTAAGAATCTGCTACTCCCTGGGAACTAAACATGTCTTTTAGCCATTAGGAACATCAGAAAAAGCAGAAGGAGGAAGAGTGAGAAAAGAATGAATTAAGTGCTATAAAATACTGCTATGGGTTAATCCTTAGTTATGCATATTCAAGGTCATGTGCATAGAGTCATACAGAGTGGTGTGAGGTGTTTGTGAAATTTAATGTGCCTCAGATGATTCACTTGAGCAGGTCAAAAGCTATTTACTTCAATGGTTTTAATGAGTTGGAGCTGGAGTTTGCTATTCATCAGGTTGAAACTGATGTGTCCTATAGAAGAGATGAGCAAAACAGCTGGTGCTAGCAGTACAGTGCTCTGCTGTCCTTAGGGTAGAGATATTCAATCACATTTGATTGGAAGTTCTTGGAGCTCTTCCAACATGAAAAGGAGTGAGGAGCCACCTTGCATGCAGAGCAGGATGTGCAGGGGGAAAAAATGGGTCACAGAAATGTGACTTGGACTCCAGACTGATATCTAGAACAGGATGACCCGACTGGATAAATATCAAATAAGAAAACAAAGGAAATTGAAGATCGTCTGCCTGATGGAAAATTAAAAAGCAGTTTATAGGTTATGGTGTTTTGTAGAGGTCTTCAAGTGAACAGAATTATCAGTCTGTAAAGAACTTGAGTCCTTTGCTGGAGGAATTGAAAATCATTAACTACTTAGAATACACTTGTTGACTTTTGATCCCTGTAAGGCAGGTTCTTGATTTACAGTATTGGGAACTGAACTCTACTACTCCCTGTAATCTCAAATAGTTGAGTGTATCAGTGGATCATTTCATTCTGACTGCTCTGAACATGGGGAATTGACTTTAAAAAGCGACAATTCAACTTGTAACTGGATGCTATATTTTGGCAGGAAAAAAATAATTCTCTTCAGTATTTGTCAGAACTGACAAGTACATTTGCCTGCAAAAATGCAGGGAAACAAAGCAAATTGTTTTCCTGTTCCCATTAATAGCTCATCTAGATGATACAAAAGCTCTGTAAAGGATGTGTAAAAACTCAAATCATGTAAAGGAAAGGAGAATGTTCTTTTTTGTCATATTTTTTAGTAGGTCATTGGCCTGACTGAGGTTTGTAGGCAATGGAAAGTGTCATTTTGACCCTGGAAGAAATTGCATCAATTTAAGTGACTGGTTACCTTTAAAGCATAGAGTGCCTGACAAATTAGAGTATCCATAAAGATCTGAAGCATTTACTGAAGCTGTTTTTGAATCAAGATGACAAGTAATCTTTTGGCTCAAATTCCTGGAGAAGTGAGCAGTGCAAAATTGCAATAGACACCCATGCAGAAGCAAAGGGAAATGTTGGCACTTTCACTAGAGGACTTCAAATTTCAGCTGATTGCCATTAACTTTTCTATATGGCAGTTTAAGTCTGAGTTACTGTTGCTGAAGTCTTGGGCATTATTTCTTCATGAGGAATAAGATTAATTGTCTCAGTTGCACTGAAAAGGGCCTTTGAAATTATTTGGTATGGTATGCTGCAAACCATGCCTTTGTGCAAATTCTTGAGCTAATGCCTGTATGCCAGAGTCTAAAGAGTCAAGAATCTGAAAATCAGGTTGACAAATTGGTATTTGTATGCCTCTGATCATGGTCAGGTGATTTTTGAGCATATCTGAGGTTCTTGGGAGAGAGAGATATAACTTGCAGAGTGCTCTGGACTTGAGGCATCTACCTGCCTCTGTCATGTGTACACACTTTCTAAGGCCTATTAAAAAAATTGGTAATATTATGTAACACTTTTTTTTTTCCTAGCTGAAGTCTCTCCTTTGCCTGAAGTTTTCAGGATCAAAAATCAAAAGGGGATGTGAATCCAGCAAGGTAGGTATGTAAGCCAAGTGCCCAAACAATTTTGAGACCAAGCAACATGCTCTCAGAGAGCAGGCTTGTGTGAATACTAAAATATCTGCTGGCAATAAGCATAGTGTTTTACTCATATTTTGAGACTGAGATGGGATTTGCACAGTGGGGGATGTAGTTTTATGAATTCTTGTATGGTGCCCTTTTGAGGCTGGGACCTGGCCCTGGAAACCTTTATTCATCCCACTTGTTCTTCATGGGTGAGAGCAATGTTTCTTAGGATTAAGACCTTGAATTAACGCATTGGAGGTAAACAGCATGAAACAATGTAGACTTGGAGCTTCAGAGAAGACTGCACCAAACTTTCAGATCAAAGCACGTTTAAAGCAGAAAAAACACCTTTTTAAAACATATCTGCAGATACACTCTGTGAGCTGTTGTGACAATTATTCCTTTGGAAAATTATTTATGCCACAATGATTGTGACAAGATTTACGTAAAAGGAGCTGGACAGGAACTTTATGCAGAAATGGACTCTTAATTTGCTGTTCAACACAGTAAGTCTCTGGTTTGGGAAGAAAGGACTCACCCTGATTGCATAACAATAAACCCCAAATAAAACCATAATCAGTATCTCATAATTATTGTATTGCTATACTTCATCCAAGCAATGATGTGTGTTGTATTCCAGAGCTGTAGGAAATGAAGCTTTCAATAATTCATTATGTTTTGGACTTCCTTTTGAGATGACAAAGCAGTTTCTAATTGCTGTGTGGGTTTATGGGGTGCCTTCAGTCAGTGGGGCTGCTCGCTATGGTAAGCTGGTATTCAGAGGGGATATTCTCCCTGTCTGAAAGCAGTAATCTGCTCTATTAACCTGTCCCAGTTCTTGTAGCTGGTGGAGTTTAGTCTTGTTCCACTTCTCTCTCCATGGCCACTGTCCCCAGTGTAGAACAGGACCACCACTTCTCATACCCTATCTCCCAAGTGCAATCCAGTTCCCTTTCTGCAGCACAGTGGTACTCAAAGAGTTTCTAGTAACTCTTTCTGAAGAATTCTTTTTGAGTTCTGAAGTGAAAACCTTTCCCTGCAGACAAATTCCAGTCTTTCATAACAAAACCTTTTTAATTTGGACCTGTGTTTCTGCTTCCCAATGTATGATTTTCTCAGTGTATGATTGCTACTGTGATAATTGTCCTGATTAAAAAAACAATCCTCAACCAACAAACAAAAGCAATGGCCAATGTTCTCCATTTTTTATAGCTTTTAGTTGTGATATTTCTACTCAGAGATGCTATCTATAAGAAACTCTCGTCTTTGCTACATCATCCAAGCTGATTCAATTTCTCCTTGATTAGATCAAGTCTGATTTTTTCTGCTTTTCTTTAACTATCACATTTTATAGTGGGGTAAAGTGCAGGGTCCCTAGAGAACTTAAAAAATAAAATCTGAGAAATTGCTCTGCTTATTATCACATCCTAATCTTTTGTTCTCTGAGTAGAAAAAGCTTTTCCCTGCCTCTTATATGTGGAAATAAGAGTATGAAAATAAGTACAGGTACTTGATGTCAATTAGAGTGATACTATTTAAATGCAAATTTTGTTTTGGTCAGGCTGATCCAATAAGATGAATAGAGGGCTTTTATGTAAATAAGCAGATTGTAATGAGACAATGAAGTATTTGTAATTTTGATTGTTAGCATTTTCCTTTCTCCCAGAGGATGAGTTCACTAGGTTTTTAGGAACACAGGGGAAGGATGGGAGTGGCACTTGACATTCAGCGTTGTGGGATAAAATTGTATAGGGCTATAGGCTGCAGGCTGAAACAGATCAGGTTCATTAGATGTCCAACAAAAGAGATGGCTTGCAATTTCTCATTAGCAGCATGCAAATAGGAAACTGTAGGGAAGCAAACTAGTGTCAACCTTCAGAGACATGATTTCACTTTAGAGTTGGACAGTTTTTTCTTCTTTGCAGATTTACTGATAATACACCCACTAACAAAGTCATATGAATTAAATCAATCTTATACACATTGTCTGTGTATACCAAGTAAATTACTTTCATACTGGAATTAGTTTTAAAAAAATTGCACCACTAATGAAATATCAAGAAACTTCAGATGTTGAAGTATACCTTATTTAGATGTAGAGCCTAAGCTCCCTCTGTATTCAGTGGAGACAAGATGACACCTCCAGAGAGATTTAGAATGGAACAAATTTCACTGGAGACGTGTTTTCTATTTCCATAGATTATGCAAAGAATCTGGATTAGTTATTTACACTAGATACCTATCAAATTAATGTAGGAAGAGGAACTGAATTAAAGGGCTGAAGTTCTTCCTGCTCTGCATGCACTGAGTTGGGTTGCATACACTTGCAGGGTAGCGGTCTGGGATTCAGTTCTATTATGGTGGAATTACCTTGGAAATTAATAACTAGGGATCTGTTCAGCAGAAATAAGGTAATTCTGTCTTCCATCTGAGGTATGCTGAGCCTCACTCAAGGCAGGAGATAAATGGGTTGTTGGTATCTTATGTAATACTAGATTTAAACCATACCAAAAGGAGTCACTGATGTAATCTTTTACTGTCACCCAAAGGCATATCACATAATCCACTATACATTGTTTTAAGTTTGCACTTGGCTTTTATCAAAAACTTCATTTTGTTCTAAGCCCCTAAAAATCAGTTGTAGCACACTGAGGAAAAAAAGTAATTGTGGCTGCTACTTAAAATTAGTCATGATTTTTCATTGTATGTTTTGCAAATATTTGAAGTTTTGAATGTCACTACCCTGAATTGCCACGCACATAGAAACTGGTGATTTGCCTGAACTTTTATATCAATATAATTTCAGATATTGCAGATGGGGCATATCCTATACAATCTGAAAAAGACATTGCAAACAGGACTAACATTTATAATGGGAATGGTATAACTACAATACCGTTGATATGAAACATTTAGAAATTTAAATGATAATTAGTCTCTATACTACAAATATTCTTACTTTCTTCTGTTTTTAATGAGACTTGGGGTATGTTTCGGGCTTTCCTCTGCAAGTCTTGAAAGCAGATACTCACTTTCTATTTTATAAGAAATATTGAGATTTCTAGATGACCACTGAGCCCTGTTCATCTTGTAGCACACACTTCAAGCAGGAGTGTGGTCTTGGTTCCTCTGGAGGCAGTTTGTGTATAGTTCTGCAGTCTGAACACTCTCAGTGGGTCTTCAGTCTCCATCTTCCTGCATGGAAAGCTGTGGCTATCCAGGGTTTGGATTTACCCACAGCAGTGAGGTATTGCAAGGTTAGAGATTTGAGTCCAGTAGCAGGTGTTAGGAGATGGCTGGCTGTCAGTGCCAGAGTGCTGGTGTTGTGTTCCTGTGTCTGGTTTTGCAGTGCCATTGGATAATTTATTAAACTGAGGATACCATTACACTCTGTATATATATACATATACTATATGTATATATAGTATATACATAATACACTATATTGCATTTGTAGTGATTAAAGCATAACTGACAAAGCTCTTGTTAACGATAATATACAGTGGCTGTTAGACCACTGACATGGTAAAATAGGACTTCACTTTCTTACATTGACCTTGTATATACAGTCAATATAAGAATGACCAAATTGTCTCTTGATCTACCTCCCTTATAGGAAGAGTTCCTTTATTTTAGGATTCTGATATTTCAAAGGTTCTGGATGCTATGCAGTGGTGATTCTAATACCGCTTTGCTTTCTTTGAAGTGGAAAACTGGCTCCAGGAGTAATGTCTGGAGATACAGGGCAACACACTGGATTAAAAATGTCCATTCAGTTGGGAACTGATGAATCTGATGTAACTTTCGTTGCTAGATATGGATGTATCATGTGGCTAGTCCAGCATGTAAAATCTCTTTCCTATCTCATTTGCTTAGGAGGTAAAGGTCAGATTTTTTAAAAAGCTGTACGTAGCATGAGAACATGATGTATTTTTCTTTCTAACCCCTTAAAGAAAATTCTGAGGATTGAATAAGCCTTACAATTCTGAAACTTTTTACTGCTTTGTTCTGAAAAGGGACTGTGTGATAGAATTCGCTAGAGAAGTAAAAAGTAAATTTTCCCGTAATTCAGTTATAGAAGTCTGGTGATGGCTCAGTAGAGCTACAAAAGGGAAGTAATTTCTTTTAAACTACACAGAGATTTAGAATAATTGTTACACTCTCCTATTGTGTTACATTCTATCTGAGTTTTTTGTGATGGTATGCTGAACAAGTAACTTGCATAAAATAATCCATCTGGCAGTCCTGGCTCTCTGCTTCTCTTCCTGGAACATCTACAGCTATATTGCAACTTGTTCAAACTAATTACCAGTACCGTGCCAGGAATGTTTATAGGTAATTGAGAGTCTCTGTTATAGACACAGGGGCATTCTAGTTCTGTCATCTTGTTGATATTTGAAATGTGCCTGGTAAGCCTCAATTGTACAAAAGTGTGTGAAATAAGAACATGTCAGGAAGATGACCATCACCCTTTTCTTGGAACTAGTAGATAAAGAGAGTCCAAAGTGCTTTGAGGAAACTTTTTTCTGATGTTTGCCAGCTGCTTCTCACAGGTGACCTAGAAATGGAATCATCTCTCAGAGATCAATGACAACGTTCTTACTGAGCAAAATGTCATCTTATTATTTGAAGTTTCTGACTTTCCAAAGGCGAGTAGAGGAATTTTGTTAAATTAGATTTTTTTTAAACTATTCAGTTAACACAGGTACTCAGGAGAATTGTCATGATACTCAATAGAGAAGTAAAAACAGTTGGTAACTCAGCTTTTTCCACAACCCGTATCAACAGGTCCTCATCCAATTCAGCAGTGGGACCAAATTTACCCAAGTGTTAATTTTGCTACTTTATGTACTTATATGACTGTATTCGTGATTGTATGCAAATGTTTGAGATAACAATGCTTAGGCTCTGTGTAGTTTATTGTTCTCCTTCATTCATGCCATCCCAAGCCCTTTGTTTTCCAACCTTGTCCATCATTTCCTCACAGGGCTGCTAGTAACTCTTTTCTTCCTCCATAGTTTCCAGTTTAAAGCCCAAAGAACAATTGCCATGGAGGCTTTTGGGTCCTTGAAATGGTTATATTTGAATTTTGGTGTGGGTGAAACCATATAAAAGTGTGTGCAGTACTTCCTTGATGTAAATGATACTTATTCATGGCTAATAGCAATATGTATTGCTGGTAACAGTTGGGCAAAGAGAAGCTGAAGAAAAAGTAAGTCTATCTTCAAGGTTCTTCAAACAAAAATTGTTCTGTCAGATTTTAAAGACATGCTTTCCCTAATGCAAAGAAGTAGTATTGACTAGCACCTTGTAAGATTTAAGGAGACAGTGGAGGGAGAGGTGGAAGACACCAGTTTGGAGGCTGTGATGGAACTGCTGAGCAGGATTGTTTGCTTATCATGAATGATGCTTTCTTTCCTGTCTGTGCTGAAGCAGCTCATATAACTTTCACTATATAGAAGGCAAAAGGCTTGTATGTATCCATATACCAATTTGTTGCAGCTATCAAAAGAATATTGACTATATTAAAAAAATTCCAGTCTAGTTGGAAGCTGTGTGAAGTCAAGGCTTAAAACAAAAGGAGTTTAAAAGGAGCCCAACCTTCCCATAGGGTCTTTGAGTAGAGCAGAAGTTTAAAGCACTGTGCAAGTTGAGGAACTGCTGAGCTGTCAGCCCTCCTGAAGATCGCTACTATAATAGGGTAGAATAACCCAGCAAAGCTATTTTCCTGTAGCTGAGACTTCCCTGATGTCATATAGCCTCTATATTTACTGTTAGAATTTTGTTCTAGCACAATTTAGTTGACAGGTTCATTCCTTTCCTAAGAGGTTTTTAAAGCTTATAAACTTAGTTTGGATATTTCTTTCTTTTTCTGACTCTTCTTACTATGGAGATTTGAATCATGTGCCCCATTGTTCTCATTTCATTGACAGTGGTAAGCCCACTAGAGAGGACTGGGGGAGGAAGTATTTTTAGCATTACTTGGCCTATAATGTACACTTTAATAGTATGAGATAGCTGGAATTTGGTGATCACAATCACTAGCAGTGGAAAAAAGTTTTGTCAGAAAGGTTCATGCTTTTGTTATAAAGAGTAATTCTAATCAAGCCATGAGATGCAACTTCCTTATTCTGTAGCATGTCAGACAGTATTTTTCCTTAATCATTCAAACCCAATTGGTTTAAAAGAAAACATTATCCCTACCAATGGTCTTGGAGCAACTACCATCTCCACAGCTGGTAGGATCTCACTGAGGCCTGAATAGATCAAAACCAACTAATTTAGCTCAAACCCCTGTTAGAAACACTATTAGTTTGTTAGTTGTAATGAAAAGGAGTAGGAAAACTTTTAATGAGCATCAGTGTGTCGTAAATGGAAGGGAGGGATGATCTGCAGGTGGCAGATGGTAAGGAATGCATGGTAAGGGTAGCCTGCCAAATTGCTTCTCTGGCAACGGTGAGATGATATCCATGTGTTGGTGCCAGGCTGCAGAGGAAACATTAGCCTGCTGCTTCCCATTCTGGATCCAGGTCAGCTGGAGTTAGCCTAGGGTTCTCTGCATCAATGTACCTTTTATTTGGAAGACCCTTCATCTCTCATGTGGGGCTTTCACTACTCATTTTTATCATGTTCTAGTAACAATAACAATAAGATAAGGGCTATGGCACCACGGGGGCTTTTTTCCTCACTTTGGCCACACATATCCACACTCTGCTCTGCTAAACATTACAGTACATCTTCAGAGCGTATTGTGCAGAAGCTGACACTAACAATGGGAAGAAACTATGTGAACTTACATCCTACAACCTGTACCACATGAAGATGCATAATTACTCTCTTCAGTTTGACAATTATCCAAGCTAAGTAGGACCACTCCTCTGGAATTCCTCTGGAATTCATATATGCTACAGGGATGAGACATCTTTGTTTTTGACTCTAATGCTATGAAATCACTTGAAATCAAGAAAAAAACACTTTTGTAGTCTGTTGTAGTTTTAGTTAAATGGGGAAGATTTTTGGAGAATTTTTTCGTATGTGGTTTAAAGCACGGGGGACCATCCCCCCGCCTGCCCTGTCTTAGCTGAGCTGGGGAGGGACTGTCCCCAGCATCTCAGGACCTGTCAGAAAGGTTATTTTTCCTTTTTCATTCAGACTCCTCATATTTCCCACTTTGTCAATATTTGGGGGGAGGGAAATAAAAGAAAAAAAAAGAGGGTTTATCTCATTAGAAGTCTCACGTCCTGAACATATTGTCATTAAACCAGGACATGGTCTGATCTATAATAACTCAAAGTATGAACAGATGTGTTTAACTCTGAGAGCTGTCATGAGCTGAAAATAGTGGTTGTTTGATATCTAGGTGTAGTTAAAGCCCAAACCAAATTAATTTTTTTCTAGTTTACCTTCGGATTTATTATTCCACCTTGCTTTGGTCTAGGCTGTGCCACCCTTCACAATTACTGGAGCTAAAGGCTTAGTGGATAACTACTACTAGCCTGTTTTTTTAATTATATAAGTGTTCTTAGTAAGAACTTTCATTCACACTCATTGATGTTTATGTCAAATTATTGTGGGGAAAACAAATCTATATTGAACCCCCCCCCGAATCACTGGAGGTCAATAGGGGGGAATCTTGATAGAGAAACCAGTTCATGGTTGAATTTGTTCCAAGTGCGAAACTTTTGCAAATACAGTTTCAAAAAAATCTCTAAGATGATCAAAACTTTGTAGAAGGCCTGTTTATTCAGGTGCTGCTGTGAATGTTTCTCCTTCTGCTTTAAAGCAATGTAGAAGTTTGGTGCTGTTGAGCAAACAGATTCACAACAGTAGAAGACATGATGGGCCAGATATGGGTCACATGGATGTTATCAGGAACAGAGACAGAGTAACCCTGGATTAGTTCTTTTCAATCAGTTTTTGCAGGAAGAGAATAGCAATGGATCTTTTCCATCAGTTTTACCCCTAAACTGGAAAAAACCTGAAATGTTTATGCAATCAGAAGTGGTTTGGGGGAACGTTCTTTTTATGCATCATCAGCTTGCAGTAGCAGGAAGAATAAGTTTTATTGAACAAAACTGGATGACTTGCAGAACACCAAAGGTCTAAAATCTGGCAAGAGCAGGTGGCATCAGGATCTTTGACATCAGCTTCTGTGGTAGCATTGGAGCTCTGAGGTGGAATATGCTTAAGCTTGGTGAAAGCCTTATGAGCTTTCTTCACCCTCTCTAGGTCTGGAAGCTTTTGTGCCTGTGACTATCAGCTTAAGTTCTTAATTCTACTGGTAGTACCTAGAAGGCATGTGATGTGGGGGTCTTCCAGAGTATTTTTGAAGCTGGAGAAATTTTTGCAGTTTTTTAGGGAGGCAGATGAAGTGTGTACTGCTTCATCCTGTTATTTGAAGCTTCCAGGCCATGCTGTGTTTCTTGTTGATGTGACATACAGCTGCTGTACAGTGGTTGCTGTAAGATGTTGAGCTGTTGAGAATTTGTTATGCCAAAATGTTTGTGTCACCTCAATGCTATCGCTTTTCTGGACCCTAACCTTACAGCACCTGTGTCCTTATGTATCTATAAATTAGCTGTAGTCCTCCCTGGGCTGTTAGAACAGATGCCTCATCCTGGAATCTGTTCTTCTCCCACATATGGTAGCTTTAAAAAGAAGATGGCAAGACTGTGGTTTTAATTGTGATAAGAAAACTGAGATGTAAAGGGAAACAGAGGTATTCTTAGAAGAAAAATCTAGGACATCTTGATTTAGTTTCTACTTCCTGCAACTTATGACCATGTCATCAGTTCTGTGTTTGTTTTGGCAAAATGCTGTATTTTCAGTAGCTGTGGTGTGCTTTGAGGCTGCAGTAAAAAGACAAGGAATAAACCTGTAGTTGGCTCAGTAATATCTGTAAGAAGATGTCATGGTTTGAAGACACAAAACTTGTGTCTTCCTCTTCGCTGCAGGGAGGAAAAAGTTGAAGTGTTAGGTCTGAAGGTGAGACTAGACTTGGCAGACGTACCAGGAGTTCAGTGACAAGCAACAGGATTTTGCAGAAATGAGCCTTTTACAAGTTAATCCATTTTATCAGCAGTTTGCATGCTCATAGCTTAATGCTACTTTTCTCTATATCCAGTGAAAACAGCCAGGAATTACTCTAGTGCTTCTTCAGCTGAAAGCAGCAGACACACTTACACTAGTCTCTATTTGAAGTGACCTCTTATGTTAAAAAATTCTAATTTAGTAATATTTCTGTTCAGTGTTTCATCTCTAAAGTGGCATCATTTAGTGTGTGAAATGGAAAAGAAAGTGAAAATTAACAGCCTCTCTTGCTGTTTGCCAGCACTGCATTTCTAACTTACATTTTACAGATCACTTGTTTATCAGACTGAGAATAAGGGATAACTTTTTTGACAGTAATGATTCAAACAACTTTCTAGGAAGATTGAGAGATCTAAAAGGTGAAGTTTTGTGACTGCAGCTGAAGACTGCAAATTTTCCTATAAAAATGCCTGTCAATACATACCTGTATCCTTAGAAACAAAAAGCTTTGGAATTCAAGCTATGGTGACAAGGACTTCAAGAGAAGAGCCATTAATTCTAAGGCAGATTTTTTTTGCTTCTAGCACATGGTGAAATCAGAATATGAGCTTCTAGATGCAGTAATTTGGGTGAGGTTCTTTATAAGTCAAAGTATATGAAATTAGAAGAGCTAATAATGTGAGTCAGAATGACTTATACAAGTGATTTTCTCTGAGTATTTGATCACATATTTCATTCATGATCAATGAACATGAATCTTCCTACTTTGAACTGTCACCTTGTGAGACACTTAAAAACTTGATATACCTGAAAGTAATTACTTTTTAGGCAAGTGTGCCACTATAAGGATTAAAATGTCTTTGCACATCTGACTTGAAGTTTGGGATGAAGATGTTAATGAGTGGTTGCTCCTGAGGCTTGTGCAGAGACTAGAGATTTTATCCTAGTATTGAAATGTTCCTTGGGACAGTTCTGACAGCAAACAGCTTGTACAACTCACAGAAAAACAAATTCCTGAAAACCTCTGTGAGGGATATACTGGTACAAAACCCCACAGCAGATATGCCTCACAAGAAGGCATTTACTGAGGACTTGCTTTGCCTCCCTGGGCCCCATGTTGCTTGTACTGACACTGTGGTCTTGCTGCTAAATAGAAATTGTGACTAGCACGATGAGGTGATATGAAATTAATGGTAGTAACATAGAAATACTTGCTGCCTTTATGTGAATTTACCAAAAATTTACGGTAAGGGCATTTAATTTTAGTTGTACTGTTTTTGAGTAACTGTACTAAAATTACTTTGCTCAGACCTCATTCAGTCTTCTGGGATGTTTAAAAGTGAGTACATAACAAACCTATTGTAGCTTTAGCTGGGTACAAGAAAAATGTTTCTAATGTATTAGATGGTTAATGGGCTGTGTCAGACTTGGGATAGTAGTGCACAGAACCAAGCTTGTATATTGGCTGAACTCAGACTTCGGTAAAGATACTCTTGATTAGATTTCTGAGTATGATTAAAATATTTACAAATAAAATTCTTTACATGCTTTTTGACATGTTTCTACAGTTCAGAGATTTTACTCAAGTCTGTTTTCCAAAGATGTGGTTTGGCAAAGTGTCTGGGTGTTTTTTGTTTCATTTCTGGATCCGCAGAGAAGCTAAGATGTTCAGGCTGATTTTGAAAAAATCCCCTACGCTGCTGAAATTCCTGTCTTGTGGATCCCAGGGGAAAGAAAGGAAAAACCCAAGAATTTCCGAAGTTTTACTTTAATCCTACTGGCTGACTGACTGCAATGCTACTGCAGCTGTGGAGTATCTACCCAGCCTGTGGCTCTGCTGGGAGCTGGACCTTACTAGAAAATCATTCATCTGATGGCATTAGAAAAAATCCTTGAAGCATGAGATAGCTGGAAGTTCTTGGAGAGAATGAATTTATGCTGGCAAATGCCATTTTGAGGAAAATGAAGCAGAGAAGTATATGTTTGGTGAACTTTCATTGGGAAAGAAATTCAGTCTCCTTTTGTTTTTTCTCCAAAGTGACCTTTTTGTTTTTTAAAAAAATAAATTGTATTTGAACAAAACATCCTGATCTTATCAAAGCATGATGTCCTACTCTAGTTTTAAGCATTTCAAGATGCTTGTAAGAGCAACTAAATCAAAGTGTAGACAATGTTCTCAGGAAAAAAAGACTTTTATTCTGTGCACTATACCTGATGTAAATTAGCCTTTTATGTGCCATTGGGTGTGCTGGACTGTATAAACTTGCATAGGAACTGTGAAGGTTCCAGTATTTGCTGCAATACTATTTATGATAATGTTACACAGCATCATTGATTTCCCTATAAGAATGTGCTGCCTATTTCCCCACTACTATTCTACCAATCACTAGCAAAAATAATCTGTGGGTATTAATGTATATATGTGCTTTTCTGAGTGCTTTGAGTAATCAGAGATAGAAGCTACCATTTCACTCCTGACTCTGAACGTTCATATTCCTTAATAAACTAAATTAGTCCCATCTAATGCAGCTCTTTTCCAAACACATTTACTCAGTGAGAAGCTACTGCACAATCAAAATTCAAGTAGATAAATTACTGTTTGACAGTTGGTTATAGTGTCTCCTATGTTTTCCTTCTGGTTGACACAGCTATAATCTCCTTTGGAATGACAACCAAGTCGATGGCAGGAGTTTGGGGTTGGAGGGCAAGGAGGCAGAGTAAAAAGCTCTTGCCCTGACTTCTCTATCCTGACAAGAGTAGGAAATGACACTGGCCTGGTTTCAGCTCAGATAGAAGTAATTTTTTCTCTGATGGATTATTTCTTCCTTTGTTTCTTCTATTATTTCTTCCTTTGTAAAGCATCAAAGCTTTATACAACATTGCTCAATAGTTGGGAAAGGGCTAGGTAAACATGTCCTCACTAAAGACTTTATAATTAAGAAGCAAATTGTATACTCACGGGAAAGGGCAATTCATGAAGTAGTCTTACTGGTCTAATAATTGCTTGTCTAATAAATGAGCTTGTTTTGCGTATGTAAGTTCTTGTCTTTGCATAGTAACCTTGTTCGTTTGTCTTTGCCTTTTGTCAAGTATAGCGTGCAGGGTTTATCTTTTTTGTTTGTACAATAGGGGTGACAGCTCTCCTTTTTCGGAGCATGCATCTCTATTGCCTCTGTCAGAGAAAAATGGAGCAGAAAATTGCCTTCTCCATCATATAAGCTGCATTGGCTCATTTGGAAATATGTACCTCTCAGAATTATCTCTTGTTTGTGGGATTAATTAAATTATCTTCAAGTGAGTAAATGTGCCTGATCGTTACACAAGATATGGTTGCAGATCAAGGTCAGCAACTGTGGTTTTATAAACCCTGCACAGTTTTACTGAAACTAAACCTGACAGTTGTTGGATTACATTTAGTATTAGTATTGGTACAGAAAAGCATGGTATAACATTTCTAGGGATGAGCAAAATTTTATGTATTCTTTCTATAGCTTTCTAAACTGTTTCCAATGATTTTAGAATTGCCAAGAAAGGAAACATTAAAGGAAACAAAGCCTTCTGACCTAGAAAACCAAGGAAAGCATCCATGACCAGCTGGATCACATTTTGTCCACATTATTGATTTTACTGGTTGTCTAGTAAAGGTCTTGCAGTTTTTCTACTATTGCTTGAAGACATATGAAATTTGCTCATAAGTGCAGGCACCACAGCAGTGGTTCATGATCCTGTGAAGTCTGGAGACCACTAGCAATGAAGCTTTGATATGTGCCATAGAAATAATGCAGGCACAGATGAGATACTGCCCTGGATCAGTCGCTCCTATGTTTAATGGGAGCACTCTTGTGAAGAACTTTAAGTGTGTCTTGCTGCCACCAGTAATTGGTTGCAACATCAGGCAGAATCACCTACTTGTAGGAGATCCTGATGAGATGGCTGAAGTTTAAAATCCCTCCTCTAGATTAGATTTTTTTATGGCAACTTGGAAGGGTAAATGGCATGATAGCCTTGTGCTGGTCACTGTGATCTCAAGTGGAAAACTTGTGTCACTTTCTAGCTGTACCTTTGTGTTCAGACCACTGTGCAATAGTCATCTGCCTGCTTGGTTCCTCCTCTCCTGACAATAAAAGAAGGACCTAAAACTCACTGAAAAATCAGTTCATTTTTCTTATTACTCCTCACCTATTGCAAATTAATATTGTGTTCGATGCCTTCAAATTTATTGCCAGGGACCTCTCTGAGAAGATTAACAGAAGGTGTAAAGCATGGATTTGGAGCTTAATAGAAAGCGACAGTTAGGTCTGGGTGAGCTATTGGAGATTCTTAGTCATTTGCTGTGTAATGAATCCCAAATCTTCTGAATTGTTCTTCATCTAATATTTTAACAAGGGAAAAAAAATTGCTGGACAGCATTAAGAATTTAACAAGGGAGGGGGAGCCTCCTGAGGGGAGTTCAGTAGCCAGCAGAAGCCTGGTGACTTGAGTACAGCCCTATTTACCACAGCTGTTTAAACTGTAGACTGATGTAAGTTAATTAGAGCTCAAGCAGAAGCTCTGTGTGCTGTGAAACAAGGCTGGAGAATGTGACTTAATCAAGCTGTGGTATCCATCATGGACAAACTGCTCAATAGACAGCAATTTGCTGGTTCATGGACTCTGTAAACTGCTGCTCATCTACTACTTTCCTGCTGCCACAGTTAATTTTGCTCAGGTGCATGTACCTTGAGGCAGTAGCATTTCAGATATTTGTGTGAATTGACCCAAATATACAGGGCAGCAAGGCAGGGCTCCCAGAAATGAGGGATATCAAATGAGAGGCTTTGGGTGACCAGAAACCTGTGCTTTGCAAGGCCTCTGTGTCGCTCTGAAAGCTGGTTTATTTGACCTACTCGAACACTCTTTGCAGGACGGTCAAAAAGGACCAGTCCAGTGTCAGCACAGCTCCTCTGTACTCTGCAGCTGGAGAAATTCCATAAGGAAGAGACAAACCAGGCCAAACGAGCTTGTTTTGGCAGGAAATATGAGACCATTGAGAAATGGTGGCATAAGATTTATTACAGCTGAAGAATAAATGCAGATCAATGGTAAACTAGAATGAGCTTCCTGGAGAGGGTCCCTTCCAAGTGAAATAGTCTCTTCTACTTCAGATTTGTTACATCTGTTTCAGTTAAAGCATCCATTTTTTCCCTCTTAAGTCCAAAAGCCTTATACCTGGAATTTGATTGTGTACGTATCTCCATGGCTCAACTTCTGATTGTTTTCATCTGGCAGGACTTACTATCTATGTGTTGGGAAGGATGTTTTCCTAAGCAAAGAACACAGGGGAGAAGCTCCCACCCTAGGCTTTGAGCCATGTGAGATACTTGTTACATACTTTACCTGCATCATTTACAGACCAATGGAGTGAGAGCCAACTGAAATGGTATTGGTACATGGTCTTTCTAGGCTTCTCTCTGAGGTGCTGCAAAATCTGCAGACAAATCTGCTTCGTGGTGGGACATTCGTGTCTTAGAATGGTCTAAACAAATGTTGAAGCCTCACTGACTGCTGAAGCACGTCGATAAGCTGTTAGTACTGGATCTACAAATTTTTGAGACATTATGGGGGATATTGTATCAAACACTTGATCATTCAGATCAAACACCTCCAAACAGTTCTTGAAAAACGAGCAGTATAAACTATTAGATTTTAGAGCATGAATCAGGTTCCCCAGCTTGGTTCGTGTATTGTAGTGATAGGCCTGGGAAATTTAAAGGCATACAGGTGCTGTCTGAGTAGTCAGCATTTGTATTTGCTGCTTCTGTCGATGGCTGACCAGAAACACATCATTTGGGAAACCTAGTTGTAGGCTTACTAGGCATATAACTGTTCTTATGTCCACTTCACTGAAATTTTGCCAGTGAAGCGTGTGAGTCTCCACATACCAAAAGTAATTATATCACTAAAGAGTTTGACCTTTTCACTGAAAATCCAGCTAAGTAATGTCACTAAAGGACAGGAGATACCAAAAATCTGTGAGTAAAGGTTGTCTGCCCAAAAGGTTAGGCAGCTGGGGGTAGACTAAAATGGAACCATTAAGTATAACGGGATTCAAATTTTATGTCCAATGCTCCTCTTTGCTCCTTTGAAACTTGCTGACCTAAAGCCTATGGGAGTTCCTGCTCCTTTAAGGGAAGGTTTCCTTCTACTGCTTCCTGCATTGCTGCTTTCTTCATGGCTGAAGGTTTTTTGGTGTCACTGCATATCCAGTATATGTTATGAAAGATGCTTTTTAAGCTAAAGTGTTCCCAAATAGAGAGACCTTTGAAAGCGCTGGAGGATGTGTTTCTACCTGTTCTTGCTCTTAAGTTTCTATCAGTACAGAATTAAGTCTGGAATTTGTTTTTGGGGAGAAGGTGTCCCATAAGGAAGATGAAGGAGCATCTCCCCCTCCTTTGTACATAACAGATATAATTGCATCATGCAATTCTCTATTGGTAACTGTTTCTTTAATGAAGGAAATAATCCATAGAGAAGCAAGCAGGTATCTGCTTGACTGGATTTGCTCAGCTTTCTGCTTCTGAGCAGCAGAACAGTTCAGCAGTTGTTCTGAAGTCAGGTAAAAAGTCATTTTGGGATTGTATGGCATTGATCTCCTACCCAAAGCCAAACTGAAAACTTAATGCATCGCTTCTTTGTAGATTTAATAGTAAATTGGATCAAACATTTAGACTGGGCTGTGTCAGTAAATACACATGCTGGAAGTGCATATCTGTGCCTGTCTGAGGAATCAAGTTTTTTCTAGGGATCCCACTGGCATCACTGAAGCTCTGCCAATGCCAAGAATTTTGACGGTTGAACCCTGTGGTGCCTCTGATAGGATCAGGCCTGGAGGCTGAGTTTTTCTTTCCCTGGTCAAAGCAATTCACTGAGTGAGCAGCATCTTGCATCTGCAAAGTGCTGGAGCATTTACCTGTTCAGCTTAATGGTGATGGAATGCCATGAGAGAAAAAGAAAAACACCAAATTGTTCTTATGTTCAGTATAATATTTAGTCAACATCAGAGTGCTAAAAATATTCTAGCTTTCTTCTGTATCTCTACTTCAATAGTTCTCCACCTCTTCAAGCCTGATCATAAGATATACCTTGGTCTCCCCTGACCTGCAACTTAATTTCTCTCACTGGTAACAGCCTCATACCTCAGTGCCTTAATCGACACATCATGCAATCTCTTACTATGCTACTTGTTTTTCTGTGTGAGCTATTATTTCCACAGTGGTGATCACAAAGCATGCTTCAGAACACAAAGCTGTATCCAACTATATTGTATGGATGGGGTGACACTGAGTATCAGAAAATCAAACTCAGGTAAGTAGAATCAATATTGTATTCAGTCATAATAACCCTGGTTTTGGTCTCTTAAGAAAAACTGAAAAACTTTTAAGCTCACCTGTTCTTATGGAAAAGCTCAGTATGAGTTGCTGAATTATGCTCATTTATAATATTTCATGCTGTCATGTAAAATTCAGCAGTCTGCTGCCAGCACTGAAAATTTCTGGGATGTAATTATTCCCTCAATTCTACTTGGTAGTTTAAGGAAAAATTGTAGAAATAAGACTATATTATCTACAAATTCTGAAAGTTGTTACAACTGTTCCTTTAGGATTTGTTACATTTCTGTAGTGCCTATGTGTTTTACACTTGTTGTAATTGGGAAAGCTTTTGTGGGGAAAAGTGAAAATATTTGTTTTAAACAACCTATACTTCCAGCATTCAAACTGCCTAATGCTCACAGAAACATGCTTTTAAAAGTCACTGGAAGTTATTACACTGTTTCTAGCCATTGTATCTGTGCTGGTGAAAGCCAAGGTATCAAACAGGATAAAAAGTGGAAATTCAACAGCCTGTTCTTGTTGTCCAAGCTAAAAAAAAAATATGAAATAGATGATTTTAAATTAGCGTAAATTTCCTAAAGGCTATTTAGTCTAGTCTAGAATATTCCCAGTCTCATGTGTCCTAGGTGATATATATTTTTCTTGCATAGTCTAAACAGAAATGGTTTGTGATCTAAAACTAACTTCTTGAGTGACGAGTGTTCTGTGTGGTCAGAAAAGCTGCCTTGAGGAGACAGTCAAGTGCAGGGCTTTAACTTTGACATGAACTAAGAAGAGATTTAATGCTCTGTAATGGTTTAGGATTCTCTATAGAAAATGCTAATGTAAGCCAAAACATGTCTGATAGAGGTTGTAATCAATGACTTTGCAATGATTGACAATTGCCTATTGTGACACTGATCAAGCTGATATATTTAACATGTCAATACTAGGGCATTTCCTAACAGTGACTGAGGATCTCTGTGCTCTCTAAATAGAACAGGGTGCATGTATTACAGTGCATCTTCCTGAGCGGATTTGCAAATTGGAATGGATTATTTGTTATGAATTCCTTTTAATGTGAATTCATCCTCTTTTGGCTTGCAGCACCACATTTTCTATTGCCTCGCTTTATTTCTATATTTTACAACTCTAAACTCCAAAACTTTCAGGAAAATGGGAAACGTGAACAAGAGTGAGTTAATTCAATGGCAGTGTTGTCGGAAAACTGGCCAGGATCAGTGATCTATGACAGTTGATTCTCAGATTGGGCTTAGAATTACTGTCAGGGAAAACAGGTACCTAGAGTCAATATGAAAGGATAATTTTCAAGGACACTTGTTTAAAATGTAGATAAACACATAACTGAAGGCTGGGAGAAGAGATGGGAGAGTGGAAGCTCCAGGAGACACAACAAGGCAAAAGAAGATCCTGGCACAGAAGACGGGAAATGAAGGATTCCTTGCAAGAATACTGAGTCTAGGCTGTGGAACGGATGGGGCTGTAGGCAGTTTGACAGAAATTTAAGGCTGTAAGGGTAGGTTGGACATGACTACTGCAAAAACTTTCCCTCTGTGTCTAAAAAATGAGGCAATACCTGGTGGTAACATGGTGACTTGCCATCTGAAGTTGCCCTGAAGCCTTGTACCTTTCAAATCCTGTGATCTGGAGGGGAATTAATTTGGAGACATTGACAATTAAACGGTCCATGCAGTGAAACTATTCTGGGATTACAAACCCTCCTTTCAGGCTCTCTGGCAGGAATCCTGGCAAGGAATAGGGGCAAACAGCGTCAGGGGCTGTGTTTGGCGCTTATCTGCCACTGTGCCATCCCCCAACAGACTTCCATCATTAAATTCAATACAGATCCAGCTGAAATATTTTAAAAATCAGCTTCTAATAGGTTTTATCCACAATGATCTGCCCAGAAATAGCAATATTATTTATATTAGTGCATTAAATATTTAGATCTAGGACCATGCAGTCTTAATACTAGTGTGTTGTACACTTCATAAATAGTAGCAAAGAGCAAACAACAAGCTAATAAGTTTTAGGAACAAATTCTGGAATTAAATAGGTACAGTTCTGATATCTTCATCTTTATTTAAAAATGTATATTCAGAGTATTGTTTAGTAGGAGTAATTTTATTGACTAGTCAGCACTTGGCATAATAGGCAATTAAAGTTCTAAATCAGTACTTTGAGTTTAAAAAGCTCTTTTTGTAAGATTAACACGAGAGGGGACTATGCTGGCTTTTGTGCCGGAGGTAATTCAGTTAGTAGTTCAGTTCAGGTTGTTCAGCTGAACTTCAGATAATGTGAAAGCCTTGAAAGCTCTGTAAGAAGAGTTAACAATTGGAAAGCTGTTTGAGTCTAATGCTTGTTAAATTGAGAGCTAAATGGCATGTTTTTAAACAGAACACAACCTATACTATGTTCTCTTTAAATGTGTTCACTGATGAATAACTGAACATGTGTTTGGGTGGAAACTGTATCTGTGTAGGTATCTGACTAATTGATCTGTAGATGCTAAAAGTAGTTAAGTGTTGAGGTGCAGAGAGTACAAAGACCATTTCTACAGAACAAAATTAATGTGCTTTCAGCAAAGTACTGAGAAAAGTGCTCCTTTTCCTGGTACTGCTTGCGAGTATCTTTAATTACATCTTTGTAATTAGAACTCTTAGAAATACACAGCTTTTGCAATATCAGACCCAATAAAAGCTGTGGGGGTCCTGACTACTTCCAGCACACCTAGACATTAGTGTTAAGAAATAAAAAAAAAGTAACAAAAACCTGTCTGAAAAACCCTTCTCTATCTCTTGTTTTAATTTACTCTGAGGACTCAAGGTGAACAGGACTGTACAGCCAGCTGTAGTCTGACCTTTCTTATATGCCAAAAAGAGTTGGAATTTGCACCAAGAAACTCATGGGGAAGGGAAGACTTAATTCTCCATCTGTGCAAATGTAATCTGAAAGCTCCTGGCCTGGTGTGATGATCCTGGAGGGTGAGAGGGCTCTGGAAGTAAGTTGTGTTGAGAAGTTCCTGAGTTTGTGCTGGTGGGAAAGATGCCTTAACCAGCTGTCTCCCATAGGTTAGAGAAGGGCTTGGAACAGGGGAGGTGCTCATCCACTTGCTGGCCTTGCTCCCGGTGACAGCAACCCCAAAACAGAAACACTGGCTTGAACTAAGCCAGAGCTGGTTTGGCTGGGGCTGACCACACCAGCAGTCCCACGGATGAGGCAGCAACAGTGGATGGCAGTGACCAACAACCCAGGGTGGTCAGGCTCTGCTGGAGGCCTTTGGGGTGGCACCTCTCATCTACATCACTATCATGCCCATCTGATGTGTGCTGGGTGCACAGATGAAAAGGGCAAACCCCTGATATCACTGCCTGAATTGCTCTTCTTGTCAGCAGGTTCAAAACTCTTTCAACAGTTAAGAGTATGGGAGGGAATTGCTTAGCTTAGCTGCTGATTTTAGTGGATTTTCCTCTTTAAGGGGATTAGTCTGGCCCTTGGTTGTGATTGTTTCTCCTTACATGCTTCTGAATTTAAGCAGTGAAAATTATGAACAAAGTATTAGTTTACTACTTAACCACAGGGCATAATGTGCCTTACTATGAGATAGGAGAGTTGGCTTGCTCTTAGAGTGAGAATAACCACACATTTTTCATTAGGAATATGGCTGGTTAACTTGGATGATAAATGTACAGAATTTCAGGGTGCTGCCTGCACAAAACTGCCTTCTTTCCCTCTAAGTTACCCTGTCGGTATGGGAGAGAATATTATTATTTTAAAATTTAATGTGCCTTTGACTAATCAACTCTACCGTCCTTGCTCTTTTACCTCCAAACACCTTTGTATATGAACACTTCAACTGAAAGATCATTTCTGGCAATTATAGTTACATAGAATAAATCTGATGAGATTGAGGTATAAGACAGTAAGAAACAATGATGAGGATATGCATTATGTTCCTGTTGCATGCCCACTGAACGGGAAACATGCTGATGAGTATCAGTATTGCTTCTTGGCTCCCAGTTTAAAGGCAGATTTTCTGAGACTGTGATTTTGCAAAGCACCTGTTTGAAGATACAGTTTCAAGATAAGAAAACCAAATTATTTTAACAAATATTTGAACAGGAGGTATTTATTACAACTGATGTAAAAAGGAAGAAAGGAAATTGCTGAACTTTCCAAGAGAGTTGTGCAAGTCTCAGTTCTCCAGTTTATGGCTTTTGGCATCCATTATTCATGTGATGTCCTACATTCACCCTTCCTCCAAACTGTATTTGCTCTTTGCTCTTCCCCTATGCTGTATTCCAAATCTGACTTTTTTTTTTTTTTTCTGAGATACTGCCATAGCATATACAGTACATAAGGCTAGAAAAGCTTTAGAAACTTAATTGATCTCTATGAATTATTTACAGAAAGACCTAAACCTCACTAAATCCAAGTAAAGAGAAATGGGAAGGGATACAGGCTTGTTGCAGAGTGACTGAGGAGACCCTGACTAGTGTTTATTAGTTCCCTTTTTCTGGGACAGAATCCACCTTTGCTGAGCAGCTGTTCTCTGAACTGCTCAGATCTGTTCCCTCCTACAAGCTCTCTGAGCCTGGGGAAATCACATCAGGCTCTTTAGTAGGGCCTGTTGCGATAAGACAATGCATGTAATGGTTTTGAACTAAAAGAGAGTAGATTCAGATTAGATACAAGGAATAATTTTTTTACAATGAGATTGGTGAAACACTGGAACGGGTTGCCCAGAGAGATGGTAGATGCCCTGTCCCTGGAAACATTTCAGGTCAGGCTGGATGCGGCTTTAAGCAACCTAATCTAGTTCAAAATGTCCCTGATTGTTGCAGGGGGGTTGAACTAGGTGATCTTATTTAAAGATCTTTTGCAACCCGAAGTATTTATTATTCTATTAGATTTAAAGTAGAATTTGCAAGATACCTGGGGACTGAAGAAAAAACCATCATTGAAACAATGGGTGTATGGTCTCCGACTTCTGACATAAATACATCTTCTGGCTTCCTAGAGCATTTAAAAGGGATAAGTAGTGGTTGTTTAAGAACTAAATAACCATTTCTGAAATCAGCTTTCTGGATTTACATCAGGAATACAAACTGTCTCTTTATACTGCCTGGCTGGCCCCACCTCATTGCCTTGAATGCACTTCAAAATATGAAAAGGTGCTGAGCTCACTGCTCTCGGTTCAGTGCTGCCTTCAGATGGAAGCCTTGACAGATGCATGCATGTGGGTCCCTGACAAAAAAAGCAGAGATCCTTACAATCTAGCGGATGTTCCCAGTCACTATCACTTCTTTTGCTGCCTCTAAGACCAGAAATATTGTCAAAGATCCTTAGATGTTTGACATAGCTATATTTTTCTCTGAATTTTTAGTTTCATCTTAAATGTCTCATTGCAGCCTCTGCCTATAGCAAATGCCCTGTGTTACAAGTCATTTTAATGGCCGTCACTAATGCTTTTTGAGCTATTTATCTTAATGCTCTGGGTATTTTTTATTTTAGAGGTGCTCTCTGGAACTGTTAGCACACACTGATTTGACAAAATGTAATACATGCTCTCTTCTGACTGATTGTTGTTGTCACTCACTCCAGGTTTGCAGTTTCTTCAAAGACACAGCTCTCTGAAATCTCCCAGGCAGTGCCTAGAGCTCCCAGCTGCCAGCTGCCAGCTTTCATCAGCAGGGACTAGACAGAAAGCTGCCCTTTCCCAAATCACTTTACATGCACTCATATTGCTTATAGAATTTGTTCCTCTTAAGTGTTCATCTTTTTCTGCTGAACAGAGAGCCAGAAACCTGTACTGCTCTCTTCAGTTACTGTTCTCTGAACTATGGAGGGCTCCAGGTCTGAACGCACAAAAAATCCCAAAGATCTACTTTTGCTGCCTTGCCTTTCTCTTTCTCATAGTTATGGTCATTTAATAGAGTTAGCTAATCCATCCTTTTGTGCTAAAGAGAAAAGAGATTTAGATGTACTTTCCCTAATCTAAATACCGTGATGTTTACAGATATCTGCAGTTCAGTGGTCTTAACGACTTTAATCCAGATTTGTGTCTACTGCTGGAGTCGCCAAGCTATATTTTTCCCACCTAAAAATCCATAAGCTACCCCTATCACAAAAAACCTCCACCACTTCCCATTCCACCATTCCCCCCAAAAAATCCCAAACTTCTTTTTCCACCCTACCTCTTGCCCCCATAGCTTAATATGCACTCCAATTATCAGCCTGTAAGAGGAAGATTCTCTCAAAGCCCTTATGTTGTGTGTGCATTCAGGTTATCTGAGAATAACAGAACTAATTCTTTTAAAGGAATGGTGTGGAATATAGGCAAGAAGACAGCAGTGACCAATTCTCAGACCACAAGTCCAGGATTTGTCCCATTCACAACTGCCACCCATTTAACTACAACTGAGCAATGACTTTAGTCTTGCTCCCATAATACAGATACTACAACTTTACTTTTGTTCATTTCAAGGATTAGTGTTTTTCAATGATTAGTTAAGAAATGTGTTTGTATATGGCAAAAAAACAGTAAGCATTGTACCTGATTGCTTCTTAATTTTGTGTATTTCTTCTCCCATATGCTTTGGGAACTGTGGTGAGTTAGTTTCTGTGTCAGTAAGAGGTGTCCCCCTTTCTACCTCACATATAACATCCCATTTCTTTTTGAGTGGATTCCAGATCTCGTCAATGGGTGAACCTGCTTCTTATGCCAAGAGCACCCTATCAACCTTGGCTAGCAATCATAGAATCATAGAATCACAGAAACAACCAGGTTGGAAAAGACCTCCGAGATCATCAAGTCCAACCCTTGATCCAACAGCGCCGTGGTTACCAGACCATGGCACTAAGTGCCACATCCAGTCTCATCTTAAAAACTTCCAAGGACAGTGAGTCCACCACCTCCCTGGGCAGCCCATTCTAATTCTCTGTAAAAACTTTTTTCCTAATATTCAACCTAAACCTCCCCTGGCATAGCTTAAGACCATGCCTTCTTGTCCTAAATTTCCATTGTTTTCCAAATATCTTGGTCATAATCTTAAAAGTTTAGCCAAGCATTGGAAAAAATCATATAAAATGAGAGAAAAAAAACCCTAAGTGGTAATGTATTTGGACATAGATTTGTCTAAAGGATCTAAGGGTATTGTGGCAGTTCTGGGTAACAGTAGCAGTGCTCAATCTTCCTGCTGCAGCCTAGCAGCTAGAGCTAAGCTGGATGCTTATCCTGCTAGAGGTGAGAGGTTAATTCTGTGTAAAACTCCTTATCTTTGCTATGAGTGCTGCAAGGACAGGGTGATATATTTATCTTTCTGTAGAGCCTACCGACCCTTTCTGGACCAGTGCAAATGGCTGTCTCCTGGTCAAATATCAGAGCCTGAGTTAGCCCAAGAAAATCCATCAGACACTCAAAACACAGTGGATTTCTATAAAAAGCTTGTCAAAAGTCACTATTGAAATACAAAAGGTCACTTAAACTTATGTTGCTTTTCTTTTCTATGACATGCGTCCTCAGCTGCTTTTAATTTACTGTGTCCTTCTCTTATATTTGCTGTTTCTTCACTCCCACACAGGTTTTTATGATTTGATAAAGAACAGGCTGTTCTTACTGGAACTGGAAAAAACAGGCTCATTTTACTGGAAAAGGGAGGTAGAAGAAGGCCTATCCCTGCCTTCCCAAAAGGGAACCAAGGAAGTTCTAAAAAGGGTGAGTGCCAAGTGTCTATATTAGGAATGCTTGGCCAAGATTTCTAAAAGAAAGAAAATGTAAAATTATTAAACCACTGATTGCAGTTTTAAAACCACAAGCCAGTGGAAAAGAGCTGCTGCTTGTTATTAAAATGTATGTCTGTTCATTTTAATGTGCTCTTTTGGGGAGAAGTTCCAATTCTTAATTTTTATACAAGCAAATGTATGTATGTGTGAAGGAAAATGACTTAGATACAGATGTATAGCTAGTTTCCTAAAAAAACTTTTGGTTAGTTTTAGCCAGAGGTTTCTGTAGTAGCTGAGCTGTCAGTGATCAAAGTGATATGTTGTGAGAGATGGTTTAAAAAAAATCAGTTTGTGCAATAGGAGAAGTGTGTGTTCATAACATAATGGAAAAGGCATGAGAGAAAATAGAGAATTGGAACTTGATACAGGGGGAGATAAAATTAAAACTGTTGCAGAAGGTTTTCACCATCCTGAATTTCAGAACATGAAAGTGGCAAAATAATTTTATGTTAGTAAAAGCAGAATAATGAACATGAGGAAGAATCTTTCCCTAACTGTATGTGCATAGTGATGGGCTTGGAATTAAATCTTGTCATTCAGGAAAGAGATATGTGAATGATATTTTCAGTCAAGACAAGAATGTGAAGACAAATGAGATTATGTAGAAGGTCTAAATGTAAATAACTTTGATGGCAGTGGTGGCAAAGTAATTGCGTGCTACATGGAACAAGCTTTGAAGGCCAGAAATATAGATGGTTTGAAAAGGCAGATGGCCATGGGAGTAAACAAATCTTCTTAAACAGAGGATGGCAATGCAAACTCCTTGTGCTGGTTTTGGCTGAGGCAGAGTTTTCTTCAAAGTAGTGGGTATGGGGCTGTGTTTTGGAAAATAGTATTGATAAAAGAGATGTATTTGTTATTTACGAGCAGCACCTACGCAGAGCCAAGGCCTTTTCTGCTCCTCAACCCACCACACCAGTGGGCAGGCTGGGGGTACACAGGAAGCTGGGGGGGACACAGCTGGGACAGCTGACCCCAACAGACCACAGGGATCTTTCAGACCATGTGGTGTAGTGCTCAATCCATGAGTTTTCTCACTTTTACCTTTCCGATTATCTCCCTGATCCCACTGGTGGGGTAGTGGAGTGAGTGGCTGTGTGGTACTTAGTTGCCAGCTGGGGTTAAACCATGACAGTCCTGTTCTCAAGTTTTCCCAAACGAGGTTTGCTGGGAACGTAGATCGTATATCAGCAGGTATAATGCTGCATCTCCTTCAAGCATGTGTTGGGAGTTTGGTACTTAACAAATACTCTACTTTGTTACAAGTGACTGCTAGAAGGTTAAGAGCCTTCTTTATTTGTAAAAAGCCAAATTCAACTCCCTTATGCAGAGGGTTTCTGGGAAAGGTGAAACAGTTTATGTGTGATTTTACAAGGTGAAATGTAAAAGCTCTTTGGTAAGATCAGTGAGACAAAGGAAGGACAAATCTTCAACAGAACTGTTACACCTAATGACTTGTCTAAGGAGCTTTGCTGTGATGACTATATGTGTACCTATATATCTTAGAGAAGGGCTGCTTTCAGTTCCAAATGAAAGTTCCAAAAACATTGGCAGGTTTTTACAGTACTTCTGTACAGAGGATGTATAAACTTTCCATACCAGGCTAGAGTGATTTCAAATTTTTCTTATTTATCACCACTTATGTACTGTATGATGCCAGTAGTGGGAGTGGAAATAAGTTCAGACCCTCAATCCTCCACCTGGAATAAGACACAGTACTGGAAAAGAATGCTGTTTCTGGGATATGAAGGTCTTATGAGGAAAGTCATTTAAGTTTTAGCCTAAAAGTGAGGGAGACCTGGGGGAAGGGAGCCCTTAGGGAAGATAGGAAAAGAGTGCAATTAAAAATGGTCAATAGGTTGTCAGCAGAAGGGTCTGTATAGGAGATCTTTTGAGGACATTCCCATAGTAGGAAGAAAATGGTTCTCTAGCTCAATATTCCTTTTCCTAGGAAGCAAACCTTTTAACTAAAGTAATTGAGATCATGAAGTACCCCAACAGTAAAGAGCCTCATAGTTTGAAAGGTCAGAGCTGAAGTGCCGAGGAAACTCATTTCAGGAGGAACTTTACTCACTCTCTGTCATTTTGATGCAGAAGGTTAATAGATGTCTTTCTGGACAAGAAAGAATGACATGAAAGTTTCTCAAATCCCAAGAAAAATGGAGGTTTGGAGGGAACAGTTTTAGTAAGGGATAAAGTGAAACAGCTGAGAGGTTATTTATAAATGATGAATATTCTTTGCAAGGAGTAAAATATTCTACATTACTGTGGTAGCGATAATAGAAAATGGCTTGCTCAGTGACAGAGAGATATTGTCTGCAAAAGAATAGGGAAGCCATTTACTGACTTTTTTTTTCTTTACTCATAAAACTAGCTCTTCTGGCAAATGTCAGTAGAAAATATCTTTTACGGTATAGTTGGTTAAAAAAAAAGAGATCAACATGATGATAAAATAGAAGGGTTTTTTCCCTGCAAGTAGATAATTTCTCGAAGCTCTAACTTGCTTCAAATGCAAGACAATGTTCTGTTCTCTTCTGTACTTCCCCCATCTCAAGCTTTGTAGCCCAGAGTTCAAGGCTGTCTGATCCTGCTGAGCAGTGTGATGTAAAGGTTTTCCAAGCACAAATTCCTGCTAGTCGTAACATCCTGTTTGATGGGGAAAGTGTCCACACTGATTCTGAATATACTCTTTGGTGTATAAATGATCACAGATGACTAATTTTGGTGAACGGTTTCAACGTCTTTTTTGTAACTGGAAATAAAAATGTACTTTTATTTTTAGTCTGAATAAATCGTGCTGTCAGCAAAACAGCCTGAGAACATGGATTTAACATCGAGTCCCAGCTCTTTCTGATTGTGCAAGAAACTTCCCATTTAGACTAATTCCTTCACCCTCCTATTCCTCCCTCCTTCCTCTAATGCCATGATGATAATACCAATGCCCTTTTTCCTGTTCCTTTGCAAATCAGTGTGAAAAATACCATTTTGTGTAACCAGCTTATTGCCATTACCTACTGCTGGCCAAGGATTGTTGACAATTCCTTTTTAAATGGAAATTTAGTGATGAATGCTGTCTTGACCTTTACATTGGCACTGGACATAGGATATTCCTGAAGCAGGGAGTCCAAGCATTGCCCTTGATTGCTGCCCAAATAACCAAAATACAGAGACAGAGCACTTGCAGGCTGTGCACAGTGGAAGGTGTTCTTCATAGTCTGTTCTTGGGTCCAAGCATTACTTCAAATCATGGTCAGGTTTAGTGGATTATGCTGCCTCCCCTCTGCAAAGTACAGAAAGGACTATTGCTGCCTTTGTGCCTTCAGAGGCAAAAGAGTTATTTAATTAATAAGATAGAATATAGAAAATGCACTTAATAATTTGTAGTCATTGGGCATGTGTGAAATCAGGAATCCAGTCAGCAGAAGAGCTCCTTAGAGTTTTCGTAACAACAGAAAAGGTAGAAACTTTTTCATGGAATAAAGTTTCTTTGAAAATACATGAAGACCAAAAAGTTTTAATAATACAAGGTATATCATAGTGCCACTGCATTGTAAAAGATACTGTGCTTTTGAATATCACACATCATAGAATGAGTGTGAAGTGTAAATCTCTACTGGAAAAACATTACTGCACATGTCTAATGAAATATTTCAAATAATTTTTGGAGGAATTTCAGAATCTTCTCCTGTACAATACTCTAACCTATTTGTTCTGAGGTACAGAGAGAGGAAAGGAAATCTTTGTCAAAACTAAACTTTTCAGCTAGAAAGTTCCAACTAACTCTTTATCTCAAAATGTTTGACTAGGACAGAAGTCATGATTTCCTCTCCGAATCATCTCCTTCTGATGAACAAAGTTCTAAATAATACCTTGCATTTTAATCACTACAAATTGCAGAGCTGTCAAATCTCTTCCTGTCTAATCTTTTCTGGTGTTTTTCTTAGGAGCTGTTTGACCCTGAAACAAACCCTTCTGTCATCTTTTATGTTTTCCCTTACTTCAGGGAGAGAGGGTTTTGAAAAGTCAGCACAATGACCCATTGTGCTAACAGGTTGCTAACTTGCATTATAAGAAGATTGAAATTTTGTGTCTTCATTTAAAAATCCTAAGAAAGGTTCTTTCTGAGGTTTTGGTTATACTGAGTAACATCATCAACATCTGTGAAATTTGTTGGGGAGAGCAAAACCATAGAGAGGAGTCTGTTTTCTTAAAACAACTGCCCTGTCTCAGAAAACCCTGCACTCTTGTGCAGCCAGTAATGCTGCCAATAAGAAATCCTAAAGGTAATTTATTCTGCTTCTCCTTGTCAAAAACAAAACCAATAAAATCCTATAACAGAGTAGTATTGAGCTTCCCAATAAGGTCACAACTCATCTACCCAAACATGTGCCCGGAGCTCTGAGAAGCTTAGTGATGGCCAAAATTTCGTCCTATTCATGAAATGACCTTTCACAAATTAAAACTTGAAGTATGGTAAAAAAATTGTGAAAGCTACTAAACAAAGCCTTGAATTAAAAAAAAATAAAATTAAAAATTTAAAAAAAAAATTAAAAAAGCATCTCAGATAATACTCGAGATTACATTTTGTCAGACTTAAACTGAAATGTTCAATAATTATACCCTGTAGTAGTACTTTTGCTAATAGGCAGTACCCTGTTCTTGAGTTTTAAATATATTTCTTACTACTGTTTAGACTTTTGTCTGTGATTAGAAAGGCTTAAGTCTTCCTCTGTATTTTAGAGTTGATATTTACTCTGCTCCAGTAATAAATTCTAATGTCTACATTTGAATAGTGTAGAATTAAATTTTCTAATTTCATATAATTTTGGATTCTGAAGACACATTAGGACAAGATTTTAATAGAAAACCCTGAACTGTGCTGATTGGATGTCTTTTCCTGGACAGGTAATATTGTAATAAACTCTCTCACATTCACTTCCTTTAAATTTTTGCTCTTGCTTGAAGGGAACACTCAGCATCTGCTCTGACTGCAGACCCAAGCTGAAGTGTTTTAGCTGTTTGCAGTATGTTTATTATCACTAGCTGTGTATAAAGAATGAGAGGTAGAGCTGTAGGTGAGGTCTTGGTGAAAGAGCCAATATTTGTCAGTAAGGGATATGTAGTTGCTTTCTAGGTGACAGTGGAATGTAAATTGTTTTTTTACTATTGTTTCTTTCCTTGCCTTGGAAGTGGTACAGGGACTACAAAAGAGAACCAGCACATGCTGGCAGAGTTATAATCATAGAATGGTTTGGGCTAGAAAGGACATTAAAGATCATCTATTTCCAACCCCACTGCCATGTGCAGACACCTTCCATTAGACCAGACTGCTGAAAGCCCAATCCAACCTGGCCTTGAATATTTCCAGGATACGACATCCGCAGCTTCTCTGGGCAATCTGTGCCAGTTCCTCACCATCTTCATAGGGAAGAATTTCTTCCTAATATCTAATCTAAACCTACTCTCTTTCAGTTTGAAGCCATTTCCCCTTGTCCTAACCCTACATGCCCTTGTAAAAAGTCCTGCTCTCTTGTAGCCCCTTTAGGTACTGGAAGGTGCACTAAGGTCTCCTTCTCTTCTCCCGGCAGAACAATCGCGACTCTCTCAGTCTGTCTTCATAGCAGAGGAACTCCAGCCCTCTGATCATCTTTGTCGCCCATCTCTGGACTCACAGGTTGCTTGAACACTCTCTGTTGAGAATAGGCAGAAATCACGACCTGTTTCCACAGGAACCAAAATTTTACTTTCAAGCTGTGGACAGCCAAAGATAGGTTGAGCAGATTCCACGGCCCTTCTTTTACGTTTGTAGCTGACTTGCTGTGTGAGATAAACTTAAATGAGTGTGGTAGGAGGTCCAAAAATGTCCTACTGTGGGATGGCCTGTCATGCCAGCTCACAGGACAGATGTTGACATGTGGGAAGGGGAATCCCATGATGCCACCACTTAGGTCATAGCTCTTTGAGGTGGTGGCTCACAGCTGGCCTGGCAGAGTGAGGTAGAGTGAGGCAGCGATGTGTGCTGGGCAGAGAGGGCTCACTGACAGCTGCAAAATCTCCTCTCCCAGCAACATTTATAGAGGCAGTGACATCTCTGCTCAGTCTCCTTATTTCTGAACATTGCCTGTCGTCCTTGCCCAGGGCTCCACAGTCATCTGGTTTCCAGCAAGCTGAAAGTGTAACTGGAAATGACTCCCTGTAAGCTGGTGCCAGAAAAGTCAAGAAAACATTAGCATGTTTGATTTCTCTTATTTCTTAAAATCAAGTTATGTTTATAAGAACAACTTTTTTTTTTATTATAAAATTGAAATGTTTTGTTCCAGACAGACACAATTGGGTAAAAGTTGGCCTGTGTTTAAGAAAGGTAAAAGCTTACAAATAAGTAGTAAATACTCAGAAAAAATGAAAGCAACCTCTTCTTATCAGGTTTTATACTTTGCTGAAAAAATAACCTCATAGTGTGAACCATTATTTCCCCCTGCTTTTCATTGGGTCTTTGAACTAAAGAATATATTTGTTCTACACACCCAATTGCACTACTGCTGACTTACATGGCCATTTTCCTGGGTAAACAAAGCTAATGAATGCACAGTATATACTTAAAAGCTATTCTCAGTAGTGGGACATTCTCTCCTCCTCCTCCATGCTCCACTGCATAAATGGGGATGGTCACACTGTGGTAATCACATTTTTTTAATGTTTATTTATTTTAAAAAAAGGAAAGCAGAGAGTCCCTCCTGCTCTGTTGCCTAGGTTATTCCCCAGGCTACCAAGAAGTCTGTGTGGTATCTTCTATTGTGTGGTAAAGCTAAACCATGAGGTAAAAAACCCCACAGCGGTCTCAATTCCAGGAACATCCTTAACTATGTTGCACGCCGAATTTTGCTCTCTGCCAGTGCTAGGCTGGGTGGGGCTATAGAAATAACTGTCGAGTATCTTCTCCCAGAGAGCAAGAGGGAGGAACTGCAGAAGAGTTTTGTTTTTCTTTCTAGAGTGAGGGAGAGGAAGGAAGACTGGGGAGGAATATCAAGTGATCGTCAATCTGTCACCATAGGAACATTTGCCTGCACCTTCCTAGCCACTATTTTCATTATTTATTCTTTAATGTCATCTGTGATGGATATTTAATTCCCTTTCTACCAACAGTTTATTTCAACTTTCAGTTCTGCTTGTTATCAGTAGTCCTTACTAGCAGCACACTTTTCCATCTGCCACCAGACCTGTGCTTTCTTTGTCATACTGCTTTAGAAGTGACCTAGGTGACCCCTGCACTTCGACCAGGGAGAGGGGTGTGACCCCCTGGATAGTCATTCTTATTGCTGGAAGAATTGACTGTGTTGGTCCAGATCCTTTTTGGGTTGTGTTTTATTGCCATAGGGGAAGGAGTGTGTGGGGGAAATCACTAAATATGATAAGGAATAATTTTGACTATGCTGTAGTTCTAATATATTAAAGCCAGCTTCAACATCCCGGAGGCAGATGGAAAAGAAGATCAGATGCTAACAAGCTGGTAAATCAACAAGAACAAGATCTAATTAGGATATAACCAGTATGCTAATATATGCTACAAGCTAAAGAGAGATAAGAAGTTGCTTTCTATCACAACTTGGAAAGCTCTGGAACACTGTCCTATTAGACTGAGTATAATGGTCATGTAGGGTATAAGGGTAGAGAACAAAGCTCACAGTTATCAGTATTTGCCAGTTTTGTATAAGAAAGCTTGCAAAATGGAGATAAAATGGTAAGAAATATCAAAAGATATTCCTCACCCTTCCAAACCAGGTTCGTGTCTAATCCAGTTATCCAGAAATTGGTCTACTAAGTTATTCATTCAGAACAACAGCCAGTAATGTTAGTCCATTTTGTTGCTATATGGCAGCAAATCCTGGAATTTCTTTGCAGAGCTGTGTATGAACTAGTTCCCTTTAATTAAAAAAAAAACCCAAACCAAAACAAAACCCGCAAACCCCCCAATAAAACCCCAAACCACAAAACAAAAACCAAAACCAAACCAAAGAGAAAACTAAAGCAACCCAAAATCACAGACCACCACCACAAAACCACTAAAAGCCCCAAATGCCCCAACCTGCTGGCACTAGAGTTCTGAAGGTAAACTAACTGTGGCTAATTTAGACCTTACCTTGCAAATACATACTGCAAATGTGTCCTTACCAATCAGAAACAATCCTCATCAACCTGACCTTCCTAATAGAGGGAAAGGAGATGAATTTTGGCCTGTTTTCCCAGAGGTGCACCCCTGAGGACGTGGTAGCTTTTCTGGATCACAGCTGCCAGTGCTGAGCTGTTCAGCATGGCCTGAGGAGGAGCTGGGAGGTGCGAAAAGCAATTAAACCCACAGCTCCCAGGGTGATTAGTTTCTGTTTTCCTCCCATGGATGCGCAGTTTTGGGGATCTCTGACTCATGGTAATGTGAAGAAGCTAAAAAAGCAGTCAGCTCCTTCAGGTCATCATCAATTTGCCTTGCATAGTAATAGCAGCCTACAATATGTTCAGACCTAAATATGTGTCAATGTGGGATGTGAGTACTGCTGGACAGAGAAAATAGTTGTTGGATGTTCATGTTATCTTTTTCTATCCTGGAAACAGCCAGTGGGAGTCTAATGACTTGTTTAGAAGATTGCAGGAGACAATTGCTAAAGCAATCAGCAAATATGATTATAACGTCTCAGTTCAGTAGACTTTCTATCTTAAGTAGATTTGAAAGTGAAAAACCTCCAAAAAGCAGCAGAAGAGGAAGAGAGCATTTTTAATAAACCATAAATTGCCAGTTATTCCACTGTCACTTATTCAATATTTCACTCAAATTGTAGTTTTTAATGTATTTATATTTTGTTTTGCAGCTGTAGTTAAAGAGGTCTTGAATTACAGAAAAAGGGAAATAAAATGTATGATGTCTTGGTTCAAGGGAGAATTCTTGGATGCAAATAATGAATGAGAGAGATTTCAGCAGAAGAATGAAGGATTTTGGAGCCTTCAGAATAGATATCCTTTCATATCATTAATAAAAAATGAACTATTGCAACAGCCAAAGTGCTTTGTATAGTCACAGGGTAATTCAATAAATGAAGCTCTACTTTAGGCAAGTGAGTTTTTTGGGCTTTTTTGCTAGATCATGCACTAATTGTGTCTTGGGTTAATTTTTAAGAGACAATGTCTCTGGATTTGTGTATGTAAACCACAGCTGTGTGAGAGTTGTGACTTTATGTATGCTTGCCCCCCTCTGAATTTTGGCCTTTGAATACTCAGTTACAAACGGCATTCATTTTCCTTGCACGAGAAACAGATTTGTGAGGAAAACAAGTGCATTCCTCTAAAAGAGATGAAAGGGAATGGAAGGGCAAGTGTGGCTGATGCTACAGAGGTCAGGAATGTGAATGCTGGAAGTGAGTGGGCAGGGCTGGGATCCCTCTAGCAAGCAATGGTGGAGCATGAGTGGAGTGGCAGCCTGTCCATCCTGCTCAGTGAGGAACGTACGTGTTCGTGCAGTGACGAGCAGTTCAGGGCCTCTGGGTGATGCCCACTCGGTTGCCTTTGTGCTGCACACACCAGAGAGTGATGACAGTCCTACAAAAATGAAAAAAAACCATCCTCCATGCTTGCAATAATGACAGGCTGAGCTTGTCTCCAGGGCACATGGCAAGAAACTTGTAGTTCTCCTTGCAGGCATCACTTTCATGGGCAGCCAAGATGAGGAGGAAGAAGAGTCTTGTTTGCCCCTCTTTCACCTCACACAGCCATGGGGTCAGGAAGGGCAAGTGGGGAACTTGTTTGTTGACCTCTCTCAAGTCAAGGAGAGTAGATTTAAAGAGCTGCTCCAGTTAAATTTGAAAAGATTGCTGGGCAGACGATAATTTTCTTTTGGGAAGGTTTTTTTTTTTTACTTTATCTTAAAAGATCCTTAAAAGGAGCATTACCTTGGTTGTTAGAGTGGCACACTTGATTACTGCCTTAGCTGGACAGTTGCTATCAGCTGTGCATAGCTGAAAATCTCTGTGAAAAACGATCTTGAGGAGTCAAACGTACATCACCCAGGCACAGTTTCAGGTGATAAGGTGGTTTCTATCAGATCAGTGCAAAATAGGTGGAGTAATTTCCCTGCAAAGCAGATCACCACGTTTATGTCTCAGTATAGTAATCTTACAACTGAGTGCAAAAATACAGATGGTAATTTAGGTCAGTTAATGGGAGCATTGTGTATCCTTTTAACGGGAGACTTTAAAGGCAGTAACAAATTTCAATAAAACTAAATAATAGACAAAAATCTACTTATGAGCTTTTGAGGATGATGCCTTTCCAATAGAGTACTCAGCTTCTGTTAAAATGCAAATTTTCACTCATCACTTGGGAGAGTAGTGTACACCAGAGGAAATACTAGAGGCAACTAAATGTATCCAGTTCATTAAAATATATTATCTTCTAATAAAAAGTGCTGTTATCTCAGGAGAGTTGTATACTTGAGCCTACTTCTCTGTGAAGAAAGACTTGCCAAGAACTTCTAGTGATACAAAGGAAGTTGGAGAAAAACTTGCAGATCTTACACAAGCTTAGACCTGTTACGACTTATACAATTTTCATGTACTATCTCACTCTTATTGCAGTAAGTATCCTAGGGGGGACTTATAGAAAGTTATTCTAACTGGCAAAATAAATATGATTTTTTCCTATTGTTGCTGTCAAAAATGGACTTTGGAGATAAAAGCTGTCTCAATCTTAAAAAAGCCAAAACTTTAATACTGAAAATTAGATCTGCAAAGAATAGGTTTTCCCCACAGAAAATACTAGTGGATTTAGCAATACACACATATGCATGCACAGATTTATATTTAGAAAAAATTGTACTTTTGATAGCAAAGGTTATCTTTTGAGTCAAGATGTTTTTAAAACCTGAAAATTTTAGGTTTTCAGCTAAAAATAAACTTTTAAATAAAAGCCATAAAATTTAAGAGGGCAACTTAAAAGTCAATACCTCAAATACTCTAATAAAAACAGCAGAAAAAATGTCAAGTGGTCATATCAGCTGTTGGTTAGGTTGTATGTATATTGTGGGGCTTACTCAATGGAGAGGTAAATGATGTTTCATTACTGGATCATGTCAACATATTTTAATGAAATGCAACAGTATTATCCCTTCTATATGTATGCAAAGGGTCTTACAAATGTATTTCAACTTGAAACTAAGTAATTTTCACATATCATGCTGACATCTTCATAATTCCCTTTCCCAAGACCTCAGTTCGTTTTGCACTGGTTAGTCTAAAGAAAAAAAAATCTAAATCTCTTCAAAATTGCCTCTTTCCTGTGAGCTTTGCCCCTAAACCATTATACTGAATCATTTGAAAAAGCATCCATGAAAGATGTGTATCTAGTGTATTGGCTTTTCTTTATGTTGCTCCTACTAGGGGACAAAATCAGTTCTTACCGCTGATCTCTGAAACAACCAAAAGGCTACAAAAAATACAAAAGAAGAGAGATTGACATAGCAATATCCCTTGATGTGCTTGTCCCTCATCCAATCCCTGTAAGTAATTACCTGTCTGAAGTTGTACAAGCACTTCAGTTTCGCTAGAGACAGCTATTGATTTAGAAATCAGATGTTCTTGGGCTTGGTTGAAAAAAACCCCAACTTTTTAAATTAATTTTTTTTTTTCTGCCTGCTGCAGCCATGAATAAGCATCATCCATTTTATGCAATTTCCATTTGAAACATTTTTGTATTGGGAATTTGTTTACCACTTGTGGCCTGCTAGTCTGAAAATTAGTTTTCTAACCAGGCCTTCTAACCAAGCATTTGTAATGCTCCATTAAATTTTATAGGGTTTTTTTTTTGTATCTGTTGTCTATGGGAATGTAATCTATCTGTCTCTGTAGAGGGTAATGTGATGTATTTTGAAAGATACAATAGCCTGGATTTTCTCGATCTTAAAGTGTTTATTTTGATTATTTAAGTTATCTTTAAAAGACTGAACTGCTGTAAGAGTTCTGACCATGGGCAAATTTAATTAGGAAATAAATATTTTTCTACCTTTTCTCCTCCAGGAGTTACCTTTATAACGGATTAAGCAAAAACTTGAGCCTGAGTAGTTGAAAATGTTTTCTGTAGGAAACATCTGTAGAAAATATGTGTTGAGTGTAATTTTTAGATAAAAAGTCATGGGCCAAAGTAGAATGTGTCTTATGGATGTTATCAGAAGAGGTAAAACATTGTGAGGTCAGGAAAAATCTAGGAACTAAATGTGTACATTCTGCACTACAAATGCCATTAGTGAACACTTAGGGCTCCTGAGAATCTCAGAGAGATTTAATCCTTATAGGAATAGGGAGGTCACAGCCTGAGCACAAAAGGATACTTAAAAAGGTCTAACAGTGTAATGGCTCTGGTGGTTTAAAAGTAGAAAATGTGGGATATGTGATCTGATTTCTACTGCTGTTAACTGTGGCTCATGCCTGCCAAGAACCAGGTGGTGAAGCTGGTGAAGCTCATTTGAACCAATCTATATAAATTAGTCTCTTTCAGATTGGGTTGGTGTGTTATCCATATATTGCCTGGATTTTCCAGAAAATGTGTTTTCTTAACTAAGCAAGCACTGATGGAATCTCCTTGTGAGCAACCTTTTCTCCTGGTGCTTTGCATGTTCCTGTGTATGGAGAGTGTTACTGGAGCCTGCAAGGCAAATGCCTCAGTGATTGCACAAATGAAGGCAATTTAGGGTCTAGATAAGAGATGTGTGGGAGTGGAGATGAAGCACTTCTGTACCTCTCTGACCTAAGCAACTGTCATGGGATTGTTTTCTTCTTTCCATGATTTTTGGTTAAGTCTCTTCAGACTTCATTTCTTCCTCAGAAATGGGTATGAAAATATAGATCTGCAAGTAAGCTTTATCCCATTGTTGTGGTTTAAGCCCAGCTGGAAATAAAGCATCACGCAGATGCTCGCTCAAACGCCCTATCCGCCTCACCCCCGGTGGAGTGTGGGGGGAAGAATCAAAAGTAAAACTTGTAGGTTGAGATATGAACAGTTCTTATTTTACTTTAAGTTATTAATAATAATTTTAATAATAATAATGATAATAAAAAGGGAAAAGAAAAAATTAAAAAATCAATGTATAATATAATTGCACACCACTCGCTTATGAATGCCAGACCCCCTTCACCACCCACTGACTGGTGCCAGTCTCCTTTCCCAAACCCAGATTTGCCCTCCCTTCCTGGTAACTCCCCCTGTTTACACACTGAACCTGATGTTCTATGGTGTGGAGTATCCCTTCGGCCAGATCAGGTCAGCTGTCCTGGCTATGCCCCCTCCCAGTTTCTTTTTGGCACCTCCTCACTGCTAGAGCATAAGACACACAAACACACAAACAGAGAAAAATGTTCTTGACTTAGAATAAACATGACTTAGCAAAAACCAAAACATCAGTGTGTTATCAACATCATTCTCATTCTGTATGCAAAACACAGCACTGAACCTGCTACTGAGAAGAAATTGACTGTAATAGATGAAATCACGACCTGAAAGTTCGTGCTACTAGAGAAGACTGAAAATTTGAATATTCTCCAGCAATTTGTGCTTATTGAAGCCTCTTGTAATATTAAGAAATTAATAAATGTATCAAGAGTAGTTACACTGTAAAAACTATTGGACTTGTAGTTTCAAGGTTGTCATCTAGAAAAGAACAACTGTTAAAATATGCTACTAAATAAAACAAGAAAGTCAGAAAATGTCTAAAAAGCATCCAGAGGGCTAACAAAGACACTGGAGTGGAAGAGTGAAGGGAAATCTCATGCAGGAACCAAGCTGGGTGAAGAGGGGTGGCTTCCCAGAGGTCCCTTGTGCCCAGGTGCCAAGGGAGCAGAGCAGGAGTGCCTGCTACCAAACCATTTAGGGTAGACTGGGGGAAAGAGGCAGCTCCTTCATTTCCCAACTGCAGACTGTCTCTGGATGAATATTTAAAGCTGCTCAGACGTGTGGTGTTGCAATATGGAAGGTGTGAATTGGCCATAGCTCTGCTTCTGTGACTTAACCACAGCACTTCCTTTGCTTTCTGGGCTGTCTAGCAGATATAATGAGACCTTCTGGGATAGTGTTTCTGGCTCTGATGTTTCCAATGCTGTTCCCATCACTCTCTGGAGTTCAGATATTGCTTACATTCAGTGTTGAACTTCTGGGCTTTTATTCCTTTAGCAGTTGTGGCACCTGCAACCTAAAATACTACCATAGATATAAAAATAAAACAACAGCAGAAGTAAAAAACCCCAACTTCTTGAGGGGTTTCTCATCTCTTATTTTCTCCAGAATGAAGTGAAAAATTTGTGAAAATTTGCCTGTACTAGACAGGCAAATGTCAACAAATTCGGCTTTTTGTTGTTGGTTGGTTCTTTGTTTTTTTGGTTGGTTGGTTAGTTGGTATTTTTGTGAAACTTCCAGATTATCTATTGCTATTGTACTAAGAAAAAGTTTTCAGCGTGGGAGCACCAGGTTCATTAAGTCAACCACAAAATAGACAGGATTTATTATTTTCAATAAACTCCAGCAGGAAATGCAATGATCTTTAGTTTTCCAAAACTTAAAGTGAAGAGGGAAAGGTGCCTGCTGCTGTATTTTTTTTTATTTTGTTTTTTTCTGATTCCACTTCTGTATTTATTTAAGTCACATCTATTACTGCTGAGTACTGAGTTGGTTGACCACATAATCATTTTTTTTCATAGGTTTTGTGGCTGTTACAGAAAGCCTGTGTGTCTTCTGCTTGTATTAAAGTACTTAGGAGCAGAAAATGCTATTATGGAGAATCCAATATCAGGTCAAACTAGAAGATGCCAGGCCATCTAGCATGATTCGCTATTTACTTATGAGAGGATCCCAAACAGTGAGTAAGACTCAAAGGGTTTATGGGTGAAACCCTCAAAATCTGACCTTTGAATTGTTCAGAGGTCCTACTACTCTGCCCTGTTTGGTGCTTGTCTGAAGGTATGTGTGCCACACACTGTCAGAGCTCTGCAGAGTCCACTTTGCTACCTGCAGTCTTTTTCCCATTGGTGGCTTTGGGATTCATGGAGAAACAAGAGATGTTTTCATTCACCTTTCAATATAAGAAAATCCTGGAGGACATGGTTTAGTGCAGGATTTACACACTTGAAAAATCTGTTAGTAATTTGGGTCCTTCTACATGAAATATTTCGTGAACTTCATAAAGCTTTTAAACTGGAAGCAAGGAAGAAAGGAATTTTATACTCTGATTTCACGGGGAAAAAAAGGAAAAAGGTGGGAAATTGCATCTTTTTCATCTACCCAAGCCAATGACCTTGTTCCAGGAGTTCAACATAATTTCAAGAATTTTTTGTTGAACATCTAAAAGCTGACAGCTACTGCTGTAGTTGCTGTGCCAGAACATGAGATCAGAAAACTGGTACCATGATGATGTACAGCTGTGAAAATTGTCCAGCATGGCTTCTTGTTCAAGTCTTGTTGATATGAATTTTTTAATTTTTAACTTCTGCAAGGATCTGCTTCACCAGCTCTAAAATTACTTTACCTTGCCAAAACTGGTTTTCCAAGAACCCTTTCTTTTTTTTTTTTTTCATGGTTGTTAAAGGCTCGTTTAAAACAGAAGAGGTGGGAGGGTTACAGCTGCTAGAAGTTAGTCAGAGAAATACCTAGAAAAGCTATTCTCCAAGGGCAGAGGAAATTTCTATGGGAGAGAGAGGAGGGATGACTATAAACTCCCCAACTACTCCAATACCAGGCTGGAAGGAGTCATGAGAAGGCAAGAGCACAGTTTGAAAGCATTTCAGCTCACAGGAGGTAAAAAAAGAGTGGACTGGCCTGGCAGGCAGCTATAGCTGCTACATTTGCCATTTGTCAGAAATGAAAGTACTTGCAAATAATGATTTTTAAACCAAATGACTCTGTTTTGTAGCAGCACTACAGGCTTCAATTTTTAATATTTTCCCCTGGGTTGTTTGTCATTAAAAACAGCAACAACAAACAACATCTGTAGATCCTTGTTCTCCTTTCAAAGACTGCTGAGATGACTTGACATCAATTTGCTGTGGTAGAAAAGTAGGAGGAGAAACAGATTACTGTTAGTAGATGACTGTCTGCCATCTGGATAGACTTTGTGGCTGATAAAATGTGTAATTTGGACACAGATGTGTGTTGGATCCCATGCCAGTGCAGTGGCTTTCAGACAGAGCTGTCAAGAGACAGCCCTTGGATCAACAGGAGTACCAACAGCTGTGGAAAGAGGAGTTGGTCTCATTGCCTCTCCTTGTGAGCAGCAAGGTGAGCGGGCAGAGCCTATGCTTTGGAAAGGTCTTTGAAGTTATTAAACTATTCCAGATCCCCAAATAGCTGAAATTAGAGAACAGTGTAAATCTCTTACACTTTCCTTGCTCCTAAGTCCTCCTAGTGCTGCCAAGACCTCAGGTCTCAGCAGAACATTCTTGTCTCCAAAACTCTCCTCAGGTGCTCTCTCAGCCCTTGGCTTCTGAGTTCTGTCCAGCCTTTCTGGGGAAGTCTCCTGCTTCTCACTCAGCTCACTTTTCTTACTAAGTGCCTCTTTTCTCGAGGATCTTGCTGTAGGCCTTGCCGATAACGGAGGAAATACATCTAATCTGATTTCACTGGAGCATGTTTGACTCTGATAGGCCTTTTCCACCCTCTGGCAAACTCTCTCCTTGGAGACCAGGGCTTTCACCATGTCAAAGGCTCCTTTCGTTCCCAATATATAAAACCCATACTCCTCTAAATCATAGTTATGATCCTTTTGTCTATAGAAAGTTAGTGTTGTGTTGCATTTTCTCTGTCCTGCCATGTCTGCGTTCTGGCAAATTGCTCATTCCAGCTGTGTCTGACAAAGCACAGCAAGAGTAAAAGTACCCAAAGCCCTTTTCTCTCATCATTGTCTCTGTAAATATGTGCCTTCAATGTTAATGTGAAGTATCTATTTTCTCTATAGAAGGGAAAAGGTTTAAGCAATCACAAATGAGCCATGGAACTGTTCAAAGTGGCTTGATCATGAAGGGAAGGATTTATAACAGTGTTGAGAAGTGCATCAGCCTTTGCAAGCCCTCAACAGCCTCTATTTTAAATCAGAAAAATTCCATGTTCACAAATAATATGCTAGTGCAGGCTTGTTGACAGTTCACCTGCATACCAGCCTTTACTCTTCTGCACAAAGTGCATTTTGTTTTCAAAATCTGGATAGGGATATATTTTAAATAATGTGTCTTAGCTCAGGTACGTTTTGACTCCTATGAGGCTGTTCATATGACTAGTGAGTTACTGTTGAATATTCAACACAAAGTCAGTCTAATAAGTCCCACAGCTATTGTGAACCTGACAAGGAGAACACTGATATGCAAATATTCTGTTACTGAAGAAAATATTTCCAACAGATTGAATATAGACAGATGATGAATTCCTTTCAAGTAGCAATGGAAATTTGTTTTTCTTAGTCTGAGAAGAAAGAAAAACCAGTAGTAAGGAATTTAAAGTTACGCCCATTTAATCTCTAGCATGGGATGACATTAGTGTTGTTTGTTTTTTCTTTTCCTTCAACTTTTTGTGGTTGTGTGTGATCCTGCACATGTATATGTGTGCACACAGTCCTTCAGCTATGAAAGACCAGGAGGAGGAGAAAAAGGTATTTCTCTGCAGTGTCAGACCCAGCATCCTCTGCTCTTAATCAAGCAGGATCTGGTTTAATCCTTCCTAAGGGTGTGGAGATTGCTTTGGTTTTCACCTTGATGCCTCTTGTTATCCTGAAATAATTAAGGGAAGAAAACAAAATATACCATTTTGAAACCATGTACATTCAGGTCTATGAACTAACTCTTCTGAAAGATTTTTGAACAAATGCTTCACCTGAACAAAAAGTAGCTATGTATGGTTTGGCTATAGTGGCTGGGTAAAGTTACATAGCATAGCTTTCATGTTCTTCTCTGTTTCTTCAAAACTGAGATAAAAATCTCATGTTTTCTAATGCTTCTTTTTGTTCTGTGTCATCCACGCTTTCTGTAAAACACACAAGTCTGTTGAAGCAGAAAAGGGTTTGCTTTCTGATTAATTAACTCTTTTCGGAGATTCTCTCTGTTTATTACTTTTATCAAGTTCCTGACACAGGTAACTCAACTTTTGGCTCTACACTAGTAAGAGCTTCTTATAGCTCAACAGATAGTATAGTAAACATTGTCTCTCTTTAATTGTGGTATGCTGACAGAAAAGGCCACAGAATCCTTGAGGAGTGCTAGGAGTGAATGAAACTTGAAGATTCATCCAGAGATACTAGTAATTGCAAATATGAAAGCTCTGTTGTACATTAAAGGAAAATATCATTACAGAAAATATGCAAGGTTCAGAGAAAAATTCCCACAGCCATCTAGACTCTTCACGTAATTACTGACTCCTGTCCTTTTTGTAATTTCTGAAATAACCTCTCTGTCAGTTTTTGTTTCAGCCTTCATCCATGTTTCCTTGCTATGATATTTATTTCTGCAGGGGTAATGCTTCATCATTTCAATTTTCCAACAGTGGAGAGCTGTGCTCCTGGATTCTGTTTCCTAAAAGCTTTGCTTATTCAGCTTTCCCAGCAGGTATGTACAATTATGAGCTCCAGGACAAGATAGGTCGGTTTCAAAAATGTGCTTTTAGGGCTTGAGCAGTGAGAAATCAGAGCTATTTGGGTTTAGTCTGTGATTCTGCTACCTGGCAGTAGGCATTGCCAGATATATTTGATTTAGGTGATAAGCAGCTTCACCTTCAGGAAGCTTGTGTTGTCTTCTGGAACATAGAATCATAGAACCATCAGTCCAGCCATAGACGTAGAGTTCTTGTTTGGAAGTTCCTTCTGGGAAAATTCTACAATTATCTTTTGTGACCTTTCTTGTGTTAGAAATGGAACTAGAAGATTTTTGAGGGAGACAGGTGAAACAAGAAGTGCTTCAAAAAAGTAGCAGGCAAAGTCTGTTTCTGGAAATCTGTCTGTCCCCTCCCTGTCTTCTGTGACAGAGACAAGTATGTCCAGTGTGTCTAGGGCTAAAATGGTCAGTGGTTAACCACATGACAGATGGCATGAACCTAGGTAGGGTTAAAAATCTGTGGGTGTTTTTTTCTAATTAATTGAGATTTTCTATTGTCACTTCTCAGCTTGGTAATCTGAGCTAAACTCAGCCTTTCCTGAACCTAGGAAGTGGTGAACTAGCCCACCAATAAGCAGTCATCCAGTGGTCCAGATCCCTGAATTCCAGTATTTCATGTAACTTCCAGAGGTCTTACTGTTAAAGTTCCTCCTCAGAAGGTCTGAGAAGGTCCAAATTATCTTAGTAGATCTAAGGTACATTCATTGTTTATAGTTATGGCTCTTTCCTCAGCAACTACCCACCCTCATGAGTGACTAATGTTAAGAAGAGAGGTAGGCGAAGTGGAGATTTGAGTGCTCCTAAAGAAAAAGTTCCCTAACCCAGTTAGTTGTGATATAAATATTTCCTCTTGTGTCAGAAAAAAAAGGCTCAGGGATTATTAATACCCTTGGCCACTATTTCTGGCAAGATGAAGTGTACAGTAGGTCATTTGAAGAGGTGTGCCTATCATGTTTGAGACTCTTGCTGGTTGCATCTTATTTTGTGGAAAGGATCAATTATGTCAGGGAGAAAGTGGTAGGATTGAAACAAAGCTGTTCACTCAGCTATTTCTGACAGCTGCTGTGGGAATTGCACAGAAAGTCTATCCCTGTGAGTGTAGCAGAGCCATGCCTCTGGCTCCAGTGGAGAGGAAGGCTGATGGATTCAGGACTCTTGTGACAGAAGAGCAGGTTCTAATGATTGGTGGCTGTCTGCACCATGAGCCACGTATCATGCCAATTTTTTCACTCCCACCCCATTTTATCTCCTTTTTCTAGAAGGAAAAAATTCAGGAGAGGTGTCAAGGTCTATCCTTTGCTCCCCTTTTCCCCAGTTCCCTTAGAATCAGGTTGGAGGGGGCATTTGAAGCAGTCATCTGTAAAACCAGGTACAGAACCAATGTTCCTTTCAGTAAATGCATTCGCACTTTGTGTTTTGTTAAGGTAATCCCTGTTTTTTTTTTTGTTTTGTTTTTGTTTTTGTTTTTTGTTTTATTTTCAATACTTTTATGATGGATAAATCATTCTTTTTAATCCATAGTACACCTTGACCAAGCCTGTTCTCTTGCACCACTCTTGAAGATATTTCCAAAGATCTGTCTATTTATGCATCATTTCAGACTAAAAAAAGAGGCAAGAACACAATACAAATATTTACAAGGAGAATAAGCATAAAGTACATTTTAGCCACCAGGCATGACATTTAGACCACAGAGCTGGTGAACAGCAACAGGGCTCACAACTTCCACAAAAGATACAGGAAAAATTGAGTTGTATTTGCAAAGAAATGTTGTTATTATTTGGGTTTTTTTGATTTTTTATGGTATTTATGGCAAAATGATTCAGCTTCTCACAGCTAGACCTGCATGACATTTCCCCGAAGAACAACTTTGTCACAAAGAAAGAGGGGCAGGGGAGTGGGGAAAGCAGCACCATAAGGACTGAAATTGCTTGGGAAACTGAGTCATATTACAAGAACAACTTAAGACAATAAATGTGATGATTCTGTAGATATTAAAGCATTTCCTTTTATGTTTAAAAGCTTATTCTTTTAGTAGTGCCAGTATATTTTGAAACTGAAATTTTGGAGTTTAGTTTCTCTTTTTTTTGTAACTGTACCATTTATGAACAAAATTTTGAAATGAGCAAAATGAGCTGACATAAAATATTACTTCTTTTAATTTTTAGCTATTTTGAAAGAAAAAAATCAGGGGATCTGAATCTTAGGAAAATCTCTTTAGTTGAACTAAAAAATATTCCCAAAGTTTGAATTCTTAGCTCTGAAATGTCGATCAAATATCTAAAACATTGGGACATTTTTTTCTCTGGTATGAACAAAATGTGAGAAATATTGGGAAATCATAACAAATTGATATCACTTAGAACACCACTCTGCTTGTGTTAGGGTTGTATTTTGTGTCTTAAAGGATTGCACTGGATAATCTTGGCCTTAGCTAAAAATTAACTAAAGATCTTATTTATCTGCAATCCTAGTCCCAGTGGGAAAAATTATTAGGATTAATGAATAAATACCCAGATACCTTTCCTGTCGAGGCCTACAGGACATATAATTATTTAAGACATGTAAATGTTCAAATTGACACTTTATGGGACTTTACAAGGCAACTGTTGGAAAATCCCACCTTTAGACCCATTAACACCCTGAAAATCTATCTAGACGTCTCCTAATAGACCACACTGAAAAATATAACTGCCTTATAGCCTTATTTTTTATTTAATTTGGTTTTCTCTGTCTGCTTATCTTACTGAGGAATTTTCTGTGCAACTTGGCTGCACAGTGTATTTGTGATTTATCTCTCCTGGCCTTTCTCCAGCTTTGTATGTCCCCCTACACCTGCCCACTGTGTTTAGCACATTCATAAGTATTTCTTCCTACAAAGCACAATTTATCCAACCCTTATTTAAGGGTAGTCACTAGTAGTCACATTTGCCTCTGCATTTTTCCTTTCCTATCCTATTCCTTCCTATGTGGATAAGCTACCTGGTTTTTGTTTATCTGGAATGGAGTGATTTTCCTAGGGCAGGTAAGGAAAGGAAGTCAGTGAAGAAATACTTTACAAATACACTGATCTTAAGCATCCAAAAGAGGTTATCAACCTGAGCTGTTCTCAGCTGTCTGGTGTCCTGCTCAAGGGCTGTAGAAAGAAAAAGTTGAATCCATGCAGCCTGAAGTGCTCAAAGTTCTGTTCCTCACTTTGTTTACTAAATCATGCTAAGATCTGAAGGTGCCAGCAGACAGGAGAGAGCACTTCTCGCTAAGTGCCCATTATTTTGTGCTCTATGCACACCTTACCTTAATAGATCCTCAAGAGCTCTACTGCTGTAGAACAAAATCAGATCATTATATTGCTAACACCTTTCCTTTACGTGCAAAGAGCTTTTGAGTCTTGCAAATTTTTTTTTGTTCTTTCACTCTAAAGAGCTTCTAATTGTGTGTTGTTTGTAGTGTATGGGAAGTTCTCTTTGACCCTTTTGGTCCAGATGTCTGTTTATTTGCATTTGCAGAACTCCCACATTAGTAAAGAGACTTCCAGATAGGATGGTGTTTCAAGTAGTGATGTGGGAGCAGAAGTCTTGCAGGAAGTTAGCAGAGGATGACTAATTAAAAGATTAAGAATAACGGTGCAGAGAGACGTCAAGAAACCAAGAGATTTGTTTTCAATCTGACATTTAATGCAGAGGAGAAAACACCTTGGAAAGATTTTCCTAAAAAAAAAATTGGTCTATTTTGAACAGAGACATTTTAAGAGTAAAGCAAATAATTTTGCATATGTAATGAGATTGGAGTAGATGCTGTGCCAAACTCCAGAGTCATAGAGTGTGGCTTCTCTTTATATCCAGCAACCAGAGAAAATGAGAAAGTCTCTGAATTAGATGCACAGCTAAGGGACCACCTTACTTGGAAAGAGAATGGACTTGAAGGCACAGCAACCTCTCTTGGTTTCTAGGGTCTGATTGTCATCTTGAATTAAGAAGACCAGAGTATTTGCTTTTCATTTCTTTCTCCCTACCTTTAGTTTTGCAAATAAAGATTTCCAGATCCCATTTTGAGTCAGAGGAAACAAGCTGTAGCTCACAGATTTGAAGTGATTCATGGGTTATTTTTACTTAGGCTCTTCTCTGCTACTTCCCTCCTCAAAGGATGGCACCCTTTATGTTAGGACATGGAGAGATCATCAGGTCTTGGAATTTTGTCTTTACAGTAACAGGTGTTCTTCCAGGTTGTCAGAACTCACTTGTGACCAGCTGTGTTAGTACTTGCAGGAAGTTCCCTGGAGAATTATCACCTTGTTCCTGTTGCCTGCTCATAAATGCTCCTGTGTAGAGCATTATCTCTAGTGACAGCCTAGAAAGTTACTTAGCTACACTAATAGTGGCTGGTCAGAGCAAAATTATTAGTCTAATTCAAGAAAATTGTCTGCTTCAGCCGTAGTTTTCTCTCCAGTGATAGTATTTATGAGCCTTTAGTTAATTACTAAGTGGCTTTTTGGTAGAGACAGTTAAGGACAGTGTATCAAGCAGAGATAAAGAATTTGGTTGTATTTGGGTTTTAGAAGATGAAAGCACAGAAGGAGTCAGTTAACATTTATTTATCACACTCTTAAATCTGTGAATAATGTTTGATTTAGGTTTAGTAGGAAATATTTTCTATATGTGAGTTATTTTTTGCTTGGTTGAGTTTTTAAGGCCAGATTTCTGTTATTTGTTTGGTTTTCTTTCTTTTTATTTCTTTCTATTCTTAAAAACATGGGTTTTGTTACCTACAAACGAAAAGATTTTCATCTAAGCAAACAATAGTGGCTGAAACATTACAACAGAACACCAATATCTGAAACTTGGTAGACCATGCAAAGACATTCACATCCAGTGCAGGGAGGCACAGTTTGTGTGTTTGTTGATTCTGGGCTAATAGGCCCAAGAGACAGAGGGACAAGGCTATACAACGATTCACTGCCAAATGATAACACCTATACTGCTTCTGTATATAAGCTGCTGAATGTGCATCATGAAAACAGAGTTCAGTCCTATGAAGCTCCATTAACACTCTTTTCTTCCCTGTTGTTTCCAGTGGTGATATGTCAGCTAATAGAAGAAATTTTGCTGTTAATCAGTAAGTGTGTAAGTATGTACTTTTTCTTTCTAGATTTTATCGTGTTTCTAGTGCAGTTCTCAGATTTTCTGGGATTTTGTCTGCTGTTTGGTTTCTCTTCTGTATTGATTTGCTTCTCATCTTTGTAATATAGCACGTTTAATCAATGGACAATATACTTCTCAAACTCACACTTTGAGGAACACAGTCCTTCTCCAAAGTGCTATTCCCCTTTTAGAAAATGACAATGCTTTATCTCATTTTTTTAGTAAAAGTTTTATTTGCCTTAGAGTTCTTTTGTGGATAAAATTATATAGGTAAGTCCCAGCGTAGCAAATCATCTGTATAGAAATGTAACCAAGTTTGAATGTTTTTTAAAACCCAGCCCCCTGTTGTAAGAGGCTTGTTCTTTCTACTTGCTTGAAGTAATTAGAGCTTCTTTGCTGTATACATCTGTTTTTATATTCCTATATTCCTATATTCAATACAGAAAAATAAAATAATAGCTATTAAAAGTAACTAAACTTCTGAGTGGCAAAAAACAATTAAAACAATTAAGACCTTTTATAAATAATTATGTCTGGAACTGCAGGCATTGCTGTAGAAAACTTCAGTAATAATTTGTAAAGCTGTGCAGAAGTGCATTAGTTCCTTGTGTACCAAGAAGTATATTATCACTAGGGAGCAAAAGTGAAGTAAAACATTTGCACAGCCCCAAGCAAAATCAAATTTTTGTATCTTATGCATGCTCTGATCTGTTAACTTTCTTAAGCACTAGATGTCTTCCTATTGATTTCACTGCACTTTGTGTCAGAGCTTGAACGTGATTTGAGGTTTTTGAAACTACCACAAGGATTTATTTTAGATGTTAAGCAATGAAATCTATTATTCAGTTTTGACAGTCTCAGCATCAATGTTTTCCCCTCCAAATGCCTTTTCCTTTTTTGTTTCCTTTCTATTCATTAATCTTCTGTCATTTTGTGCTTAATGTGTGTGATTGAATATATTTTCTGTTACATATGGTGTCTCAGAGGTAAGGCTGAATGCGTAAAAGATTGGTTTTTATTTGCCTGTTAGAGCACAATAGAGCAGTGGCAAGATTTCAGGGTGGTTGGATTTGATCAGCAGGTCGTGTCTTTTTCCTGGAGGGCTGGTGCACAGCCCATTGAGTCTGGAAATGTCTCCTGCTCTCTCAGCTAGACTGCAGTCATGAAAACAGAAGGGTCTTCAATATTATTTTTAAAAACTGGATGGAATTTCTGTTTTCCCAATAGGTTTCTGAGCATTATAAACTTTGGTACCATTCTTCTGTCTTTTGGTGTTGAATATGTTCAAGTGAAAGGCAAAGCAAGACTTAAACAAATCAAAATTTAGCTGTTTTGAAGCAATTGTAAGAAGCTGTCACCTGTAGTTGAAGTAGCTTTACTCAGCAAAAAATGGGAAAAGTTGTCCTGAAAGCTTTTTTTACTTTTCCACCCAATATGATTCTTTAGTCACTGCCAAAAGAGTTATTCTAATTGTTTGTTTCAAAACTTCAGGTCCAAGTCCCTCCTTACTCAGAGTGCAGTGAACCGGAGGGCGCTCTAGTGTTGGTGAGGATGAGCTGTTAAGCCTTGGCAGGATGACAAACTGCTGATAGAACAGTAGGTCAGGTAACAAATAGCAGGAGGAAGTGCTTGAGAGGATGGATCTGTTTGCACGTATCTCCTCTGACAAAAACACCGGTGTGAGCTTGAAATCCTCTAAGAGGCATCACCTGAAGTCCCACGTCTTGCAAAGACAAATTTGGTCTTATGGATTCTACTTAGTATTGTAGGTTACATTTTTTTTAAATTATTAATTTTTTGTGATCGTTAGATGAGAGATCTATATGGCTGATCTTTTGTGCAGCATGTCTGTATACAGCAGACTATATTTCTTTCTGAAATTTTCTTTCCTATCTTCCTGGCCAGTCTTACTTCCCCACAAATCCACCACATATCCATCTTGGATGGAATACGTAGGTACCTCTGTGGGGCAGGGATGCTACATATCTTTAGAGACTTGTGTTTCTTTGCCAAGCATATGGGTTCAGCCCTCCAATCATGTTTCCTGGAACACAGTTAATTCTTTGGGACTCTCTTGGCCTGAATGTAATGTTCAGTAACCGTTTAGTTGTTCTGTTTTGGTTTTTTGTTTTTTTTCATATTCCTGCATTATGGGGAACGAATAAGAGCAAATGACAAATTTAGAATAGCTTTTAAAAGGCAAATTACAAATATACGAGCAATCAAATAAAAGTCAGTTGAGTAAACTAATGTACTTTTGTTACTAAGTCTAATATTACCATACCAGTTTTAATTATCTGACTGAGATCCCTCAAGTTTATTACAAGGCTCTATGTTCTCTAAGATGGTTGCCTATCAAGTAGAATTTGATGAAATTGCTGCTCAGATGAGTACTACTGTGTTTGTCAATTTGCATGTGGATGGATCAAACAAGGCAAACCATGTTCAGAAGCAGGAATCCAGGTGAGGTGTGCCCATAAATACAATTATTTCACAGCTACTGCACTCAGAAAAATTCTTACCTTGCTGAACTGTCTCTGCTACATTGATCCAGAGAGAAAGGCGACAGGATTTAAGTCAGGATTCTTGTGAATGAAACCCTTAATGTTCTGTTAGAGTTTGTGTCATGGAACTTTCTGAAAAATGAGATATTATTCCCCTTCCCCCTGAATCACTCATTGCTGCCTTCTGACCAGTGGTGCTGAGTGCAGCACTGCTTGCAGTCCTCAGAATAGGACTATATGCTATTAATTGAATGACCTTGTGTCATTTGCTGCTCCTCAGATATTCAACAGATATTTTCTAAAAGATAGCCCCTGGAGTTCTTGAAATTCTGTAGTGGTATCGAATAATTAACTGAAGGTCAGAGACAGTTCCTGCTACATCTAATTTGTAAGCAACTGTTGAGAAGAAGCTGCATGTGGTATACATGTTAATGAAGATCTCCATTTCAGACCATATTATAAGAGATATCCTTGGGGATAAAAGTGGCAGAAGTTCAAATGTTTAGGAAACTGTAAATACAGGTGGATTTCAGTTCAGGCAGGTGCTTCTGCCTGTGTGCTTAATGTAAAATTTGTGCTTATAACCACTGAAGACAATAAGCACATGATGAGTCCCATTTGGATTAGAAGCTGCAAGTTCGAACATATGTTTTGCTGGTTTAGAATGTGGACGTCTGCAGAGGATCACTTTACAAACAGCAAGAAAATGTGTTCCACTTCAGGAAGAATTGAAGGGTCCCTCCTTAGCTGGAAATCCCATGCTAGACCCAAAGGAAGCCATGTTTGCATTGACCAGTTATACCCGGCTTCTAATTAAAATGTCTCAAAAATATGATATAAATAAAGCAATAAATTTAGTATACAGTATTGCTAAGCTGAAGTAAAAATTGTAGGAATTTATAGTTAGTATAGGACTGTGAGTCTGTTTGGGATCTCTCATAGGTTAGCACGATTCCAAAGATTGTTCAGATACAGGTTTTTGGTTTTTTCCTCTTATATACAGACCTACATGTCTTAAATACCCCTTGAGAAGCAAAATTTGAAAACTAATATAACCAAGAATGTTGTGCCCTATAGTTTTAAGAGAAGTTAGACAACATGACTGTCATAAGACTCAATCTTGTATTCCTCTAGATTTTTTTAAAAATTAAAAATTATGCCACACTAATAAAGCCTATTTAAGATGTCTGAACAGTCTGAACACATCACTTAGCTATTAATTTGCTCAAGATTTTAATTAAGTAAAAATTAATTGGTGAACTGGTTAATGTAAGACAGTGTTTAGCTAAAAAGTCTCTGGCAATCCAAAACAAATTTTCCTGCTTCTCAAAACGACATGTTTTTTTTGACCAGTAATTAGTTGGATTCTTTTATTCATGCACAGGAAGTCTTTGGTGAGGGTAAAAAATTCAACCTTACTTTTTCTTGTATTGGATGTTACTGAATCCTTTTGATGTGTTATTTGTTTCCAAAGGTATTTTGTTGGAATCATGTATTATTATTTGTCTTTATACAATGGTATTTTTCTAGGTAACCAAATATTTCCTATGCTTTTTCAATATGCTAATACATGTTATACAAAATGCTGATGATTGGACTAACAAATTTTAGATAATAGCGTCCTGATTTTCCATCTCTGATTCTGTTCATTTAAGAGCAAACCGTTTCTACAGAGGACCTAAATCCTGTATCTTTCTGAAAAAGATGCATGGAGATTATGAAAAAAGAGATTGCTGTGATAGTAGATATTCTAGTTTAACCTAATATTGGACTGTTCACCTGCAAAACAAATACAACAGTAGACAACGAGGGTTTTTCAATGTTTGAGTTTCAGCTTTGTGATTCTTGCTTACCGTGATAACTCTTCTGTTTTGCCCAGCATGCAGCAGCAGCAACCAGCTGAATAACATCAAGCAAGTAACATCACCTGAGGAGTTTTGCTGCAAGTAGCCTCTGCAGGGGCCATCCTGCTTGTATAGGGCTGGTTCACTCAGACGCAAATCAACAGCACGGTTGTTTTGTTAAGGGGATGCAGCACATTGTTGTCCCCAGATGGGGCTTGTACTCCACGATGGCACAGAATGAGGAGAGACAATGTGAGACTCCTTCATATCAGTTGCAAGTGTCCATGAAAACTGTTTTCCATGGAATAATTGATGAGATGGGGAAAAGGAGAATAAAGCACAGAAGCGTTCTGGAGCAGAGACAGGTGGAAAAGAAAGAGACTGAATTCTGGCTGCTCTTAGCTAAACCTTATCAATGCTTTGATCAGCCAAAAGAAAGATTTTACTCAGTGACTGAGTTGGGGTTTTGCTGTGTTTTTCAGGTCCAAAGAAGCAATGAGAAGGAAAGCAAAAGATGCTTCAGTTTCATATTTTACTCCTGGTGCAGTTAACATTTGAACAGCTAAAGTTTATGGGGGTGATCCAAGTCACACATAGTTTTCTGCCTACCTGAAGGAATAAATCATATTGTTACTGATGATAAAAAAAAAAAAAGAGGTGGAAGGTGGAGGAACATCAGTCTCTTTCATTATTGCCTGTTTGGTTTCTTTCATTGCCCCAGATGACACAGGAAGACAAAATGAGAGATAAAATGCAGGAGCTTTATACTGGTCAAGGAAGACACTTTCTGACAACAACACAGTAAAATTGTGCGTGCGGTTGTTAGTATTTCCTTTTCTCTTGTCAAAACTAATTTGAAGAGAAGGCACAGGCTAGTGCCAGGTCACTGTCATACCTTTAGAAACTTGTGCACTGTGTACAGAACGAGGTGAAGAACTGAAATATTTTCCTGTCTGAAGTGAAAAAGAAGTCTGTTTAATTCCACCCAAGGGAGGTCCTTTTAAACGACTGAGAGACTTGCAGAGCTCCTTTTAAACAACTGAAAGACTTGCAGACAAAATAGGGCCATCCAAGGAGAAAGAGTAGAGCTGTGATTCACCATGCCCTTTTGGGAGCTTGACACCCAGCTGTTACAGCAAGATTACTTTATAATATTTGATATCCATTTCTGTAAAACCCGTATGACAGTGCAGGTGAGATTTGACTGAGACCCTTGTTTCCTGGCATAAGGGGCCAAAGGTCTGACATCTCTGAGTATGAAAATCTGGAGATTCAAAACTGAATGCTGGTCTAACTATGTAACCTCATATCCAGCCTAAGGCATGGTGAATAGTGATAAAGGTCTTTAAACTTCCCTGCCTACAAGAATTTCACAAGCTACAGTGCTGATGCTGCTTACTTTGGGAAAGGTTCTTGTGCTGATTCTTTGGGTTTGGTTTTTTCGTTTGTTTGTTTTTTTCTTTTGTTTTGTTTTGGTTGGTTGGGGGGTTGTGAGTGAGTTGTCGGTAGGTGGGGGGGGGGTTGGTTGGGGGGGGGTTTGTTTGTTTGTTTGTTTTGTTTGGTGGTGGGGTTTTTTTGTTTTGTTTTGCATTTTTTTCCTAGTAACTGTACAATATAGTTGAAGAACAGACACTGCTTCATACTGCTGGAATTGAGAGGAGTGTGAACCAATTTGTGAGTTAGTCAGAGCAGTTCTCTTCACCACTTAAGGAATTACTGATATTTTGTCCATAAATCTGGTGTGGTTTTGCTGTTGGCTGTGTCTTGGCCATCTGTAATGATATCTCTTCATGGCTGGCAAGTTGCTTCACCCTAACCTTATTCACTCCAAAGGGTGGAGCTATAAGTTCTCTGATATCACCTCTAAAGCCAGTCACAGTCAATGTATACATGAATCTCTGTAATTGTGTATGTCTGAGAAATGTTTACCAATACATACACAAGAGAGCTTCAATGTACGTGGGACAAAGGCATGAGGAGATGCAAAGCTTGGCTTGCCTGTTAAAAGATCTGAGTCTTAAGGGAACATCTGGAAAAGAAATGGATGTTTTGCTTCAGCTTTCTGCAAAAAAATTGTTTGTTGCAGGGTTTTTTCTTTGTTGGTGTTCATGCTTGGATACTAAAAGCAGCGCTATACAAACCTCATCCACAGATACAGAAGGGCTTTAGAGAGCTGGGGAAAAAGCTCAGTTTTAGAGATCAGAAAATAAGGCTCACTAAAGCTGAGCCCAGGTTTTCAAGAGCTGGAGGGGATTTTACCCTGAAATTCCTTTAAAAATCAAGTGTAATGAGCACCTTTTCCTTTAACAGCTTTTGAAAATTACCCTTTAACAATCTGTGCAATATTCTTTGAAGAAGTTAGTTAGTAAAAGGTCTGACCAGTCTCAGGGCTCCTGTTCTGCAGGGTTTATAAGTATTTTGCTATGCTCACAAGTTTCCTAATTTTTCTCATGTAGAAGTTAAGCAGCAGGTGCACAAAACTTTTTTTCTGTCTCATCCCTTGCTTTGTGTTCAATGTCTTATCTGTCAACTGGATTTCTCTCTCTTTCTACCCCTACAGAAGGAACTGAAGGGTTTAAGCACATGAGGGGAGAAAGAAATGGCTTTTCTGCAATACATCTTTTAGTTCTCTAGTATTGATGGAGAATACCCCACACACTACACATCAAAGGCTACACAGAGGGGATGCTATCAACAGTCGCACTGGGAGAGCATTACTTTCCAGCATTTAACACCCTTTAGAGTCATGCTTCAACATGGAGGAGGAGTAACTTAATCCTGGATCAGACTGGCAAACATCGAAAGAGTAATCCCAAATCCTGTCACAATGCAGTGAACAGTCACAATGAATTTTGTAGGCTGACGGATACAGTACCAAGACAAGCAGAGAAGCTTCAGCATCTGGCTTTGCACTACAGTTACCAAACACCTGCCTGGGTCTATCCTGCAGAAATGCCAGTTGCAACAGAGAGGCTTTCATGGGAGACCCACCCTTTGGAAGCCCCAGGTCATTCTACTGCCTGTCTGCTACATCAGTAGAGGAAGTAAAGCAGCTGGCTGGAGGCAGAATTGTGGGGGAAGAAACAGCAGGGAGATGTGTGTGTCTGTGAAAGGGCCAAGGAGGTGGAAAACTGAAAAACAGAGGAGGTAGTGCGCTTTGGTATCTGTCTGCCCCCTGGGGAACAGCTAACAGATGGCAAAGGGAGTGGGAGTCAGGAGAACCTGCTTGTAAGATACCAGTCAGGGCTAATGGCACATGTCAGGAAATGCTGAGGCCTTTCAGAGATCCTGCTCTGATGGTAACACAAAGGAATTCAGGCTGGGACTGGAGCAGAGTTTTTCCATTAATAACTCAACACCTAGTGCTGCTCCCTGGGAACAGGATGATGTAGTATGATGGGGATGTGCTGTACTGGTTTTTACCTCATACCAAGGACTTTAATAGTCCTAGAGCCAGTCAACATAGCAGCCTGTTAGTTCCCAATCAGACCTAATATTTAATTTCAGTTCTCTAAAATAGACATGAAAGGAGTACGGCAATTGGCATTTCAGTTTATGCATAAAATCTTACTAGCTGCTTATCTGTAGCTATGCTGGTTGTTTTCAGGTGCTGTGAGAAAGAATAAGCAGCTCTGCAGATGATGAATAGTCTAATGAAGTCAGGGAAAGCTGCATAATTAAGCAAGGTTAAGGTAAAACCACAGCTATTTTGGAAGAATTCTAACTTTAACAAGGCCAAGATTTTACCTCAGGTCTTCATAGAATAGTTTACCACCAGAGCATTTTTTTACCTTGGCCCTGAAGGATGAAGGCTTATAGCCTTCATTGTATTTATCCCTTCTTACGTAATCATAAATGCTCTCATTAGCCATATAAATGTCTAATACTCTTTCAAATGCTGGTAAACCCAGCCATTCATTAGTAGCCCAAGGGCAGAATAATTCTTTTCACCAGTGCTACAGATTTATAAAGTTTGAGCCTTAAAACATTTTTCCCTTAGGTGGGCCTGAAATATGCTTAACTCATTTTCTCATACTTAGAAAATTATTATTGAATAGTTGAAAAAGTTTAGCTACTGGAAAACATCTGCATTATATTCTCTGGAGCTTTTTCACATGAGAAATAGTTGCAAATGTTCATTGAGATCAACTTGATGTGGGGGTTTCTGGCACACCTTTCAAATTTTCTCCATTTTGAAGAATATCACATTCATTTTGTGGGACTGATTTACTTTCATTCCACATAGATCAAATTTCCTTTACTTTGCTGAAAAATATTTCCGCTGTGAATTTAAAAATAATGTAGGAGGATTTTCACACCAAAGGAAGTTCCTTTCTGTTTCTCCATGACTCTTATTTTTCGGTGTTTCATTTGGAGTTTTTATTGTGCATGTTTTCACACATTTAGCCTTTGGCAGGTTGGGGTGTGTGATTTATGATGTAGGCAACATATTTTGACCACACTGCAGCTGATCAAGAGGAAGCTATTTTAAAGAGAAAAGATGAGTAAGTACAGAAAAAAAATAAAATTATAAAAAAAAATTGAAATAAATTTGAAGGTAAAGATAACGGCTTTGTTCAAACACTGCTGTGTGAGGTCTCTTGGTAAACAGCTCTATCACGGAATGGTTGTGTGATAACAGGCAAATTACTTCCCTACAAATATTGTTTATCCTAATCCCTCTCGTGTCTTCCTTGTCAGCACTGATATCTTCAGGGGCACGATGGGCTATTTGCTCTTGTAGTGCCTGCAATGAGGCTTGGGATGTGGATCCAGGAGACAGCTGAGCTGGTCAGGGCTTGCTGAAATGGAAGAGGGAGTTGCCTCTCCCTCCTTCCTTGGCTCTGGCACTCATCTGTTTGCATGGACAGCCAATTTGCCTCTTCTACCTAACTAAGGGGTTTGCTTTATGCCAAGGTAATTTTCTGCTTTTTAGCAAATGATATTGATGCACCATGGGATCAGGCCTGTGCCAGAGCTATCTCAAGGTGGAGCATTAGGGGTGCATGGCATGGGAATAAGCGAAAAGCAAGCGAGGGCCGGATGATGAGCTGCTGCTTTGGTCTGAAACCTGCTGTAATCTGTGTAATGATGAGAGCTCGTTGTGGTTCTGTACCCCAGTACAAACTTCTAGTGTGAGCTTGGATGAGCAATGCTGTACTCTTCTGCCCAGGATTCGTGTTACTACAACAGGGTGAGAAAAGACAGGCTTCAATATCAATGCTGTGGCTGCAAGCTATTTGTTGGAAGTCAGAGGAATTCAGAGCACTGTTCGTTACTATATCAATATATGCCAACATTTTCAAAAATACTTGTTTTTAAGTAGATATCCAAGTTTCCAAGTATTCAATCATCATCACTTCGCCTCCCTATTTCTCACTAACTTTTTTATGTTTTATTGGTGATGGATAACTGAATTTAAGCTGTTTCCATATGTGGGTCAGATTATATAGATTTTAGAATGTTGCATCAGGCTGGCAGGTTTGACAAACTGGGCCACGGTTTTGACAGAGTTGTCTCTTTATCTTCCTCTCAATACAATCTGGGCTGAAACTCAATGTTTGTCACAGAGATGCTCCTTTAGCAGTCTCAGAAAGGAGCAGAAAGCTGTCAAATAAGAAACTACAGTACCACAGCTTTGTGCCAATATGACTGAAGAATGGGACAAGGCATCTTCGCAGCAAGTGTTTCTGTCTTTGTTAGCATGGATGAGCTCTTGGCTTTGAACCCTCTTCTCTCTCAAACGTACAGATGGCCATGGGTGAGATGGTGTTTTGGCGGATGACAGTGACACAGAGGGGTGTACAGACAAGCAGCGTTGTGCTGCTAACCAACATACAGCCTTTTAATTTGCTGCCATCCTCTGCATCCTCTGGTCACTCTCTGAACTTTACAGTGAGCAGAATGAGATTTCCCTCCTCCCAGTATGCAAAGCAGCAGCTGACCTGTGACAAAAATTTGTATGGTGCTCCAGAACAGCCAATTGTGCAGAGACTTGCTTTCAGAGACGCTTCTGAAAACATGCAGCTGTTGACAAATGTGGCTGATGAACATTTCAGAGAAATTCCATGCTGTGGGTAGACATCCCTTACCGATTTTGGCTGAAACACAAGTGCCTCTGCCTCCTGCCCCATTGGCTGGCACTTGCTGGCTCACCAATCCCAGCATGCTGCCCATGAAGGGACTCAGGCAAAGTGCCCTCTGTCCCACTTCGGGAGAATCATCTGCACTAGCACAAACCTTTGGGCCTTTCAGAAACTCAGCTGAGTGTGTCCAAAGCAAATTCAGGGATTCTCACATTGCCCCACCATCTGGCAGAGCTGTAGGAATGTGGGTCCAGGCAGAAAGCATTAACAGACAGAGAGGGAAGACCTCCCCCAAAACGCAGTGCCATGCTAATCAAGGCAAGTGGCCAACAGTGGCCTCAGCACTCACCCTTCTGGATGGTGTAGCCCATCCAAAATATGTTTTAACTCCAGAACACAAAACCTGAGAGCTGGGACACATGCCTCTTTAACCCATCCCATGGGCAACCTGTCTATTGCGTGTTCATTGAGCTGTGTCTGGTTTAGTCTTTTAAGTTTGGAGAGGAAAGGCTCATGGATCTGTGGGTCTCATCATGGTCTCAAGGGCCTAAGCCTAGTGCTGACACTGCACTGAGAGTTTTCTGGCATTTTTTTTTCTATTAGGGGCTGCTGTGCCCTAGAGACAATTTCACTTTAAATACAAGAGTGTTACTATAATTTTCTCCTGCAGTACATATTCCAGTTCAAAAAGACATATCACAGCTATATTGGCCATCATGGTTCCCCTGAGTTTTCCTCCATTAACCATAACAAAATGTCATTAATTATTTAGGAAGTGCAAACTCTAAACACATTTCTAGTTTCACAGTTTTTTGTTATATCCTGTAATGAACAGGACAGAGAGAAAGGATTATTTAAAAAGTAGCTTTGAGGTAACACATTACCGAAGTAATTTCAAATGATCTGGAGTCATTTGGAATGACAGCTTTTATTACTTCCTCTCTCAGTAAATTAGGGGATAAGATGCAAACTATTGAAATGAAGCAGGAAATATTTTTCCAGGTGCTTGCAGATGATATACTAAATAATTTAGTAGCTGGGAACAGTGTGTTATGCAGTCATTTAGCAGAAAGGAGAAAATTGAGGGTATACAATTCCCTCAGCTACTGTTCTGGTCCTACTGATGTTTACATCAGCAAAGAGATGGAATAACAGTGACAAATCTGACCAGAATAGTTGCTGTTTCATGACAGTATGCATTTCCTTTTGAAAACACACAACTGAGAGGCCCCCAGTCTCTCTCTGATATCTTTCTGTTCCTCTAAATTTTTTTAAGAATTACAAGTTCTTCCAAATTATTAGCCACATGTGCAACCTGATTTTACGCTCTTCACTTCCTAGAGGCCTTGTCTTTTACTAAGTATGGGGTATATGTTTTGTACTCATAAACATCTAGTTTTGTCTTTGACCTTAGGTGATGTCTGTACTGTAATTTTTTCTTGCTCCTAGACTGGGCTATGACATCTTTTTTAAGACTTTAACTATGAGCATGTGAGAGTGAGGTATCAGCGAGCAGAGATTTTCATTGGCATCACCTTTATAAGGAACTAATACGAAAATGTCACTGCAGTTTCAGTGCAGGTTCCAGTCTGGCAGAGATACAATAGCTTATGGCTGTAGAGTTAATTCAAAACAGTTTGGATAATGAAGATAATACACACCGTTCATTTTAAATAGGACATAGTGATAATGATACAGACTACAAGTGGGTAAATAACTTTCATATATGTTTTCAAATTACTAACCCACTTCTAGTTTGAATGACATAGTTCGTTTAATTTTGATACTTTGTCTCAAAAAAATTTCTACAAATGAAATAGGTCCTTCTCAAATGTGAATCTCAGTCGCTATTGTTGGTCAGATGGGTCACCTGAGTCTGCAGATGGTTTGTGAACACTCTGTTACGAAAGGTTTATTTATGGAAATGTGCACGGTTTTCTTCAGGGGAACAAGAGTGTTTTTTTTCATTAAGGGTGTCAAAATTAGATTTTTACCTTGGCTCAGCTTCAGAGAATCTGAACTACTGACAAGACTGGGACACTGGCCTTTGAAAAGAAACTTCTGTGAGAAACTTTGAACAATTCTGGTTTCATATTCTTGTGATTTCCTGCAGTAATCGGACAGTTTATCATAAGAAGTTATGTGATATCCATGCATGGAGATTTTCAAGACAGTCAAGTGGGAGGCTGGAGCCAGAGATTACTTCCTAACAATATTTCCATGGCTTTGTGACTTAAAGAATTTGGGATTACCTTAAGTCAACTGTCAGCTCTTTAGAATTTGAAACTCACCATTTTCCTCTCTGAATGCTACGTACTGTGGTGTACTGTTGAAAATTTCACAAAGGAGAGAATCTGAACTTCACATGTTCTCACTGTATTCCCCTTTATAGCTTATCTGATTGTATAAATGTAATGTTCACCTGATGTACATACAGACAACGGAAAGTTTATACAATGAGGTTACAAAGGTCACGACTGTGCCAGGTTTTAGGAGAGAACTAGGTACTTGTAGGGGTTTTGAACCACTGATAGTTTACATGGAACAGAAAAAATTACTGGAGAAATCTAGGTTTTTCTGTATCTCTGCAAATGTTTGAAAATCATTATCCACAGCTCAGTAATTCACAAGAAAGAAGTTAAAATAATGTTTTAATTTCCTCCCCCCCCCCCTTTTTTTTTATTTCCCCTGTATTAATTTTCAGTTTTTGAAGTTCATTTCCCTCCCTCCCCTCCAGCTTTTTGGTACTTTTAGAAATGCTATTCCACTATGAATATGAGGTAGCTTTACTTTTTTTAAACTTTATTTTATAATTTTTTCCTTCTTCTGGTGTGAACCATTTACTGTGAAGCAAATAGTATAGTCCTTGTTTTGGTAGTCACTCTGTATTTTGTGAGTTCATCTCAGTACGGGTTTACTGGTTTAGATACATTGCATATGGATGTGTATACAAGTATGACTGAGAATACAATGGAGAAATTATATTCCATTCCTCTGGTCTGTTCCATCAATGTTTAGTGCTTTTCATTGTCATAATAGTCCAGTGCTTGGAATAAGCAGCAGCCCCAGTCTTTCCTCTTCCAGTACTGTAAACTGCAACTATAAGTTACACAAATGATGTTTTGTCTTCTCTAGAGCACTTTGCTTCTGACTTCAGCATTGACAAAGATTCCCGAAGCCCTGATGCTGCTGGGCTTCTCAGAGCTCTAAGTGCTGTCCTGTGACTGGCAGGCACGGAATCTGCATAAAGTACTTCGAAGCTCTTGGAAGAGACCAATTGAAAAGTCTCTCATTTTGGAAAGCAGTTGAAATAAGATCAACCTTGGTGTTTGTGCCTTCATAGGAAACGTTGTTTTCCTTAAATGTAAGGAATTGGCCTGACATTTTCAAAGGCAACATTGTGATTACCAGGCAGAAGTTTCAAAATATCAGACTTGAATTACATTCAGTTCTAAGCAGCTACTGCATTCTCCCCTCTGAACTGTGTTTTGTCAAGCGCACATTCAGGTCTCAGAGCAGTTTGGAGAAAAACAGGTTCCTATTCTAGAAACTGTGTTCTAGGAACAGAATTTGGATAACCTTCACCCAGAAGACCTTTCTAAACCAGCTGCACAAAGAAAATATGATAATGCATGGAAAAGGAATACTAAGGCTCATCTTACTCCGGCTGCACGCAGATCAGCTTCGCAGTTGTCCTTGTATCTGCATGTATATTTAAATAACTTGTCACTTTCTTGACAAAAAAATGGAAATCTGAGGTCCCAGTTTGCATTTCTAGTTTGTTGATGAGCCAGAGCTTCATAGTTTTAGGCAAGTATGTTTGTTCTCCTCTGTTCTAGGGCAATATTTTGGACAGAAAGCATACTTCTGAGTTTAATAACGGTGCAGGAAAAGCTTCTATTTCCTTTAAATTTGTACAAGTCTGTTTGCAGACAAGCTGTGCCTGTGTGCCTGAGTTTGCCACTTACATTTCCTTTCATGCCTGCTACGAGAAGTTTTAAAGTCATGTTTTGACATATATTGGTAGCAGTGGCAGATCGAAAAGTGCTTGGAACACGTGAAGTAGTCTGAGGTCTTTGCTCTGCAGAGGAGTCAGGCTCTGAAGTAACTTCTGAGTGGTGAAAGATACCTCAGTACACAAGCCCCCAAGCTGCAAAACTGTCTATGAGTTGAGGGATTCTGCTTCTGATCTACACAGATCTAGCGTCCTCTTGATCTGCCCCTGCCTCTAATTCCATCTGTCTTATTTTTGATGCTTGTTTTTCCTATGGATCAATAGTTTTGGAATATGAGTGTCTGGCAGACTGCTTCAAGCAGGTCCTTACTACTCCTTGATAAAACAAGAGATATGTCAAGCTGAAATGCGGCAGGAGATGAGGACAGCAGTGAGAATAAGGCTAAGGAGATAGAGTGAGAAAAAGAGGGCTAGCACTTACAGGCTAGTTATTGCTGGTGTCTGTGTTAAAGGAGATCATCTGATATTACCCTTCATGAATGAAGTTGTAATAAGTTCCTGCCTAACAATTGATTATTTGATGCTTAGTTAAAAACTTTTTAGTCTGTGCATATTTTCCTCCTTCTCCTGCTTCTTCTGGGAGGATAATTCAAATAGAAACATTGTTAAAGTAAATCTGAAGGGATGATACGGGACCTCTTGCAACCTTTAATCCAACAGGAACAGTTTTCTGTGGATTTTTTTCCTCAAATAAATAGATGCTGGTTTGCAAGTTCATTTTTGAAGCAGTGGGATTCTTTAGAACTTCTCTGCTCATTAGGAAGTTGCTTTGGTGATAAATAGCTCTCTGTCTAGCTCCTTTCCAGGAAAAAAGATAATGATTGAGCGAAGAGAGGAAAAAGCATAAATCTCATATTCCTTTTGCAATTCTCTGACTCATGAACTATTAATATTTTAAATTAGGGTGATAGTTGCTGTGCCTTTTTTTCTCCATGAATAAAGCACAGTATAGACCGTTTTACCATTACAGAAATGTAACCAATGTAACTCTGAGGTGGAGACTCAGGCTATTATGAGCAAAGGTATTTCTATCCCAGTGAATGTTGACATACCATCCTTGTTGTTTCATACACCTCTTGTAGTCTTCATCCCAGCTCCTTTGGTGTTTCCCCACAGTAGGAGGACCTGACGTCCAGGAATGTTAAAACTAAGATCTGTTTGTAACAACATAGACAGAGGAAAATAGCTCTTCCTTTTTGCTCTGGATAGGGGACTATGTGTTTACTCTGTTATCAAAGGTCACGCACATGGTAACCTTCTCTTTCTTTGGTCTCTTACAATCTACAAACTCAGTATTTCTCTGCACAACAAAGGCACAGCAAACATGATATGTTATATCAAAGGTACCATTGTCTGGTTTTGCATCAGAAATAACATGGTATTGCAGGAGCTCAGATCCTTATTGATTAAAGCTCTTCCAGGGCTGCAAGTAAACACTTGAAGAACATTTGTTACTTTCTATGGAACTGAAAAAATGTTCCCATAAATATTTCTCCTTAATGGTTAGAAAGAAAATCTATATTACCACAGGTCATATTTTTCTGGGACGTATTTGTTTAGCGTTTCTAAAAGTAATACATGACAAACACAGGTGCTCTTGTGCCCATATAGGCTGACTTTGAACTGGACTTTTTCCAAAGGTCAGTGTCTCATCTCTGACCTAAACTTACTAATAGCAGCAGAGGTAACAGCAATTATGACTTAACTTATGCAAGCACAGCATGATATTGACCAAAAATTTGCATATTTGGAGATTACAAAGCTGTTGTAATTGCTAAGAAGAACCATACTAAAATGGAAATGGTAACAAAAGCGTGGGTTACTGCAGAATAATCTAGGATATGGTAAAGTTGTATTAGTATAAAAATAATTTGGGAGGGGTAGGGAATTGGAATTAAAAGAATAAATTATATCAAGAATGAAAACACAAAGTGAATGGACATGAATTAAACTTTTTTATTTAAAATGTTTTCAGTCCACAGGAAGTGAGAGGGCTGGAAATGTTGAATACCCTGAAATCTATATTTTCTCAGTATTACTTTCTCACAACTTTTCACACACTTTCAATATTGTTATGTTCCAGTATCTCATATTGTAGGTGAGAAACTGTTATCTAACCTGCTAAATACTGCCTTTTAAATGTCAGCTCTTATGTAGCTAAACTGTTACCACAAGTAACACACAGTGCTTGTGTGAACTGCTACTGGTTTTCCCCGTAGTGAGTAATGTATTGTACTGGCACTTCAAAAATTTGATTTCTGTTTCCAGTTCTGGCACTGAAGTATAAGACCTTATACTCTCCTTTCCCCTGCACCCTATGTCTGTTTAGATTTGTGAGATTTTATACCTCAAGTGTTATGGCTTATTTCATACTTTAAAATGTCTATTTAATGGGCCTTGATTTCATGCAATTACTTTAAAGGATCTCACAGTAGAAATACATGATAATGACTATAAAAATAAGAAATGTGACACCCAGCAATATCCATTTTAATGCCCTTGAGCAAAACATGTTTTTCCTGGCTCTGCTGTCTGGGGCACAACTTCACTCTTTCATTTCTGCTGTGTTGAAAGGAATATCAAAGTTGCATCTGAAATGCGAGAACAGGAGGTAAAAGCGGGTGTAAGAGAGGTCACAAAGAAAGGGCAAAATCATTAATGTCTTAGAAACTACATCTAACTCTCTAGGCCTCTGTGTGATAAATTTATGCCTTGTGATTTTTTGTACCGGTCTCCTTCTTCTCTTCAATTTACCAACTTTGATGTGCTGCTTTACTGTGAAGAAGAAAAAATGTGCTAATTATTTCATTATGGGGTTTTTAATTTCCCTGGCAGCTCTGGCCCAGTCATACTGAGACATGAAGATGAGTATCTGTCTCTTCCCTGCACTAGATCTCTTTGAGGATACAGCCACAGGAACATACCTTGCACAGTAGTTGCAACTGAAGCATTTTCCACCTTTTCCTGCTTGTTGATGAAGCCTCAGTCTCATACAGAATTTTTTCTTCCCCTAGACAATTTTCAGACAGATTGGTTTCCAAATCTCATTCCCATCTGACAAGATTGACAGTGTGACAAGGGTGGCAAGAGGCAACTTGCCAATATCTTTGACCAGCAAGCCTTGCTACCAGTAGCAATCTGACAATATTACAGGACCGTATCTCTTTCCTTCCTGCCACATCACAAAACCTATATGTTTCCCTTCTTTAGTATGCAGTGCAACACTGATCTGCCACATTACTGCAACTCTTACAATCATTTTTGTCATAATCAGACATACCATAAAATCATTAGATTAATTACAGTAACCTTGCAGTAATTAGAATTGCTATGCAATTACCATTGGAATTACTTAAAACAGTTGTGTGCCCAGTTTGCCTTCTGCTTCCTGTTGAAGGAACATGGAGCACCTAGGCACCCTCCCTTGTCAAAACCAGCCCTCCTTGTACAAGAACAGCAATGCAGACAGGTGGAGATTGCGAATTCGTTCCAGGACTCTGCCCTACTAGCTCCAGTATCATATTGTGATTGTCCTTGTCAAATTCTGTATTTCTTTGGTTTAAATTGAGGCTTGTTGAAAAACTCCTACAAAATAGCTAAAAACAGGCCTATCTCCTGCCTTAGGCAGTCTTCTGACAAGAACATTTCCTGAAGTTGCTTGTGTGACCCTGTCTAAAATGCAACATTATTAGTAATCTTTGGTACTAAACTCGAACAGTGAATGACCCATTCCTATAATGAATGACCCAGAACCACAAGATGACACAGAATTTCTTAGTTTGCAAGTTGATTGTGCAATAGAGTTATCCTTCTCAGAGTCAATGAGTGTTTGTATGATTGTGAATTAGCCCAGGGAGTCAACACTCCTGTTATGCAGCTGTGCTGGATGGTAGGGAGAGCAAGGTTTTTTTCAGAGAAATGCTGGTGTTGTGAGCCTGGAAAACAACTATTGCAAAGGATATATTGTGGAAGAGTTCAGTCACAAAGAAAGTAGCTTTCTGTAATATTTGCATGGTTCATATCGAGGAAGGATTTTCATAATTCTGAAGATGTATGGCTTTCAGCTCGTATTTTGTTAGTTGACAGTGCAATATTGCATTGTCTGGATGAGATCCTGAACTATCTAGCTCTTTTCACCTCTTTTTTGCTGTGTAATTTGTATTTAGCTCTTACCTAAGATGTTAATCTCCTGTACTGTTTCGGCATTATTAAGAAATTATTATTCTAAGCACAGAACTAACTTTCACTGGCAGGAAGAGCATCTTCAGGGGTTGCTATAGCAAATATAATGTTGAAATCCCCTTGGCAGCAGTGAAATGGAGTGCTGTTAACACACACAGAGTGTATTCTCTAGTTCAGAAAATGAAGCATTATTTTGCTTGATTCTATCAATGCCCAAATATATTTATTTTACCTTCAACAATTGGTCAGATATGAAAGAAAACTTTTTTCCCTGTTAAGTTGTATAAATCCATTGAAAAAGTGGATAGTGGTCTTTCAGGCAAGTAGCATTGTATGGGTTTATAGGAAACAACAGAAGCTCATTTGTATAGTTGTGTCCATTGCAAATTCTCGCTTCCATTTCCCAAAGTGAATGGCAATACCTCAGTTTTTACTGTACTGCATCTCTGACATTGTTAGTTATCTGGAAATTTGGGGAAATCATGCCAACCTAGATCCAGTACTGAGCTAGGTTTTTTCTAGTCTTTATATATATCCACATCTGTTGTTCTGCTTTTCCAACTGCTATCTCCCAGCAAAAAAATCCTGAAGAGGTAACATAGCAAGCTAGAGGTGATGCAGCTGTGTTTGGCAAGTAATGGATGAACCTGTGTTCCAGTAAGGCAAGTGCAATTTCTTGTCTCTGTGTTGTATGTTGATGTGTTCGAGAGTCTGTACTTGGATTTTTGACTTGTAAAGAATGCATTACGGACCTCACTGAACTGTCAAGGCACTAAATGAGTAAATAATTAAAAGAAAAGAAAGTGCTCTCTGCCAAACAATTGTGAAAGAGGGACTTGACCATATTGCTGTAAATGTAGAAGTGGGTCCTTCATTGTTAAAACATAAGGAAAAAAATGAACTGTGCTTGCATGAAACCTCAACAGAACAATATTTTAGAGATTAAAAGTCAGTGAGTGAAGGCAGTAAAGATTTACTGAAGATAAATTTAGTCATTTTTTTCTCAAATAAATTTTAGATAGCAGAAGTTCCTTAGGTCTAATTCCCCGTAATTCAATAATGCGTGTGAGACAGTGACACAGGGGTAGTTATTAAAACTGGAAAAGAGAGAAATCGGTCATGGCTGAAAGAGAAATAACAGTGGGTTGATCTGGAAAGGAAACTCTTGGACTGAAGGGTGATTACAATTGAATTCCTGAAGTGTAGGCCTTGTTTAATACTTCCATTAATAAACTTGTCACAAAATATAGAAGCCTTTTAAATAATTGGTTGATCTCACAAAGTTGAAGATATCAATACAGAGAAAGACTGAAATACCATACCAGAAGAACTGGAGGATTGAAGTAACAAAAATCAGATGAAATTTAATGGAGCAAAGCACAGAGTCAGACATGGGGGCATTTCTGAGCAGAATTTTACTACTAGTTCAGGTGGCTCCAAGTGAAGAAGAGAGCTGGAAAAAAATCTGGGTGATTTCCTGGAACATCAATTGACTGTGAGCCACCCATGTTTCAGAACAGATGCAAAGTGGGCTGAGAGGATGAATCAGACAAATGAAGAGCATGTTGTGCACAAAAAGACTGAAGGCACTTAATGTGTGCTCTGACAAAATGAAGTCTGAGAAGGGATATGAGTGTTTTCTGCTGGTGGCAAACACGAGAGAAGTAATTTAAGGCACAGAGATGCTGGAACAGCTGACCATAAATGAATCAGGAATAAACTGACATATGAGTTGAGAACTGCAATCACCTAGGGGTGATATGTGGGTCATCCTCCCGTTAGAAATAGTGGGTCTAAAAAATATAATCATTAGACGCACAGTTTATTAAATATATGAATGCATCTGATAATACAATAGTGAGGAATGAAACTTCATGTCCCTTATCTTCTATTTGTATGTAAGTACTTTATCTGGTAAAACTAAAGCCACCAGAATAAAAGCAAAACAAAATCTGTTTTAAGTCAGTCTGTGCACTTAATAAGTTGCTTTTCCCAAATTAACCAAATGGAAGTAAAGATCTTACAACTCCCACAGGGTTGTAAGATGAACACTGTTTATGTTATGATCTATTAATTTTTTTTCTCTTCCTCATTTTATTATTTTGAATAGTTGGCATACTTTTTCTACAAGCAGCTTTGATACTAAACATTACAGCAGATCCTTCTGTCACATCTGCCAGTGTAATTTGTTTAATTTCAGTGCAGTTTTATGAATCAAGGTCCTGGCTTCCAGACTCTTGTAGAATTGTCTCTCAGAAGTCATTTTAGCCACTCCAAATTTTTATGAAAGACCAATAGGAAAGGCATTAAAAAGTCAGAAAAATACCAGATGTATATGTTCCCTTCTCTGTCCCTAAGGAAGACTTTTAGGACTCCAGGTTTAGTAATGCCCCCTATAAAACTATAGTTTTGCTGTCAATGTTGTTGGGAGAAACATGAGACCACAAGTGACCAGTATGAATAGTTGTTACTGTTGGTCAAGTCCTCAGCCAGTGTTAATCTGCCTTATTTTCTAGATGTCAGTGAACCTATACTGATTTATACACCAATTCCAAATATGAGACTGCGTGTGAATAGTATCTAATATGGCCTTGATTTTCTTGTTGCCAAGGTCACATCATCACTGTCAACTTCTCTGGTAGAATATTTAGAATTTATAAATACAGTCCAGGCTTATTCAGCTTTTTAATTAAATTAGATATTTACCAAAAGCCATAGAAGATATTTACAAGCCACATTCTATCTCTAAACACAATTATATAATGTCACTTCTATGATTTCCTTGTCATTTTAAAACACATTTGCAGTAAGGGGCTGATGAAAAGTTCATTGATGTCAATGAAGGCCAGCGAGTTCTAACTTCAGTCTTTTACATGTTTAATATAGCAGTAAGTGTACTATGTCAGCCTCGCTGTTCACTGCTGATGCTCCTCTTCCTTTCTATTTATTTTTCTTGTCTTCTTTTTTAACTTTATTCTCCGAACTTGGTAGGATCTCCTCAGAGGTAACTGTCTTGAGACAGTCCAGCAATTTCCAAGTACTATTTGGCAGGGATATGCAGGATGCTTTCCCCTGCCCTTTTTTATACCTGTCAAGCAGGAATTTTCAGGAGTTGTTTTGCCAGGCTGCATTTTGTATGGCAATGGGTTAATGCCAGCTGTCCTTTCCCTGGAGCCTGCAGTGTAAGCACCATTACCCATTGCTACAAAACAACTCAAACATCACACTCTCATGGCTGTAGTGAAATCCTTCAACTTTTAAAAGATTTGTTTCTTATGCACTGACAAACTACAGCTTGAACTGATTCGTACTCCCTGGGGAAAAAAAAGGATCTGTAAATTATTACTTATTTGCTTTTTAAAGTATCCCTTGTTCTCTCAAATCACAGAGGGCTGATATTTCCATAGGACTTCAGACCTACTGAATTGCTCCTTGCAGTGGCCACAGATCACTTGTTAACTGGTTTCTCTGGCCAGTTTGCATCTGTGAGGGTCTCTTAATCACCAGCGTATTTTGTGCTGGGCTCAGGCAGAGCTCCTGTAGTGCTCATGTACAGTCATGGTGGCTGAGGTACGGTATTAGTCTCTCTGAGGTGATGAAACTCATAATTTTGTTTAGGGCTCATGTTTAAAATGAAAATTTCAGAGCCTTTTTATTGAAGTATGTGTCCCTAATTTGCAGGCACTATTTGCCCAGACGAGTGCAGTCATGATCTTGGAGAATGGTTGGTGCTCACACCTTCAGCTGGGTTCATCTCTGCTCATTTCTTTACTCACTTTCAAAGCTTTCACACGCTTTTTTTCTCTGACTAATTTCAAAATGAGCTCATTTATTCACAGCACAGCACGAGAGAAACACATCAGTGGAGGGTAGTAAAACCTCCCTGATTTCTTTTCCTTGTTTCTTAAGGTCAATGTAATAAGGCAGTGTCAGCTTTGGCAGGCAGGAGGAGGCAGCTGTGACCTGCTTGCTGTTCTTCTCATGCCCAGTAAAAGGTAGGCAAACTTTTGGGTAGGGAAGAGAACAGATCCCAGAATCCTCAGAATACAGAAAATTGGGAGATGTTGCTCTGATTTAACCATCTTAATGTAAAATATTCCAAACAAGGAGGAAAACAGTCACCTCATGATACTGCTCCTGAGAACCTGGCAGTGACACAGCTCCTGTTCAGCACCCACCTGGTCTGACTTGAGCAAGTGAACAGACTGTTGGTCAGTCCTATTTTCTCAGGTAGAAGCAATGTCCTCACCCAGCACAAGAAAAAGGACAAGAAAAGAACAAAAACAAGAATCAAGCACTTTCTGTGTCTTGGAAATATTTCTTTGTTTCTGTGCTCTTTTATTTTCCAAGCATTTGAACCTTGTCACCCTCTTTACCTCTCCTCATTTCCTTTGCATCCATCTGCTTTACTTTCCATGCCCACATCTTGTCTCCTTAGCAGCAGGCAAACCTACACAGTCATTTTTATAAACTGGCACACAAAAAGCAGAATAAGTGCTATGGTGAAAGTGAATGCATCTGTAGCTTCAGGAAATTAAAAGTTTTATTGCCAAAACTCATTTGTCAGGGTACATAATAAACTGATGAGGACTTCTGTGTTCACAGAAATCTATCTGTCAAAGCTATCTGCTTGAAAATATTTTGTTGTTACAGGACTAAAAATATTACATATAAACATACTGTGTGTTGAAAACACAAATACTGAACAATGATATTTTTTTAAAAATTCTCCAGGAAACTTTGCAAGTAAGTAAGCAATAATGGTTTCTCACAAAGAATAAAATCTGTCACAATGTTTTCTACTTTAGATGAGACTGTGCCTTCTCAGTAATAATGAATGACATTCTGTATCCCATAATAATGAGCGTTACCTGAGTGCAGCCACTTTCAGAAAGAGAGCCATGTGACTGAGGCAAGACAGGACTATAGCAAACTTCAAGGGAGGCAAGTACAAAGAACTAGGAACTTGACCTGAAAACCATTCTCAAACTACTTGCCATTTACAATACAGTACATTGAGTACATAGAAATACAGAGATTGTCACAGTATCATACAACAGACCTAAACCAAAAATGTTTCAGAGTAGATTTTTAAAGGATTTATTAGGGTCTTCATCAGTATAGCTGCAAAGATAGTCGCTTTTCATTGTGCTTAGATGTGAAAACACTTGAAAGAACTGTTAGGTGATCCAGGTAATTTCCTCTGTGCTTAGGTACTAGCATTTAAATAATACATTTGAAAAACCAAAACAAAACTAGTAATCCTAACCATGCCCTGAGCTAGACTGAAATTAGTCCTGCTTTTCTTTTCAATTTCTTTTTGATAGAAGGAGAAGTTGCTGCATTTTCGCAAATTTATTATCTGTTTATTTATAAGCAATGGATAACGGTAACTGTGAGAGCTTCTGCAGCAACTGAGCAGAGAGGTCAGTACATTTTTAGGGTGTGTTGTTTCACATCAGGTAGTATAAATTGTAACCAGTTAGAGTTTATATTAATAAATCTCAATTGAGAATTCATGATACCTTTTAACTCTTGCTATGGCATCTGGAAAGTGTAAGATCTTCAGCTCTAAGGTTGAAGGTAGCTAGTGTGGTTCCATATAGCAGTATCACTTAAATGACTAAATCCATTTGTGGCTTAATTTCAGAACATGTCATGAGTCAGTCACAAGACTTGTAAGTTCATTAGTTCACATGGCTGTGGTAGGTGCTGTCCTGTAGTGCTGTTTTCTAGGTTTTATCTATAACATGGAAATGATAACAATCTGATCCCCTCTTTCCTTATGTTTTTCTAAAGCTTTGCCTTACTCGAGTTCTTACTTTGAATTCTTACAGCTGTTAATATAGAGATCTTCCCTCCTCAGCTGGGGCTAAAGTTATGCAAATTATTATAGTTCATAACAATCTTTCTCGTATTTTATCATGGCTTATGAATTATACCAAAAAAAGGAACTGTTTTAGGTGAAGAAGGCAAAATTCAGTAGTTTAAAAGGAAAATTCTTCACTGAGGTAAATTTAACCATTGGCTGTAACAGATTTGGCTTTGCACATTTGACTCTTTCCCCATTTTCTTTTAATTAAACTCAGCCTTTCAGTACTTGAATCTCAATCAGCAAATCCCTCTGATTTTGTTTAAATAGACTCAGATATTCAGAGTATCAGAAGAAGGTTGTGTTTTACTTTTTTTATACTGAACAGACAGTGACTTTGAAGGCATTTTCCTTGCCTTATAAGTTGCTCATATAAGGCTTACAGGGAAAGGCAACCATGCATTGAACAATGCTGTTTTACTACACATGACAAAGGTAATGCTTAAAGCAATATCCTAAAGAAAATGTATCTGGGCTTTAACACTACTGCATGGAAGATATGGAAGAGCTTCCAGAAACATCAGTTGTGTGAGCCATCTGCTTCTTAAAATATAACCTTTCTGTTCAGGTGGAATTAAGTAATGGACCTTAGGAAAGGTGAGGTTGTGACATGATTTCTGTGCTTCCCTTTTCCTTCTGTCTTTAAGCAAAGAACAAATTCTGTACTGACTCTGCCAACTTCTTGCTATGCATTTCTCGTTCCACTTGATCTGCTGCAAGAAGACATCTGTAGGTAAAAAATAAGTAAACCATAAACACTAGTTGTACTCTGTTACACATTTAATCTAAATGGTTGCTTGTTTTTCCATAAGACCTGATGATAGCTTTGTTGCTTCAAAAAAAAAAGACTGTGACTCAGGTTTGCTAACATTCAAAAAGACTTGGACTGAGGGCAGGTCTGAAAAAACTGAATATTTACCTGCATTTTTGCCAAAAGCTGTAGTTTGAGGATCTTCAATGAAACCGAAGTTCAGTGATGTTCTAGCAATGATGGTTTGGTCGGTTTCTTCCTAATCCTTTGCAGGTGAAAAGAATGTTATCTTATTGAGCCCTCCCCCAGTTTGCTATTTCAGTAATTATGCCATTCCCTAGTGTGAGAGTAGGCTGCAATTTTAAGGACCTCAGAATTTTGCTACTGGCTCTCAGTGGTGGACTTTGCCAGAAAACTCTGTTGTAAGTGAAAAATCCAATTCTGAGAAGGATTATAAATGTTGTTTTTCTCCTGTTCAGAATTAATCCTGAATTCAGCTGGAGAGATATAGAGTTTTGAAAGATAAATATTTCATTTTGGATCTCTTGGAACTGAATAATTTGTTTTATGCTTCTTAATATATTGTTTATAAGAACAAAGAAAGGGAGAAAAATAGAGCAAAACCACTGTGATTAATTTGAGTCTGTTTAGATTCATTCTCTTTTCTCTCCATCTAAACAAACATTTTGGTTAAATCAGTTCTTTTACCCAAAATGTTTCTTCGATTTTTTGATTGTGCTATGTTTTCCCCTAGGATATAGTTAAAAAGTTCCAAATCACTTTTTTTTTTGTTATTATACTGTGGACTTTGACTTGAAATATGTGGGTTTAGATCCTCATTTCTCATAAACTCAAACTTAAATCATGTACCTGAGCTTGGTTAAATTCACCCTTTAACCTGATGTACACTCACAAATGATGAGATCATATTTTCTTGATGCATTCATTGTTCAGAGTAATATAGAGAACATGAACATGTTGTACTCTGAATTACTACCCATGTTATAATGTTGCCATTACTGTTATCCAGCTACTATTTCTGTATTAAGTGGCTTCTCTTCTCAAATTCTGCATACATCTGTGTTAGAAAAATATCTGTGGGCAGGAAATTTACCGGAATCATTCACAACAAAATGTGTATGAATATCCAGGCATACTAGGTCAGGTTGTTAACAGTCAAATTAGGATATATCACAAATAAAAATGAGAGGAGATTTCATTTTATGGCAGACTGATCCCTTTCTAGCTAACTTTAAAGAAGGAATTTTCAAAATTTTTGCAAAATCTTTCCTTAAGCCATCTCTCTTTCTCTTTGTATTATGCAAACTAATTTGTGCTTTGCAAGATATTTTGTTTCTTGGCATCTTTTTTTTTCTATATCTGAATAAGATTACTCACTAAAACTTCAGCCTCTTGCTTTCTCCTCTGTCCTCGTGAGGCAGAGAAAACAGTATCACACAATCAGTTCCTAAGGAGAACATATTAATGACGTGAGCCATTATGATGACTTCACAGGAATTGGTAAGGGGATAGATTTAAATGTAACTTCACCATTTGTGAAGACAAAAATGCAGATGGACCTGCATCTATCAGGACTATCATCCTGAAGCATTCAGTTGAATGTTATATGGCAAAAGAAAACTATTTTTAATGTCCATCTGAGGCATTTGGTTTGGTTGTAATTTACCTGCATGATTTTCCAGGTAGGAGCAGGGCCCTGCAGGCTACAGTGGAAATATTTGCTTTTCGAGAGAGCATCTGCTCAAATTAAAATCTTGTCTTTACTACTACATGCAACAATGAATGACTGAATATTGTTGACTAATCACAATTCTAGTGATGGACTGTCTTGCTTAACCAGTAATCATTATATTAAAATGTACCTCAGAACAATTCCTTTCATACTCTACCTTTGCCCTCCTTAAGCTCAGCTGTCAATGTTATTAGGAAAGGCACTGTGTTCCAAATTACCAAACATAAGTATGAAGTGCTTTGTCCTTTGGAGCAGTAATGTACCTTATCTGTGACACTTGCTTCCCCATAGCTTTAGATTGTCTGGACTAGAAAATTAAATGTGTGGGAACTGCTGTTTGTTGTCCCCTGGTGCAATACAAACAGAGATAGCAGAAGTAGCTTTCCTAAATCTAATGATTTCTTCTCATATGCACCTGAAAAATAAAAACCAAAACAACAGAGAAAGATCATGTCCCTCTATTTCCAAACCTATCTGAATATGACTAATTTATTTAAAAAAAATAAAATTAGTTTTTAATAAGAAGCTAATTAATTCTTTTTCTGATCCCTAAACTTGTTCTATGTGTTGACTTGGGCACTGGTTTAATTAATGAAGGTTTCAATGCCAGCTAACCCCAGCTGTTCATGCCAGAAGCTACCTGTGCCCTCCAGTTTATTAGGGGTCCTAGTTACTCATTTAAACTGGTGGGGTGGTGTGACTGAAGAATCATGGGTCTGCTGATCTGTGGAGCAATCACAGAACTATTAATGGTTAACCCTGGGAGTTCAGGGCTGATAGGGGAAGGGTGAGCACAGTCTATGCCTTGGAGAAAGAGTGGCTAAGGAATTGTAAATCTTTCTGAGTAATTTTAATCACTGCATGAATTAAGGAATAAATAATAATTGAAGCAATGCATAAGAATACAAACATAAGAACAGACTATGCAGATGAATAACCCAGAAGACACTATGTAGGTGAATAACAGGTACCTGGATTTGTGAAGAACAAGGCATGTCAGGCAGCCTAATTGATTTTCTGGGCCATTTGTTTTGATAAAACAAAGTTGCCATCCCAGCAGTGATCTGTTACATTGGGCACCAGCTCTTCTGTGAGAAGGAGTATGATGAAGGTGAGATTTGATAAGTGCAGACATGTCTGAGGCATAGGAGAGTGGAAGGCTGATGTATGAGCAGTTTGGGGTCAGAATGAGAGGAATGAGAGGTATATCCTTGAGGAATAGAAAAAAATTGGGAAATTCTCAGAGGACTCCTGCAACAGGAGCGGGTAGACTGTGAAATGGGAAGCCTGGAACTTTGCCTTGAGTTGGAGGCCTTCTGTGGTAGTGGAAACAGAGTTTCAGAAGCATGAGAGAATACTGGGATCGAAAAAACTGTGCTCTCTAGTGCTGTAGCAGGACTTTAATACAGGACTAAAATATTTGCTGCTTCCTTAGCCATACTTTCTTTCTGCTTTGCTGAGCTTTAGCAAAGCTAAGACAGAGCTTATAGCAGCTTTGAGTATTCTTACTATATAAGCTTTCTAGGGCAGCCAAGGGAGACAATGCCCTTTTTTACCTTTTCATGACATAGCTCTTATATGTTTTAAAGATAATGAAAAATTCTTGAATTATTTTCCCCCTGGAAGATGTTTTCCTCAAACAGAAGCAAATAACCATTTGTTTTAGAAATAATTTCCTGCCTCATGAAATACTGCTTTTTTAATGCTAGAAGTTATAGAAAACATTAAGAAAAATTCATATAGTCTCTTGGCTAGGAATTACCATTTCACAGTCAGTCCCTCAGAGCTATTATCACAGAGATAAACCCAAAGTTGATGTCTATGCAGAAGTTAGCATGAAAGCACAGGACTTCATGAGGCGCTGCCCATTGAGAGGTAGAAGTCACTACAAGGGGACGTAAATGCTACAGCAACCAAGAGGAAGAAGTTTGCCTTTGATCTTTCCCTTAACAGTCTTCTGAGCCCTTTGGGAGTATTTGTCACAGTAGAGCTGAGGTCATAGTGTGCAAAGTAGAGCTGAGAGAATTACGTTGGACAGGCTCTGTCTGCAATGTCTGACATAATTTCAAGTGCTACAGACTTTCTGAAAAACCTCATGTAGTCAGTCCTTATTAACTGCTGCCAGCCCAGCTTTTTCTAAACATTGTGCCCTAAATACCTCCCATAGGAATATAATCTTGTTTTTAATGATTCCCATCATCAGCCATTCCAAGGAGATGGGCTTTACATAATGTTCTGGTTTCTTCCACTCCATGCCTGTGTTCACCACTTTCACTCATTGTGTTCCTTTTCATCTACTAGGGAACAGCTATAAGGTATTATTGCTCCAAAGATAAGGGGTTTGTTTGTTTGTTTGTTTTTTAACAGAAAAGCAAGCTAATAAACTCCTGACAGAAAATTATTTCCCAAAGAATGCAGAGCTAATGCCATATAATATAATTATACTGAAAAATCTGTGGTTAATTAGAGTTCTGTTGGATTCTCAGTTTGTCTGCGTGTTTTATTGTTCTGTTAGGTGATATTCCATGGGATATAAAATAAATGTCGTATTTCTTAAAGCTTTATGAGATGTGGCAGGAATTTTCTGAAATTACAGACACATACTGGAGAAATATTCCCTTTTTATCATGTCTGTGATGTTCCTATAGTCCTATGATGGACCTACAAGTCCTCTGCTTTGTCAGAGGAATGCTGCCACATGAAGATACTTTAAAAAGCTGAAAGTCTCCTTTCTGAGGATCCTTTTACAAACCTTCAGGCAGTGAATCTGATGGGCATAGTGCAAATAGTCATCCATCTGCTGTCAAATGTAGTCTAAGAGGAGTTTGCTACCCCAAAAAATTGTTTTAATCTAGATAGTCCAGGTAGTTCATCTAGATTACCATCATGGTCCCCGTAATGCACAAGGATCCCTTCTGTAATTGTTTAAAATCTATGTCAGAATCCTCAAAACAAATCTTAAATATATAACAGAAAAGTAGGGAAGAGGAAGAATCTAATGGGGTAGAAAAATCTGACCCATCTTTTTGTATTGGGTGCTAGTGCTTCTCTGTAACTGGCCAATATGTTCCGTGCCTCAGTGCAAGTTTTGCAAGCTAAGTATCCTTAAAACAAGAATGCACTTTCATTCTTCTTTATCTGTATGTTACAGTTGTCTTGCTCTTTTTACTTGTTATTTCTTTTAAGAAGTATTTTCATCCCAAATACTGAGCCTGATGTCATAACACTAATCTCTCCTGGAATTCATTCACTTGTTTTTCATCTTTGTGTATCAGTACAGCCTGTCCCTTAGTCAAAAGAACAAAGTACAAGATGCAAGTCACTAGGATTTAGGGTCTAGGCTTTTATAAAACTTAAAATAACAGCCTTTCATTTTAGTGTAAGGTATTTACTGACACAAGAACACAGTTTCTTTGCTACAGGAACTGAGAAAATTCTATTAAGTCATAAAAACAGATTCTGAGCTTTTACCTTTGTTGTCTAAAACCTGGTTTCCTTTGAATTCCCCTCTTATAAAAGATTGCAGAACACTTGGTTGCTCTGTTGATATTAAAGGGGAGAGAGGGTAAGTAAGCCTCCCAAAGATTATTGTGCTCAAATGCCCTGTCCATGCACACAAACTGTTATGGTTTCTCTATAGCAATTTACCTAATCTTGGCATGAAACTGTTGTTGTCATGAAAGACCTCTCAGTCAAAACCAAGAGGGAAAGGAAACTACTCTCTCCAGAGATGGGAACTGGAGAGTTTGTGTGTGTTGTTTTTGAAAACAGACTTGTACAGAGAATATGACAGTTCTCCTCTGCCTCATCTCCAACATAGTCAGTTCACCTTGTCAGTGGAATCAAGACATTTGTCTGTTCTATAAAATATCAGAGATTAGGACAATAGGTAAATAAAGTATATAAAAGACATTTCTTTTAAGGTTGGTTTGACATCTGGGAATATGAAGAGATTCACTTTTTTATTTCAAACATGTAAGTATTCATCTGTTTGGTTTGCTTCCACTTCTATTTTGGATGCAATGGATCAGAAGATGAGTACCCTGTGTGACACTCAGAAATTCTCTGAGGTTGTTGTTAAATCTTAAGCTACTTATAAGATGTCTTGTGTTGTGGTTCAAGAGCCTTGCTGACCATGACTAATTTGTCCTCAAGTTCCATTGAAATGTCTCGGGCTCCTTGAAAGGGCTCTGCCTAATAATGTATTACAAACACAGTCCTGTCTGTCTAAGCTCAGTGTATCTCTGGCCTTGTTATAGCTGTGAAATAATATCTTGCTGGAGTCATACTGCACAAGCAGTTTATTTGAAGATAATGTGAGTTTGACGCAGACAGCAAATTCTTACATCTTCATAGGTATCATTCTATTGTATACTTGTTGACTGAGGAAAGTCTTAAAAAATATTATTTTGAAAACTTAGAAATCGTGAATGTTAATATTCTTATTTTAACTTCATTTTGATTATTGGCATTTTACCAATAATCTGAATCATAAAAAAAAAAAAAATAAATTACAATTGTCAAGCTAAAACATTGCTCTGCACATCCATGGATAGAGACAGGTAAGAATCATAAATACTACATTTTAATAACTTCAGCACCTTTTAATTGTCAACATCTACCTAAAAGTAGCTTTATATATTGTAACTCCAAGTTGTCATTGTCTCAGCACAATCTTAATCATCACACCTTTAGATACCAGTATATATTGGTGACAGCCCCGGTGCCATCTGACAAGTTTTCCCCATACTCTGATTTTGTTGACTCTTTTGTTACCTCTTCTGTTGTAGCAGAAATGTAGTAAGTGTCAGCAAAACAATTAGTGAATGCAGAAAAGATGAATGCAATATAATTTGCTATTAGTAATTTCATTCTTGAGATACAGAGTTAACAAAGAAAGAAGACTGCAGAGCCCAAATCAGTGTCATTAAGAAGACTAAGGGAAGCTTTTAGCTTGTTCTTATTATACCTGACAAAAATCCTGTAATGTGAAACTACAGAACACAGAACTGGAAAATATTCAGTGCCATTATCTCATTCTTACTCTCCCTTTTGAATCAGAACAACATTTTCCCCTCTGCACTAATTCTTAATAAGTTTATTCAGTATTCTTCAATATACAAACACTTGCTTCTGTCAGCTGACTTTCTGAGAAAACTGCAGCAGGAACATTGTGCACAATCTAAAAATAAGTTTGTTTTACTGAGCTAAACACATACAATGTCTATCTTAACAGGTTGATTTGAATAGGTTCATGTAAAATTTTTGAAATGAGGTGACTATATTCACTTGATATTTTACCCATGACAATGTGTATTTTTCCCTATGCATTCTGCTTTGCATTGTGGATGCTGGATGGTAGGTGTTAAGTTGCCTCAGTTTGTGTCCTAGTGCCTCACTCTTGCTCAGCTGTTTAAATTATAACTGTGAAAGGAAATTTGGATAATCCTCAACTTATTCTTGATGGATGCAGACCAGAATTCATATGTTCATACCTGATATCTCAGAGAACATTACATTTTTCTCTCTACATTTTGCCATTGGGCATATAGGTCCAAGAGATATTGTCTAGAGATTTTCTCACCTTGGATACTAGCACAAACTCAATTGTGAGTGGGTCCAAGTTACTTATTGGTTGTATTTATTCATGCTTTCTGTGCTTTGCTTTGAACAGCAAGGAGAAATAATGCAATGGATAAGATAGCTGTTTTTTTAAACATTGCATTTACAGTCTTTGCAGATCAACAGAACCTTAAATTTGCTGTATAACCACAAATTAATACCCTAAAATAGTTTTGGGTTTTCTTTTTTCATTTTTGAGAACAAAAAAAAATTGGGAAAAAAAAAGGAGGTAAGAAACGCAATTAAAATCCAGTGAAAATCTTCTGCCACAAAAAAAAAAAAAAAAAAAAAAAGTAAAAAAGTTTGGAAATGGAAAAAACACTGTTCCATTTCAATAATACTGAGACACAGTGCTTCAATTTGATTTCACTAAGTCTAATTGTGGAAAAAAAGCTATCTCTAAATAAAACACAGATTTCAACAAACTGACAGTATTCTGTAAAGGTAAAAAACCTCTAAGCTCTTGATATAATATTTAGATAGGCAACTATACATCATAATATTAATAGGAATTTTAGGGACCATCAAACAAAATAATACAGAAAATGTTTGTTTCAGGGAAAAGACAAACCTTTAAGCAGGAAGGTTAGAAAAAGCATTCCTTGGGCAGATTATTCTTGTAACCCTGGTAGGTGTGTGTCATCTTCAGCACAGTGGGTATCTGTGCACAGTCCTTGGGGATCTCCAAGTTGATTTGATGATGCTTTCAACAGGGTAATTTCCCTACATGGGAACACGAAGCTTATGGGAACCTCACCTTCACCATCGCTATTATTTTATTAATTCTCTTAGTGAACATGCTCTGTATTTGGAGTCTTCATCACTGCATATAAAGCTCAATTGCTGCAAACACTGTTCTTTGCTCGGGTGATGCCCTCAGAGGCAGTCATTCTTCCAGTCTGAAATCTGTTTCTCATTGCAGCCACTGAAGTTGCTCTTTTCACATTTAGGAGGGTTCTCCCAGGCTGGTCTTCCAGGAGTTCTCACATGCTTAGGCTGATCAAGACCTAAAATCCTGTGGCTCTAAGTCTCCTGTTTGCTGAAGTCAGACAGTGAATACTCCACTGATTCTCTGCTTTGGAGCCCAGATGGAGCCACAATGCAAGCATTTCAAATTTTCAGACTTTTTCAGCCTCAGAAAATCTGTCACTAATACTTCTGTGGTTCTTTCTAGATCTAGCCATCTTAGACCTTGGAAAACAAGCCACATTGCTTATGTTCCAGCCTTATCCAAGAAATGCTTTCAGCTCTCCTCAGGGGACTTGGCAGGCATTGGCCATCTGTCTTCCCCAAAAAATTTCTCTGTCCTTGTCTCTAATCTTCCTGGGTGCCACCTTTTTCTTGTCCTCAGTGTAGGTGGGACATCACTAGATGTCCAGACTATATGCATTTAATGCAGATGATGTTTTTGTAACGTCTTTGGCTTAGTGTTCAAACTGGTCTTTGCAGTTCCTGTTCAACATCAGGTATATATGGAATGGCAAGTAAAAAAAAAAAACACCCCACCCACAAAAACAACAAACAAAGAAAAGCAAAAGTCCAAACTACCCACACCAAACAGCTCAACAGAAAAAATGATAGACACAAGAATATATTCTTTTCCCAGCCTCTTTTCCTAGCATCACCAGGTTGATCAAGCTCAATTGGGTCACTATGATTGTTATACAGCATAATCAGAAATATAAATATATGCTATTAATTCTTGGTGTACCACAGGCCTGCAGTATTTCTACCAGAGACTGGCTGAGCATATGGCTGTAAACTTCACTTGCTCACCAGCAGAGTGTTCCATATGTGCATCAAAATCTCACAAACCAGATTGGGTGGATTTCTTATCTTATTTTCTTCAAACATTTCAGTAACATCAGTAAGCTAAAAATGTTTTGTACCAGCCAGGCCCTGGTACAAAGCATGTCCTTTGCTGGCCATCATCAGACTCATTCATTTTTTTTCTGTCTTCTTGGTATGTCTTAATGACCAGTACAAAGAAATGCTAAAGTTTTGGTGCCAATTTACTTAAAGCAAGCTTGTGCTATGCTTTATCATTATGCCACTTGCATCAACATGGAAAAACCCTTCATGTCATTGCATAGATGCATATTCAGACCCAATTTCATACGATTCATTATTACAAAGACCTCTAGGCCTAAGGAAGATGCAATATGAATATGTGACTGTATTGTTTTTCCTCTAGTATTCAATCGCTGTCAATAAGAGTCAGGGTGGGGAGGAGAACCTACTTCCTTAAATTAGTATCTAGTGATATCTGACAGGCAAGGCTGTAAGACTCACCTTAGTTACCTCTGTTGTAGATATTCTGGCAAATTTTTCAGAGAGAGATATTTTTTTCTGTGCAAATCTTGAGTAAATATTTTTACTTTTGGCCTTGTGAGTTTGAAGCAAGACTTAACTAGAAAGTCGATGTTATTGATAGTGTATGTTTTAAGCAGTAAACACAAAAAGATGAAGGTTTTTAACAACTTCCCCAGTGTGGTTGTACTGAATGTTAAAACAGAAAAGAAACAGCTGTTCATAATGCATTAAAATATAGACTTCACTTTTCCGTACTCTCCACTGAACACTCAGCAGAATACTGCTGCTTACTTGGTCTGGCAGGAGTCTAATCCCAGAGGAAGCTGGTTTTATAAGATTTTAGCTGGCCAATGTGCCTTTACATTTATACACAGTCTGCAGTGCAGTCAATTATCACACCTCTGTGTGTATCCAGGGACAACAGCTGGCTTCACTTTTTTAATAGAATTAATGTATCTTTATGGATATTTCTGAACTAGTCTTCTAGCATAATAAACTTTCCTGAGCTGCACTGCTGGCATGATTTGACCATGCATTTGACATAATGAGAACATGTTGATGGGAGGTTAATTTAAAACCAGCCTAAATCAGGCTTAATTAATACAGACTGGGACAGAGTGGACTTCAGCATGATGTGAGGCCAAATTTGCACCAGCCTCCAAATGACAATCAAGGTGTTGCACCAACTTAATAATTGAACACATAATCTGCTCCAAAAGTGTCCCTGATGATAGAAGATGCCAAACACAATCTTTCAGTCCAAATGGGCTTGCTTAGGTTCTATGCCCCCTTGATTCAGGAGGTGGATGGAGGTAGATGGACCTTCATCACACATGCATTGTTGCTATTTAATATCTACTTTTGGAATTTGGAGTCCCACCAACCTGAGTCCTTCTCCCTGACGGTGCATGGTGGGCATGAGAGAACCGCAGCTGTGTTTCCATCTCCGTACCATCACGCCTGCGTTAGGAGGCAGAGGAGGATCAGGCTGGGCTGCCATGGGCCCTGCAGACCCTTACCCAAGGGAAGCATCTGACTGCTCAGCCAAACTGACATTGCAGCCACGTGTGCAGCTGGGGTTTTGGTCTTTGACTGTGTGTAACTTTATTTGCACTTCTACAGAAATAGAATTTCATATGCATTAACACACATTGAAATGATTTTGGTTTCAGTTTGATATATGAAAGTGTTCTGCATGTGCGCTTTTCATTCTCAGAATCTACTGTAATTTTAATTAAAATTCTGCAGGCGTTTAAAAAAACCTCTTCTTAGCAATAATTAATTAATTAAAATAATAAATAAGTAATTCTAGGAATTATATATATCTGCTTCCTTTGCGTCTCTGCAGCTCTATTTTAATTAAGGCTAAGGTCCCTGTTTGAATAGATGAATGACAATAGGGATATTTTTTAAAAGTCATATTGATTCCTTCTATATCACTGTCATACAGAAAAAGTTTATTAAAAAGAATGGAGTGATTCTGATAGATTTTCGGTACTTGGCAAATGTAATCTGTGTTCTTTCAGAAATGTAATTTTCTAGATTAGTGAATTGCATCTGATACTTCAAATGAGCAAATGCTTATTACTTTAATAGCATAGCATGGAAAACAGTGTGAACACCATGGATATTATTCTTGTATCAGTGTTTCATTAGTATTAATTCCTAATATGCTGCAACTAGACAGTGTTTCTGAGTATTATGTATATATTTAGTTGGAGTTCTGATTTTTTGGCAAAATAAAAGGATTTTTAAACAAGATCAAGCAGATTTTTAAACATCATCAAGCAGATAAGCCTCTAAGCGTTTGGATTTTTTTCTTTACAAAGTAGGATACAAGTAGTAGATGGATTCATAAAAGAGGTAGTGAGATAGGAGAATTAAAATTGGAAGATGATCCCTTCTCCACTGTTTTCTAGACAGCACTGGAATGCTTTGTTTTTAATAAGTTCATCTAGCTTGCATTTTATGGTACCAGCTGTGATTTCTCTACATTTCTGCAAGTAGACTCCTTGACAACAATTTGGACATTCTGGGCTTCAGCACAGTTATTAACTAAGAAATCTGAAAGGCTCAGCAATCATCAGTTAATTCTATTTAGTGTCTCTGAACAGAACAGCACAAAGACTGAGTCAACCAAGTCATTGGATCATTTTTGAGAATGAGCTTGATCTCAGGCCTAAGACTCTTTTGCTTGGTTGCAAGCTTGCTTTTCACCTATTATTGCTACCACACTTGTTTTGTATCTTATTAGGACATTCATAACAACCTGCACACAAGGCACTGGGTAGAACAGTTTCTGATTTAATGAGTTATAATATGTGGTTATGGTTGATCTGTTATGTGGTTGCATTTTACTTTCCTAGCTGTGACATCATTAAATCTTGTCCATCAGGCTTTTCCCATGAAAGGATTTGGAGTGGTCTCTTTGAACAGGCGCCTCAGGTACCATTGTCAGCACAGTATCTCTTCAGTTACTACCTCTGGTCTGTCTTTTTCAGCAATCAACAAACACTTGATCTCACATTTAACTTTACACATCTTCCTAAGTACTTAACTAATAAGGGATTAACTTGAAATCTGCTGTAGAATTATATGAATCAGGCAATGCCCTCTCTCTTTTACAAGCTCCAGGCATACTTCCTTTTATTATTCTTCACGTCATAAAATAAGATTTCTCTATTTTTGATTGCTCTTCTAGCCTTCTCTCATAAATTAAAATCTCTTCTTCTTTGATTCTAATGTCTTTGTAATAGTCAGTTTCTCACACTTCTGCATTATAAATATTGCATCTTTATTATTAACCAAAACACTTTATTTTAAAATCTGACACCTATCAAGTGTTCACATAACACAGTAATGATAAAGTGTCTTCACAGAATAATCTACACATAATACAGAAATATATTCAAATGAGTAAATGTTTAGAAATGAACAGTTAAAAAATTTAGGCCTTTTAACAGGGCTATCACAGGATTCATGCTGAGCAAATCTCATTGACTCAATAGGAAAGAGTTCAGACGAAAGGAAAATAGGACTGGACAGTATTTTAAGAGATCAATTTCTCCAATTCTTTGCCCTAGATCATCTTTATCTAATCAATCCTGATGAATGTCTGCCAAACCTCTTCTTAAAAACCTTCAGTGCTTCAGTGTTCTAGATCAAATTTTCCTATTCTTTCATCTCAGTCTTCTGGCTGGGCTAAGACCCATTACATCCTGTAAAGAGAACAGTTCTCTGTAAGAGCCTTTTATATACCTCAATATTTATCATATCGTTGTTTATGCTCAATATCTCTTTTTTTTAATATTTTTTCAAAGTTGTGCTTTCTAGACCTGCAATAATTCTGTTATTTCTCTAACATCTTTCTAGTACATCTGTGTTTTTAAAATACTATCCTCTAAACTGAACAGCCTTCTCACCCTTTTTGGGCTGCAGCTCTTTACAGTAAACAGAGTAGAAGAATTATTTTACACATCCTATTTAGATGTCCTGGAGTAAACTCAGAAAAATATCCTTTGCCCAAAATATCCTTCGGTTTTATAGTACTAAATCCAGTAAAGAACATAGAGAAAAATTTCTAGGGGAATTGTGGGATTATTTGTGGTCCTAAGTTGATGAAATGTATTTTTTATGAGGATGCAAACAGAATTTTTTCTGCTCAATCCTATGTGCCTAACTTGAAATGACATTTGAATTTTACTGCTGATGATAGTGTTTTTCTCCAAAAAGGAAAAGGGCTTATTTTTCTGTTACTGCCAGTTTTTTAACTTAAATTTCCTCTTTTGTTGACTGTGTTTCATAGGGAAAGAAGATCAAGGAAGAAGTTTCTGTTTATTATGAAGTAACCCCTGCTTAAGAAGACAATATGAAACCGTGACTAAAGTCTTCTAGGTTATGCAGACAGATTAAAAAAGTCTTTAAAGAGATTAGCTGATTTCTGTGAACAGGTTTTTTCTGTTTTCTACAGGATAAAATTTGCATGCCCCCACTGATTCTTGTAGGCTTTGTGGGTGCAGTCAGGAGTGTTGGAGCAGCTGTCAGGGTAGAAGAATTGGAGTGGCAGCACCTTTCTTAGGGGAAAGACCCCCTCTCTCTGCACTAATTCCAAGGGGATCGTGCCCTGCCAATTCCTTCATGCTGAGATATGCCAGGCTTTCATCTTTGCTTACTGTGAGAGGCAGGAAAGAAATGATGCTACAATGAAGTAGGTTGAGAGGACTAAACCAGATTAATCTAGTAAGGTGGATTGTAACAAAGGTGCATAGATGGAAGAGCTAAAGTAAAAGATAATCAATGTAAATTAGAATTAAAGTTCACATTTGTAATGATAGGAGGCTAACCACTGAAATAATGTAGGGAGATTTTCAGTCTCTTGGTGGTTTTACAGGTCTAAGCACCTTTCCAGAAGATGTGCCCAGCTTCTTCAAAAACACCTGTTACTCCAGTGACCAGTGAGAGTCAATGAGAAATTCTCTGCTCATTCTGCCACTCTTTATTTGGGCTCTATAATTTTTTTTTCTTAACTGTACCCTTTCTCAAAGATACTGTGTTTTAAAGATAATGCCGAAAGAGTTTTCAGATACATGCATTTAAAAATTTAGCAAATAAGTGTGTGAGATTAAAATACCAAAACTTTCCCAGCTACTTTGCATTTATCACCATCAGAGCAGAAGATACTTCTCCATTAATTCTCAAGTGACAAGCAGTTTGGTAGCCATGAAAAAATAACATAAAGAATCCAATTTTTTAGGTCATGATACATAATGTGTACTGCATTGTAGAAATTTGAAAAACCTATTTAAGTGAGTACAAGTTTACTATTTCTATTAGTACCTTCCTGCAGTTTTCAAAATTTAATTTGTGACTCTATTAACAAAAATATTTTCCAAATAACAGCAGAGGAAAATCCTCTTAAACACTGGATCTTGGATTTACTAATTTGATTATTGCACAACATGTTAAATGTGGAGGACAAAACATGTGGAACCTCTCTAATGATAACAAGTAGCATTATACAAGTTTTATTTTAATCATAGTTGCTTGTGTGTTTTTCAGCTGAGAGGGAGAAAATACCTACTGAATGACACACTGAACATGCTCCTGGTGAATAACAATCTGTTTCCTTAAGAAGACAAGATAAAGGAGGGCTAGGAAAGGTGAAGAGGAACTGGGGTTTTGAGAGAGAAACCAGACATTTCCACTTACAGAAATACTTAGACAAATTATTAAAATCTAAATGCATAAAACTTCTGGGAAGGACTAAGGAATGTGTCAAGGATGACTGAAAAAGTCCAGATGAGCAGTATCCCTCTTGTAGCATACTACAAGCGTGTATGTAAAATGTGGGAGTAATGTCTCACGCTGTCCTTCCCACTTTAGTGTCAGCATGTCACAGGTGTAAAGGTCATAATGCCAGAATAGTTCTGCTGGTTACTGCTAAAACTCATTCAGGAACCACATTTCTTCCTCCTTTCCAGCCCAAGTTCATTCTCTGCCATCTTACAGCTTGTTGTCTCTTATGATAAACAGCACTACTTTTTGAGCTTTCTCAATGTCCTACTGTCCTTCTAAGGTACAGTCACCTTTCACATTGTCAGGTTAAAAAAACAGAAGGATTTTAATGTAAAAGCTTCTTTGGAGCCTTCCCAGCCTGATCAGCCTAGGGATGCTGCAGCCAGCAGACCAAGGTCTGAAGAGGAGAGCCTGGCTTTCCAAAAAGGAGCTGTAAATGAAATTTCCCTCCACTGAGCTATTGTTAGTCCTGGTCAGAGAGGTAAAGCAGTTGCAGTGCTTGAGACTAAGAATACTTTTATTGTTCTATCACTTGAAGCCGTTTTCCAGCAATCTCAAATACCCATGTGGTAAAAAACCAGAATGCAAACAAACCTCACTATCTCCTCTTCCAAATAATAACTTCCTTGTGTCAGTGACCAGAAGAGAAAAATTACCATATCCATTTGCCAAGGTATTCCCATCTTTTGTACGTACAAAACATTCTCTGCTTAATTAACCTATGCTACATAAGCTCAGTGATAACCTTATAATACTACATGAAGCATGGATGGAGGAAAATTACAGGCAAAATTTTTTTAGCAGAAATTATTGTTCAGCTTCACTATGAAAATAAAAAGAGGCTTGTACTGTGAAACAAAAGTGTTAATCTCTTTGCAATGATGGAGCTGCATCTTTTTTACATAGTTCTAAATTAAAAGAGAGGTAGTGCTGCTTTCTACTATAAGTAAGAAAAATAAAGCCATGTTCTGATATAAATCAGCCTAAATAAGGAGTTGGAGAAATATGCATCACCTAAAGAACTGATCTGAAGATGTTTTTTTCATACAGTTTAATAAATACTTAGGCTAAGACCTGAAGACTGAAAAGGTACGTTCATCTTAGTTCTGAACTTTATCTAGTAGCCTATTCCTTTTGATCATGTTATAGAAAGACATATGAAGTTTAACTGTACCATAAATCTTAACTGTGTGCACAGTGTGGTGATACAGAAGCTTTATTGATCTATCTCTGCTGGCAATTAGTGCAAATAATTATGACATCTGAAAGATACTGTAATTTGAGCAATTAAAACCTTACTACCAGTGCAGTCTTGTGAAGTATTACAAGCCTAATTCTATGTGAGTTTATCATACTTAAAAGAATGTCTTAAAATTTTTACAGGGAAAGCATTTAATGAGTTCTTTACTGATACCCCTAGCAGCAGATCACACCGAACTTGTCATAATGTCAAAGCTATCATTAAACACAAAAATGTCTGTATGCACGATGCATCTGTTCAATTGACAGAAATCTGCTCACTGTCTCTCCATTTGAGAGCAAGCAAAAGGGAGAATGAGGTTTCCTGACTCTCCGATTCAATTAAAAGCTTCAGGAGCCATAAAAGGTGCTTTCTCCTTTCCTCCTGTCTTTTATTTCCTTTGACACGGAAAGAAGTGCAGAGGAGACTTTATACCGGGGGGGGAAGTGGGGGGAGAAGAAAAGCCTTTAATTTCAGGGTCAAGGAAACTACCAGGTTGATCCTCAGCATTTTTTTTGTTCCATATTTCATACTTAAGACACATGAACACGTGCAGTAAACACAAATCTGTGCAAGTAGACTAGAAATGTGATTGTTCAGTGATGCATTTAAATTGCCAAGAGAGAAGAGCAGTGCTTTTAGCTCACCTAGGAAAGGGATCTGAGATACTGACAAGGATTAGGTCTAGATTTCAGTATAAATTCAGACCCCCAGCTTCAAGGATGTGCAAAATTATCTAGTTTCAGATTAGCACTGAGATAATCTGAAAAGCAAGGTAGGAAAGCATTTCTAGAGAGCATATTTAAAAGCATTTTTAAAGAGTAAAACTAAACATCGCAAAAAGTCCCGAAAATTTATGACCAATGCTTGCTTGTCTAGTGAGCAATTTCTCTGTCATTTTTTGACATTAATCTCAGAACATGAGAGTCTAGCTATTAGCCATTCATAGATTAGCAACTGAAGAGAGCTCTTGGACTTTTCAGTGTGAGATAACAAAGTAGAAATAATAAAAAAATCAAAGTGTATAGCTGCTGCCAAAATGAATCCATTATCTTGTCATGTTTACCCTTTTAATGGGGTGTACAGAGCAGCTCATACCGTGAGTGTAAGAAACTAGATGTTGAAGGCACCAATTTATAGTCCAGTGGTTTTCATCAAATGCTTCAATTTCTAAAATGTGATAATCAGGAAACATAAGGAGTGCCATAGATGAAGCAATTTTCTGTGATGTCATGTGCTTTGAGGTTATCCTGCTGCCTGTTATGCACCTCTGTTAGGAACAGGGTCCCTGAGCCCATTAGTCTCTAGATTTCCATAGGATAATCAAGTAATTGTCACATTTCAGTTGCCTAAATCAGGTATTTAGGAATCTATCTTTGATTCACTCCAAGTAGTAATGGATGACATTCCTTTCCTGGTGCATAGATTCATGCTATCCAGTAGCTAAATCCCTAATCCAGGGGGAAAAGCAAACATATGGCTAAGTGCTTTGTTGGATGTGGGCCATAAGCGAGAGAACAAAAAAACAGTGTTCTGTTTCTCCCTTTGGTGAGAATCATACATAGTAGAGGCAATGGTTTTCAAAAATTAATACCTTAGTCCCGTACTGGATGAGAAAATAGTGTCTATTTACAGAAAATATATAGATGTAAATATTGTTGCAAGAACAGAAGTGGAGAAAGAAATATGCAATATTAAAAAAATAAAACTAGCAGGTAAATGAGGCCTAAAGGTGTAATTGCTGAGAAAATCCAACACTGCGTTTGTGTTTCACATTACACAAAAAGATTGCTAATTAGATTGAGCATTTGATTTGTGTGTGTGGAACGATGTCATGGTCTGAAGTTACTAATGTAGCCTAAATTCTGATTGCGTTGAAAATAGATTTGACAGTGAAGGCTGTGGAAACAAAGGGATTAATTTATATATAGTTTCACACCCATGCAGATCTGCTGGCTCCACTGATTTAAGTTGTTTATGCTGCCATGATCAGGCTCCAAGGCTTGAAAATAGAATTAATTCATATTTCAAGAGGTAGATCCAGACATATTTTTCAAAGACCCAAAACTGGGAGCTATTTTTCTCAGAAAAGAGATGTGTTTTTGCCAGAGACCACATAACAGTGGGTTTCAGCCTGTGGGCAAAGGAATCCACATAGCACAGCTGAGAAAAGCTGACTGTTAGTAGAGTAAATTTGCTCTCAGGGGGCTGGGGGTGCACCTCTGTTAGAAGATGTTCAGACTTTATGAGACAGAGAAAACTGTAAACTGCTGGTTCAGAGTCAATCAGTCAGCTCAGAAACCAGAGACAATCTACCTGTGACTACACAGAGCTTTGCTTTGTCCCATGTCTTTTCAGGAAAATAAAAAACATTTGCAGGAATTAGATTATTTGAAAATAGTCCATAAGGAGAGATAATTCCATTTAAGATACTAAAAAAAGGAAATGCGGAACTAAATGGGAATTTGTGCTTCTTAGTGTTAGAGAAACAACATCTCCAATGTGCAAAAATTGTCATAGCCTTTTTGACTTTTTAATGAAGCAATGATAATTATCATGTGTGAAGAATTTTCGTACTTTGTTTTTCAGAACAATGTTCATATTTCCCAGGGCTCTGAAATTTCAATCTTTTCCCTCCCTAAATAATTCTGTAAAATTTTTTTGTTGGAACTGCGGGTTAGTTATTATTTATTGGATCCTTTCAGGAGCCAAGGCTGGCAGAGCAAGTGCACAGCGAATTTGAAAATAGAGCAGAAAAAGGAGGTTATGGAGGAGCGCAGGAACTTTCTCCAGCATCTCACAAAAGGTCTGTGTAGCAGATGGGGTTAGAAGCAAATGCTTGTGCTCCAGGTGAGTCTGAACCTAAGGAGACATGCAAGGAAAGAGAAAAGATTGGCTTTCTGCAGACCACAAGAGATATGAAGTACCAGATACCTGCTGTAACTCAGAGGCGGACATTAGAAATTTCACTCTAAGAAGAACCCCCCCTGAGCTGTGGCTCCATGCATATCTTGGACATACAGCAACTATCTTGTCTGTTTGGAACCTTAACTGCATTTATTCTAGCATTTTGCTAAGGAAATGTTAGTTTGTAAAACAAGGTTTACTATGAAGGCTAGCAAACATCCCAAAATAATCCCCTCCAAAAAGCTTTCACTCCTGGAAAAAAAAAGCCCCTTGAACTTTAGCAAATATCTTAACTACTGAAAGTCAACTTATTAATCTTTTCTTTTTTTTTTTTTTTTTTATATCTAACCTACTCTTTGCTTCTCCCATTCCTTCTTTTTTCTATACCTCTCTCCTGCAATTGTTACTCCACCCTGACTTTGCCTCAGGAACATCTCAAAATGTGTTTGCAGTGGTCCTAACCAACTGAAGGTGATGAGAAGCAGATCTGAGGGTAATGAGACCTACGTGGTACCTGTGGGTGGCTTTGCCTTGGATTGAAGCAACACATTCTAATCTTCGGCCACTTGAGGGAGCTGCTAAGAAGGATGTGAGGGAGACCAAAATTGCAGCTAACCCAGAAGTCTGAACAAAATGTTAAGCTGAGACCCTTCTCACAAGAGTTCATGTCAAGCATTCAGGCGTTCAGGGAATTAGGTGTGAAACAAGTGTGTGAGGAAGAAGATCTTGCTATTTTAGGCAATTTATGTTTGGGAATGTAGATGTTCTCATTTTGTTCAGTTTAAATAATACGTGGTTGAACATGGAAGAACATCAGCTTGGGGCACCAAAATAAACATTAAAATGCTCACAGAAGTGTGATGAAGCTGCCTTTAGCTGTCCATGCCAGCAGCAATCTGTGTTGCTGATCCCAAAACCTGCTTGGTTTTACCTGATTAAATTGAACCCTTTAAACAGCCAACTAAACTAACTACCTGACATATCAGAGAGGTCTTCCTGGAGTTGTCCTTTTCCTTCACAATACCAGTGTCTAAGAGCTATCAGGGGAAGTGCTGCTTAATAAATATTCATACAAGCCATAAAAGTTTGAATTTGAATTTATCTTTACTCATTTGCTTTCCTTTTTTTTCTCTTTCTGCAACTTGTCAAACTTTTGAAATGTAACACAACAAAAAGGCAAAAATGGAGCCCCGTAATTGACAGTCTAATTCACAAACTTCTTCAATGGTGTCATATTTTATACTGTGAGGAAGAGTAAGGAAGCTTTATCATTTAGTGCAAAGTTTTATGGAAAATAGAAAATTGAAATTTTTATAAAATATCGGAAATGGTATCCTTTTCAGAACTATAAAAGAAATGAAGATTACAGGGAGAACATAAGCTCTGGTGTACGTTCTTCCTCTTTTAAAAATTGCTAAAATGATATTACTTCCAAAAGGAATTTCATTTTTTTAGCAAATCAACTATAGAAACATTGAAGGGTTTGGAATACAATTTCTAGATCTGTCTTTTTACTGTAGTACTCTGATTTTTAGAATGATCAGCTTGTGGAAGGCAGCCAATGGAAAGCCTGGTAGAATTTTTTTGTTGTTATCGACGGGGTTTTTTTGCATCTGGAAAGGGTTTATTTTTCTTTATACGGTTTACCTGTGTGGACTGAATCCTCTGTGACACTCTATATTCTGCCCTCCAGAAGGGCGAAAGGATCCATGGAGCTCATGAACACGAATTTGAGGTCATGCAGCTGGAGTAGTTGGATTGGTTTGTGATTTGTGGGGAGTTGGGTTTGCCTGCTTTGGGAGGAGCTGTGCCAAGAAAAAAAAATGTATTTGGTAAGAAAACACAGTAAGATAATAGCCACAATTGAAAAAAAATGTATAACAGTAATTCCTTATTTCTGCAAATATCTCCATTGGAATATTTACCAATGTCCTAAACTCACATTTGAATTCATAGAAAAATTAATAGAAAATATTGCTGTGATTGAAAACAAGCAGCTCATCTGCTCACCATCTTCATGGGGAAGGGGCCTGTGGTGACTCACCATCAGGACCAAGCCCACTGAAGACACAGTTACCATGGGGAAACATGTTTCTTATCCATGCTGTCCACATTCTGTGGATGAATTAGAGATTTCATGCTCAGCAGTTGTCGAGACATATGTTTGATAGGTATGAAAATCACTGTGCAAAACTTCTTGTAGTTTTGCATTGCTTTTGCTGCAGGACATGCTTAATTAACACACCAGATGATGGTTTATTCTTTGCAAAATATGGGCCCCATCAGTGCCACTGAAAGCTCTGACATTGTGGAGATGTGAGTCACATCAGTGAAAGCTGCCTGAGGCTACATTTAACCTTGTGCACTGATGCTGAAAAATAATTAATAAATACTCTCAAGTGTTATGTTTTTCCCTCCCACCAACTCAACATTTTAATTACAAGGGAGTAGGTACAGAGAGAGCTGCTCTGTTTGTAGTTGTCTTGCCTTTCTTTGCAACCTTTCTTACCAAAAAATGCTTGTAGTCTCAGACTAAAATAATAGTAGTGATATCACAAAAGTAATCCCAGACCTTATTTACATAAAATTATATTCTCCTTTAAACTACAAGTTTTAGAGAGATCATTTTTTGTTCTTTGTCTGATGCCTAGGACCCTGGTCCCAGGTGGAGCCTTAGGCACTATAATACGAAAGATAATAGTAGTAATAACAGTAATAATATACCTACTATCATCTTATGATCTCTGTTGAGATATCCTAGATTCTACATGTGTTTCTGTGTCTAGTCAAAGGACAGAGCCAGAAGTGATTTGAAGGGCCCAAGCGACATCATAACAGGGAAACAATAGACATAAGAACAAACATGGAATTGTAATTGTAGTTCGGTATTTTTGTTGGTTTGGTTTGTCTGTTTGTTTGTTTTTAGTTTAGTCACTGATATTTCAAGACAAATAAAACAATATCCAAAGTTTAAACAAAAAATGACAAATTATAATCATGGGACAAAAAGTAGATTTTTTAGTAGAGTAATCCCTGCCCCAACTCTAGAGGAATGTTATTTGTAGAAATGTAGAAATTTATGAATAATCACAAATTCTACAAAGGATCAGCAAAAGATCAATCTTTTTCTACTTAAAAATCACCACATTTCTGTGCTGTCTCAAGTACAAGAATAAAAGAGACACCAAGAAGTACAACCTGCATACAAGAGCTCTAATTTTAGCAAATCTTGTTGCATACTTTCTATCAAAAAGCCATGCTTTTTCTTTAAACAAAGGTGTTCCAAAAAACCTTCTTTTTCATAGTTATTGGTAGAGATGTTCATAAAAAGGCATATTGTCATGAATTTTTTACTTTGGAAAAGTCTCTTCTGGAATTTATAAAAAAGAGGCTGTTGAAAGGCTGTATTCTACTATTGTAACCATATTGCAGGGTTAGAAAGCAACTGAAATATTATTTTCTATTTTAAATTAACAGTCACAGTTGCTGATGACTGAAATCTGCCATCCTACATCAAGCATTTTCTGTTTCATATGGTTAGAGTTTGACACTTGGAACACTCATATTTTCTTTTTAGGGTCTCTGTCTTTTATCTTCAAATATGAAATCTCACTCTTTGCTTTGAAGAGCCAAGACAGGTTGTTCAAAACTCTGAGTGAGGTGCCTGTAACCCTTCATAGATTGTCAGGTGGCTTCACCCTAAATCTTTACTTAAATTAGATTGCTGTAGTGAGATGGTGTGAATACTCCCCAGTGCTCAAATATGAAGGAGATATTTTGACAAGCAATTTCATCACAGCAAGGGGAGATTGTCAGAAGATGCTGTGGTTGCTATTAAATAGCAGCGATCATTAATGACCATAAAAGCAAGGTAGATTTCTCAATATGTGCCCTCCCGCTGTGTGATATCAGGAAGAGTGTTTGCACTGACACGGTTACTAATGTGAAAACAGGAGCAAAATAAGAATGAAAAGGTTGCACAGTAAACCAAAGGTTGGAATGAAAGTCTGAAATTCAGAGGTGGGTGGGACCTTGGGAGACCCATAGCTGTTTTCTGAATATCTGTGTTTTCCCACAGCCTGGAGCTCCTTTCTGAAGAAATCCTACTATAGGATTTCATTCTGACGGGAATAATGGAATGCATCAAGGGGTTGAGACTTTCTAGGAAAAAACCCCACCACTACTAAAAGTTTTAGACATCATATGGCATAAATTCTGGAAAACTTCTCTGGTGGAAGAAGTCCTGGACTCAATGTTCTGGGAATGTATTCAATGGAAGAACAGTTTTACGCTTGCTCCATTCATGTATTCTTCCACAGGAATTTGCTGTTGCACAGTTTTGCAGTTGAGACCATGGGGGGTTGGCCTGATTCTGTAGGGTTCTTCCTACTCTTTTAATGTGGAGGGAGGAGGAAATTCAGCCCAATAGGTCAAGGTTTGTTATTCAGTCTAACAAATTTAGTGCTATACTGTTTGCACATCTTGACTTATTTTAGAAATAAAATGCGGTGGCACAGGGGTCAGAGCAGTTCTCCATGGCTCCTGTACGGGTTTTACAAGGGAGCTCAGAGCCCAGCTCCTGCTGAAGGCCACTGTGGACTGAGAGGCCAAGATCAGGACATCTGGTTTATCTGGGAAGCAGAGCCTATTGGAAGGGAAGGACACCCGAAATTAAGAAAGCCTGATCCAGAACTAAAATTTGCAGATACGTAGTCTTTAGTCTATGCCATTTGACTGACAATGATTTTGCAAATTATTCTCGATAAATGTGATGGAAAACATTTGTGTTGCCAACATGAGGGGCAGTATTCTCTTGACCACAAAAGGAGTGAAAAGAATAAGCTGAAATGTAGGTACTTACTATGTTGGCATGTAAATTTGGTCAAGTATATTCTGACCTCAATGTTTTGAAACAGTAGTGATGATGTGTGAGGTCTCCAGGTTCCTAAACTCGGACTTTTTATATGCTTGTTGTGATTTCCATGCATTTAGGGCTGACTTTTCTAACTTTTTCTCTACCCCAGGCTAGGCTAATGATCTCATGCAAAATAAAATCATAGTTCATGTTGTAATCACCTGAGGTCAAGAGCTGGGTAAAGTAAAAAACCACTTCACTCAGCCAAATAGTGATAGACTTTGCACTACAGCCACAGTATAGGACAGTGCTGATATATTTCAGTTCTTCACTGAATCTTCATTACTTGTTTCCCTCACAAGCTTAGCTCAGGTATCATCTTGGAAGCAGCCTCTTTTTACTCTAGCGAATAAAGATTATATGCTGCCTTGTTCTGCCTCTTCCTGATTACACCTTTCATTGCTTTTATTAAATTCCTGAGTTTTGATGACAAACTATGTTTCATCATGCTTCTGTGAAGGAGCCTGTGTCATAAGTAGATCATCATTGGTGTTGATTCATTCCTTCTCTGGAGAGAAATGATTATGGATTGTCCTGTTTATATTTATATTTGTTCATAGGCTATTCTGAAATAAACAGTACTCATGCCTAATTTTATTGACATGATTTTCATGTGGTTCTGAAGTTGTTGTTGTTTCCCCCCCCCTTCCTTTCTGAATTGTTTTGTCATTCTCTGGATGGGTGTTGATTGAGGTATGAGTCACAGAAACGGAACAGTATTAGCTCATTCTTTAGTTCTCAAACAGATCACACTTAATAGAACAATAATGGTTTATGTTGGGTATTGTTCCATAGGTTAATTACCTAATCAGATAATGCCGAGGAAGCAAACTTGCATGGACTGGTAGCAGATGGCAGTGTTTGCAGTGGAATATAAACTGATGGTTCAGTGGATTAATTAAAGCTTACACAACTTCATGCCCTCCACTCAATACGGTAATAATAAGTGTGTATTTTTGAAAAAAGAAAAACAATATTTAGCTGTAGTTCTTTAATAGAATAGATTTTCCTGCAAGCGGTAACACAGAGCGAAAGAAATAATCGATTTCCCAAAAATAACTTCAGTGGTCTCCATTTGCCTCAGGCAGGCTCATTATGGATTTAAAATAATGAGCAATTATTGTAGAGTGTATTAACAGTCCTGGAAACAGGGACTAGGCGTATTTATGTGCTTTTCTTCCCAGCTATGTGTCTGTAGAATCCTACCCCATGTTGCTTTGTCTCTTGGTCAAATCAATGTACATTACTTCTCCTTTTCATCTCTCCCCTGAACTATATGAGAACGCTGGGGCATCTTGCCCGCAGTTTGGACGTGGTTTGTGTTATCTCAGCACAAAACTAAAAAAGAAAAAACAACAACAACAAAAAAAAATGCAACTTTTATCTGACCAGAATCTTAGTAAAGGCCATTCCAGCTCAGATCTGAGGGAAGAACACATGGCCAGCTCCCATCAGGAAAGCATTCTCTGCTAGGGAGACGCTGACCCACTATCTTGAATAATCTTTAGTGTGTTGAGTGAAAATACTGCTCAGCAGTGTTTTTGCTGCTCTGAAAACCGTAGTTTTGCCCAGGGATGATACACAGAGCTTTGAACTTTGAGAGCTTTCTAGGAAAGGTTGGCTAGAGCCCTCCCATGCCATGCTGGTGAGGGAGCACATTTGCCAATGCTAAGGAGGTCCAAGCAGAAGGGAATATCAGAACAGTTTCCAACATCTGGATATCAGGGTAAAAGCTGTGCATGATACCTAGACTGTTTTGGGTAGCATGGCTCATCAGAAGCAAGTATTGAAGGGAAAAGGAGTCAGGCAAGAAATACCTTATTTCTGTTACAGCCAGGTTTGCTGTGACAGATTGGTGAGGAGTGTGAGAGCGAGGCATGCTATCACATGATCTATTCATAAAGGAAGAAAAAGCAATAAGTGCTCCGACACTAATGAGGTATAAAATATCTCACCTGACAGCCACCAACACATACAGGTCTTGATTTTTCTCTCGGCAATATGAGCTCATCCTAGATTTTATTATCTCTTGCTGGCTGTAAACTTTATCCAAGAGACAAAAACGAGACACTAGGTTCTCTTTGTAAGTTATAAATAAGTTTAAAGATGCAACAGTTAAGTTTATTGTCAGTTTTTGAACTTTTGACGGTGAATATCTGATTTGGTAAGCAATAAACTCACAGTTCCTGGCACTTTTATTCACACATCTCAGCTTTTGTCATTGCTGCTTTTGCATAGATCACATCTGGAGTCTAGTTACCTTGGCTTTCTTCAAGCCTCAATCCTCCTCCCAAAGTTACCAGGGCAAATTAAGAATAACTTTACTGAGAGTTATAATACACAGCTGTAAAATGCCTGAGAGGATTGGATAAATTTTAAAAAAATATATAATACTTTTATTTGCATAATCTAAGTCCATAAAGCCTGGTACCTCACCAGTAGGAAAGAAATTATTGTTCCCCCAGAGTCCAAAGAATCCCTCACAGAGATACTTCCCTTCTTATCTAACAAATAAATTTTCTTTTGATTCTTTTTTCCTTATTATTTTTTATTTGCTGTGAAGTCCCTCTAGAAATGAAGGCTGGACCTTCCTGAGTAACAGAGGGTATTTGGACTTCCTATCTGCCTTGCCGCCTCAAATGATTTAAATGAATTTGTATTTCTTCACTTAGTGGTGGGATTTCCATTTTCAAACCACCTTCAATATAAAAAAGAAAAAAAACCCAAACATATTTAGGGGAGGTGTTAGCCAGATTTCTCTCTTTCTTCCTGCTTTATCTGTGGAAGGCTGAAAGCTGTCTGGTGACATGCACCAAGGCGCATGATTTTTAGCATGATTTAGATAAAAGAAGAGACCCCCCCTGCATCTGTAGATTCATCCCTGTGTCTTCTAACAAACCTTTGGAAAGTTCAATAGTTTTTCATGACCAAGGGCCAATGGAAAGCTTAAAACTTGAAAAAGATGCTTAAAGGACCAAATTCTTGAGAGTTTCATGTCACAGTGCTGGATTGCCTGGAAAATATTCAGAGTTCAAGAGAGCAGGAGTTATTACCATTGTGTTCTGACTCATTGTTGCACCCCTTTGTGGGCAAAGCTCTCCAGCTGTGAGCGCCAGTTTGATTAGTTGACTCTCCTTTTATTTTTCCATTCTATGACACAGAGCTAGTTCTACAAAATCAATCCCAGCAAGACTTGGTGGCACTTTTCTGCTGACTCCCCGGCGTTTCATGACTTCCTTGAGGCTAAAGCTTCCCGGTGTTGCTAAATCCAGAGCTCAGTTTTAATTTTAAAATATTGTTTTTCAGAACTTCATTTGATATAGATTTCACCATTCAGAAAATGTATTTCCACAGTAGCAAATACAACTATGTAATTGCCCATGCACCCTGCTATAAATCCTTCAGGTGGTGATTTTTAAAACGTGGGTAGTATAAAGACTTGGACAACTTTGCTGTTTCAAAGTTAACTTGCAAATTTCAGTGTCAGCCAAGATAGTTCCCACTGAGTTTCACTCAGCTGGAAATGTGAATATGTCTCTGAGATAACTCACACTCTAATTTTTTTGTTGCTATTGTGTTTGTGTGTCTATCATTCCTCTTCCCTGTGATTGTACCAGTGAGACAAGTACAATCAGGCACTGGGTAGGACTTGCCACAATGCTGGCTGCCTGTTTGCTGCCAGCAAGAGCCTCAGCAAGAGCACAGGAGCAGCTCTTTGCCAATTGAGGAGCCAAGGTGGTGGTTGTACCTCAGAGAAAGGAAGTGACTGTAGCCTAACCGAGCTCCTCCTGATATTGTAATATCCTCCAGTGGTGCATGTTCCCATCAAAGAGGTGTGTAACTGAGCCACACTTATTTGTAACAAGCAACCAGCAAAATGTTTGCATTTTCAACCAGATTTCATTAAACATTAGAAATTAAGGCTGGACAGACCCCTGAGAAATCCTCTCAGCTCATCACAGCCTCCTTATGAACTCCTTTTACCACTGATCCCATGTCAGAAAGCTCTTTCTCTGCCCTGCTGCTTTGGAGCTTTAATGGTAGAGAGTCCCCCGCCTCCCTAGGTGTCCATAGGTGATTTATTATAGACCTTACCCACAAGTAAAAGCAAGTTAGGGTTGTTTTTTTTCCTGCTAACATCTAACATAAATCTTCTTTCTGCAACTGAATTAAAAACATTGGATTGACAGATTATTGTGTGGATTTTTGAAGGACAGTGTGTGATGCTTCCAGCTGGCTGGATAAAAATTGAGCAGTTCAGCATCAGCTTCCATAAGGCCCACCTCAACCTTTGCTGCTGCTTAACCCAGTTAAGACATGTAACTGCATCTCTGCAAAGCAATTGTGTGTTGTTCCTGCAGCAGTGGCTGCACGGAGTCATCAGACAGTGATTTGTTCAGGTTCAAAGGCAGGAGTAATGTTGGACTGGAGTTAACTGCAGGGAAGCACAGTGTCCCAATATCCCAGTCTCCATTGTTACTAGGTTATCTCTCTCTTATACCAAGCTGCTACATCAGCCTGTCTCTCAAGCCTCCGTTCCTGCATGAATGAAGCTGAATGAGCTGGGAAAAGATGCTCCATACAAAGGTTTGATATCAGTGTGATAGTATACGTGGGAATAGCATTAAGTCTAATTTTAAGTATATTAACCTGTCTCCTGCCCTGATTACTAAAAGCCTGTCTGCATCAGTAGAATTGTTCATATCAAACAGCCACATGAAAAGCACAGAGAGTAACAAGAACAAGAAATATATTCTGATAATCCATTTAAATGCAAATAGCTGGCTATTTGACCTGAGATGCAAATGTTGAAATATGTTCAATATTTAACTCTCAACAACAGTAGTTCAAAAGATATGTGCGTATGCCTCTGTGAGTGAAGTGTTTCAAAGTTAAATTCAATAAGTTTCAGCTGCTGCAAAGAGAAAGCTGACTTTCTTATTAGACTGCAGCACAACACTTAGGTACGTGCAAGTATCTTCTCTGTTTGAACCCCCAGATCTCATTTTGCTTCCAAAAAATCCAATCTCAGAAGAGGGCTGACTGGTTCATTTAGTTGATCAATGAAGTTTTTGAAGTAGTGGCACCAAACGTAAGTACTCTGTAATCATGAGTTGAACTTGAAAATTGCAAGGTTATTTGATTTTAGTTGTTGTTTTATAAAATACATAGATATTGTGTTTTATTTATCTTTTGGGTTATTTCCTGCACCTATTTAATGTTTTAAAATATTTATCTTTCACAACCCTGGAAAGTAGAATTTATTTTTCATCTGAGGTGAAATTATTTCATAGTCAGCTGGTTCCAAGTGCTGCAACTTTAAGGGAAAAAAAATAAAATTAAATGTTTTGACTGATTTCAAATAAAAAATTCATAACGTTATTTTCACTGGACTTTTGAGACAGCTTCAGAATCTTTACATTCAAAATCTCATTTCAGAGATATTTGCAAATGGTTTGGCCAATTATATATATATATATAAAATTGTTTCTTTCTATTTTCTTTCAACTCAGCTTATAGCCTGTCACTGGATGATGGATAACTTTGAAATTTGAGTTAGTTTCTGTTTAGGGTAACTCAGCTCTAAGGAAAAAATTATGATTTAACCTAGACACTTTTTAAACTGCTTCTAGATTTGGGATTTTTTCTCTTTTGAATTTTTGCAGTGAATTTTGATCCTTCTCCAACTCACTTGACACAGGGCCAGTGAAGCTGAGTTTGGGAGAGGGTTTGGCTATGTGACAGTTCAGCAGTGATCTCACATGTCTCTGACAGAAATGTTTCTAACCTCCATCAGATAGTCTGGTTGTGGCTATGCTGCCTGTCCCCTGCAAATGATCCTCTAGGCTTCTCTTCTGGCGCCCTTTATCACTAGAATTTGGAGTAATCTTCCATCTTGGGGTGAGAGGTTTTCCAAATTTAGACTGTCTGTACTCCCTCTCTCTGAGTGCCTTCTCAGTGAGGTTTTTATTGTGTGCCCAGGCAAGATTAAAGGCATCTTTCTCCATCCCAGGCCCAGCTGCACACCTCTTACCATCATTTTAAAGTCTGTTACTTTTGCTACTCTCCAGTAAGATGAGGTTGCTGCTGAGGAAAGGAAATAATGAGCCTTACTGAGGTGCTGTCCAAAATCCATTTTGAGTCTTTCTTTTCTGTAAAAAATAAATAAATTTGCACAGGAATTTCACTTGAGTATATGAGCACACCTCACCAAGGTAATCAGAATATAATTCTTTTGCCCTAGCTCTGTTTGTGTGTTAGGAAGTTGGATAGCAGGGAAAAGGATTCAATGCAAGTAGTTTCTATTATTGCAGTTGCAACTTGTTATCGAGAAGTCTTCCTGAGGCTCTCCTGGCACTTGGCTGTTTATACACTTGTCTTTAGTTACAGAGTAGATATACAGACACCTTCCAGTTTATAAAAAAATACAACAATAAAATATTTTTAGTGTTAATGTAACTTCTGTACTCCTGGGGATAACATATGTCTCAATTTATATTTTTGTTGGTTCTTTATTTAAAGATCATCTGAAGTCTTCATGGCAGGCTGTGAAATGTTTTTCTCTGAAAAACTCTCTTTCAGAATATTTTTTTAATTCATCTCTTTATTAATTTTAAATGGATTAGTTAGGTTTGGAAATACAGTCTTTTAGCCAAGTACTCATCCGGTATAAATTACAGTAGTTGGAAAATCACTGCAGGCACATTATTTGTAAAATTCCCATGATCTTGAATGTAATGGCATTTGTCCCTGGATGACAGGATGTGAGACAGAAAGTCATCAACAAAGAGTTCATGTATGTTTCTTGGCCACATGGAGCTAAAATTCTCCTGCTGAAACATCTTTAAGTCCTTTGCTTTCTTTCTGGGATCATTAAAATTTCACTTTTACTCACCAAATGAGCCCCACTGCCACTTGCTGTGGTTACAGTCCCCCTTCCAAGGACAGGCGATAGGTTCAGTCAGGAAAGCACCATTTTTTACCCTGCTGAACAGCTCACAGTGAGGCTTCTGCAGCCCTGGTTAGACTCCTTCTGCTACACAAGTTAAAATATTTGCTTTGCTATATCTACCTTTTACTGCTGTCTGCAGTGAAGTGCAGCATTTTCAGGACTGGATGCCTCCTGGGTAAGACTCTGAGGGGTGAGTGTATCCTGTTAAATAGCTGTATGCCAGCTGCTGTGAGCAGCAAGTCTCTCCATAAAAGTGTTGTTTTGGTTAACTTGCCATATGTCTTGTCTTTGAAGGTATCATTTTAAGTGACAACTTATAAACATTTTATGAGAGTTGTAACAATCAAGAATGCAAATCATAAATACCAACATACACCAGCTTAGCAATTTTTTTAAGCTAGTTATTTTGGACAAAACTTGCTCTCCTTAAACACTGAGCAAAGAAAAGGTAAAACCTCTGGTTTGTAAAGAATGAAGTATTCCAGGGGATAGACACAGGCCTAATCTGTGTGCTTGTGCTGACAGCCTTGGAGCTATACAGACGTGTATCAGCTGAGCATCCAGACCACGGTGATGGCTGGGGTAAAACTGGTTGTGTGAAGGTGACAGTTATCAAACCCAGCAGCAGGAAGGACACACAGCCAACAGCACAGGAAAACCAGACGCGTTTGGGGCTTAGGGGAAGTCCACTGAGAAAAATACTATCTTTATGTTTAAGCTTACAATACGCTTAAACATTGTCTATCTTGTAGTGAAAGTGCCCTTGCAAAGGGAAAAATTGAGAAACTTATACGTCAGAAAATCTTCTTGCTTCTGTCTAAAACTATTCATATGACCAGCTTCCAAGCAGTAAATCACCATTCTCATCTTCTTGCCCAGAGCTTTCACTTCTCAGGACAGAATCTTCCCTCCCTCTCTCCTCTAGAGAAAGCATCTGATACAGTTTTCCTACCAGCTTCCTACCAAAATAACTCTAGGGTCCATTAACATCTGGAGTGTGAATGGGTACACAGGATGTTTCACTTGGGAGTCTTTTAAGGTGAAGGAGCAGAACTTCTGTGTTGTATCTTTAGGAAACATACTGCCAGTTTAGTCATTGCAGATGCCACATTAAAATGAAATTGTGGATTTCTGAATAGATTTCGTTACATCATTGTGATTAAGAGTAGCACATTGCTCTCCAAGCACAGAAAACATGAAGAGCTTTCATAAGTGAAAACACTGGGTTTTGACTGGGTTTTTTATTAATGCAGGCATTATGACTGGGCAGATTGTGAGGTGTTTTGGTTGCCTTTGATTTGTATGAGTAATCCTTGTTAGCCCTGACACCTTTTGAACTTTCAATTCAAATGTTAATTTTGGGAAGCAGGGAGTTGTGAGCATGAAGGACAAGGCAGAAAAGAAGAGACAAGCATTTCTTCATGCACACAGCACTGCAGTGTGCTATCCCATCCCCTCAGACTGGGCACAGAAATGCACCATCTCCAAAAGTACTGTGCCACATACAGGAATAACACTTGAACAGCTCAGTATTTGTAAGGCTTGTGGGTTGCTTCATCCTTTCCTCTTTCCACCTTTCCTGTTCTTGTAGGTAAAATTGCCTAGAGAACTAATGACCACAGACAAAAATAACGCCATCAATTCAGGGTCAACAGACTGAGCAGTCCACATTGTGATTAGCCAGTGCAGCTCAGCATGACAGCACCTGTTCCTTGCGCGGTGATGTCTGACTCTTTGTTGGCTGTGCTGGTACATACTTAAGTACTGGAGCAGGCTTTGCCAAGGCAAGAAAGGCAGGGAACACTTTAGCCTTCCCTACATCATCCATCACTATGCCCTCTCTCCATTCAGCACCAGAACCAACTTTTCCCAGAAGTTCTTTTGAAACTATTTTATTTGTTGAATCCCTTTTTATTGCTCTGGATGTCCTCTGCTAGTTTTTTCTCCAGCTGAGCTTTGGAGAAAAGTCTTTTTACCTGTGCCAAAGCAGTGCTTTCTTATTATTTCTACCTATCTTTCTTCCTTCTCCCTCCCCTACTGCCCACCACCACTTTTTGAGTGTTCTGTTTAATTCCCAGCCTTCCTCTAGAATTAAATGGTTTGTTCTTTAACTCCTAGTAAGTTTTTTTGTAGAAGTCAGCCAGCAAACCCTTCCCTCTCATGGTTGTTTCACAGCTGATATCTTTCAGACAATGAACACAGATTTGGAAATCTTTAAAACCTTTTGGATGTTTGGGGAGATATCTTCTCCATTATATGCATGGACTTTATTTTGTTCCCTTCAAATTGGTCCCTGATCTTTTTTCTTCTCCTTATGTCTTTGCTGTTTTCCTAAAATAATGTATGAACACATCTGGTTAGCACTCATAGCCATTGAAGGAATTAATTTGAATTCAATTTGATGAGGGTGATTTATTTAAGATCTGTTTCCAAAGCAAAAGATATCACACAAGTATTATGCCTACAAAGTCTCATAGCCTTGCTTGAGCACACTTATCAGATAAGCTAAGCAAACAGATGTATGCCAAAACTGCAATTATGAAATTTTGCCTATCCCAAAATGGAGAACAAATGAAGTTGGAATCTTTAATGTGTTAGACCAAGTCTGTTAATGCTCCTGGTTCCCTATTGTTTGTGTTCATCTTAATATCTCCCAAATTAACATTTCCGTAATTTTGCTGTGTAGACATACCAGTCTCATGACTGTGGGTCACAGAACTTGTTACCATAACTCATGAGCTCCTCCTATAGTACATGTCATTTCATTTGTTATTACAATGGATTGTTTCAAACCACTCTTACCTGTTCTTTTTTCTTGACAGTCTTCTTTTGCTAATTTCCAAAACAGCAAAATGCATGGTATCATCAGGAATACTTACATTTTATAAACAGTTTCCCTTACTAAATTAACTCTCAATGATTTCTAGTTCATACAAAACCTGTTATTAAAATAAATGTGCACTGTTTTTTGTAACTTTTTTTAAAGCAAGCTTCACAGAATTGTCAGTACATTAGGTTTCAGCATGCCCTGATGTAGAGAGCAGAGCTCTGAGACTAGACCACAACATTATTCTCTAGATGAAATCTTTGAAGATTAGGGTAACAGAATATGAAGTTTCTAGACAACACATGGTATGTAAATTGCTTTTTTCTCAGCCTTATGGCTTGATCAAATTTGGACAATTTTTTCACACGGCAAAAGACATTCACAAGAGTTTATTCTGTTCCCAAATGTAAATGACATCTCCAGAGACTGAAGGGGAAATCAGTATTCAGAAAAATGAAGACCAGGACTCTTCCCAATCAAACCAATGTAATGTATTTTCCCTTCACCATGATTTCAGCAGTGATAAAGAATAATTTTTGTTGAAATTACCCAGTCTGTCAGTTGTGGGTGGGCAGGCAAAAAGACATAATGTATAAACTTCATCTCCAAACGGTAGCCTAAATTCTGAATAATTGATCATGGGGAATGGATTACACAGCAAATTCAGTCTCAGTGCTGTCAGCTGTGCTTGTAGGAGGTGCCATTGTGTACCAAGGCATTAGAGGACATCTCCTGTGTCCTCAATCAGGGTAGTACACAAGTCAGAGTAGTATACCAGTGCCAACCTGACTAGAAGGTTAAATCATATTTTAATGTATTAAATGCTGGATGCTTGGAACAGAAGATCAGAGCTTAATTTTCCTGGTAAAACATGCTGTAGTCATTTGTATTTCACTGCTGAGGGAGCTGCAATAAAATTATTTTGCCTCCAGGTCAATTGATGTTCCTTTTTTATAAGGTACTTTTTAATAAGGTACTATCCTCTTTTAGATCCACTTCTTGTTTTTCAGGTTCACTTTCCCATGTAAAATACAAGACGAATACTAAGACTGAGTTGATGAAGAAATGGCACAATGCCTGGCTAAAGCAAATGTGTGTGGCTCCAAAGGGCAGTAGTACTGAAAGTTTATATGAGGGTTGAGCGGGAATTCGAGGATATTTGTCTATTGGAAAATAGTGATTTTGTTAAAATTTAACCTGCTCCAGGAAAGAGCTGAGGTCAACACATATTCCATTTGAAAACTAATTTGATAAATTTTGTTATGTAACTCTGGAATTTTATCTACTTATGTCACTGAGTCCTTTTCCAGGCAACCGGTTGTTAGATGTCTGGTGCACAGGAGATCAGACAGCAACTCTGCAGATCATCATACATGTGGTACTGAAGAACAATCTGGTAGGTTTGCATCAGCTTTTCTAACAATGGCATCACATCAGCACTCATTGAACTCTCAAGATATATTCACTTCACTGTGGCTTTCAGGGGAAAAGTGCCATTTTGAGACAAAATTACAGCCGTCCTTGAGGCACTTTGCCTTCAATTTCACTTGCCAGTTCTTGCAACATGCTGACATGGAAATTACCTAAAGCTTGATTTTGACACACTAAACAACCAAAGATTTTCTTACACTCAGAAGTACTTTTTGCTTTGCTTTGCTCTTTTGTTTTAAAATTTCATTTGCAGAAGTAATCATATCTGGTGAAACGGAAAACAAACTATAAAATTAGGGAAAATTTTATCTAGTTTTTGGGAGATTTTCAGTTTGTGAAAATGTTCATGTCTTTTTGCATGTGTGTGTGTGTGTCCTTAAATGGAAGGCAAAAATGTTTCAAATCTGGTAAGTTTTCTTTGGGTGATAAAATGCTTTTGTTTTTTGCTCTGGTCATGTATTGCAAGGTAACCAAGGCAAACAGAATAAATGCTGAGGAAGGAAAGATGACGTTTTCTAGACTGTTTTGACATATAGTGTGAAAACTACATCCCTTTTCTCTTGGTTTCAGTGGGACTTGTTGACTGCATTGCAGCTGTTAAATGCACAAGAGAAATGTCATCTTGGTCGCTGATTCTTTATGTTCGGGTCAGTAAAGACTGCTGGCAGTTTGCATGTGGAAATATTTTCTATTCTGTCTTGTTTTGCTGTCATGGCAAGACTACTCTTGGTCTTTATAAGAACCACTCTGTTTTCCAGTGGTGTGTGTCACTTGGACTTTACAAGGTCAGTGCGATCTCTCCAATGTTCCCCAGTTCCACTGCAGCAATCAGGTCACTTGCTCTTGCCTGGTCAGAACACAATGCCTCAATTGGTCCAATTTTTTGTCCTCCTTAAGGGCTGACCCTAGCCCTGAAAAAAAAAAATAAAAAAAGGGACTAATTCCACTACTTTCAACTGAAGAAAGCAGATTTGGTTTGAAGTTTCTGATTCAGACTTTTTAGCAGAACCTGTCATTATTTTGAATTCTATCCAAGCCTGCAGCAGTTTCAAAGAGAGTAAGGTACACGCAGTGCAAAGGTACTGCTATGCAACTCAATGTACAATATAACACGTCTGAGAGGAATATTGATTTTTCACAGAACATGAAGAACAGAAAAATAGGAAAACACTTTAGCATGTCCTTGGCCTTCTGCACAAATAACCTAATGTTTATGTCTCAGCTTACTTTCCTCATACTTGTATGAAGGCCTTTGTGGAGCTTTCCTAGAAATTATTATATCAGCTGCAATGTGGAAGTGATTTAGCAGCTCTCTGTAGATTTAGGTTGCTATTTCATTTTTAGGTAAGTTCTTCCCCTCTGTGAATTGAGATGTATTCTGGGGCATTGTAGGATAGTTTCACCTCATCTGAAACCCACTTTAACATCACAAAATCAAATGTTTTTCTCCCAGTTGAGTACTGTTTGTTTTGACATTCTACTTCAGGGCTTCTGGGAAAGAAAAGACAGGAGGAGAGAAAAGACTGAAGGAAGCAATTCTAATGAGACCAAATACATAGCAAAGTACTTGAGCACTGCTATCACTAGGCTCCTCAGGCTACTGTTTTGGGATGGCTTTAAAATAATCTAAGTGGGCATCGGTATTCCCACCCTGTTCACACAACATACTGGAAGTCATGGCAGCAAACTCCGGGCTTTGGACTGCAGGGAAGCCTTCCTTACTGCTTCATGAAGCTGACATGAAAATCTCTGAGCAACTCAGTTGTCTGCAATATGATTGTAGAGAACTAGATGCTTATATTAAAAATATATATATATATTTCTTGGTTGAAGTGTGGAATAAGTCCATGCAGCATCCTTTACATCTGATGTAACATCAGGACTACTAAAAGAAGCCTAAGCTGCATTATTGTCAAACATGGTTTTCATAAATTAGCCTTCTAAACTCATAATTGGAAATGTAACTATCATGCTTTTTTGTACATCAAAGCATCCATAAATGCCATGACAGTTAACAATACTCGTGGGTCCTGAAGACCATTCCAGTCTTATTGAAGGTCATTTGTGTTTATGTTCCCACTGACACGGCCAGTTGTTGTTATGATGGATGAAATATGCACTGATGAACTTTATGCTATAGTGCTCCCAATGCCTGGGATGAGAAACTCCATCCATAGACCAGCGTCCCACAAACATCCCCCACGAAGTCAGAAAGGATGGCAGAGGATCATAAGAACAGAACTGCTGTGGGTTCTGAGACCATATTTAATCTCTGCCTGGTTCAGGTACCATTCAGCATTTGTTCTCTTCATGTCACTGGTGACTGCAACATAAAATATCATTGCAGCATGTAAAGGAGTGAAACGTTTTTTAAATTTGAGTAAGATGAACTTTAACACTGAGTTCTGTGACACTACACTGATTTTTCAACATGGAATTAACAGAGAATATATTTCTTCATGTAGGCTTGTCTCCAGAGACTATGGTTGTGGAAGCCTAGTTAAATTAATGGAGGGTAGGATATAAATCTGATGATGAATTCTTTTTGGATGCTAAATCAATAACTCTAGTTGTGCAGATGAAATGCTTTTCATCACTTAAGGCCTTATCTTATAGCAGAAAGAGAATGCAAATAAAAAGATGAAAATCAAAAACTTGAAGGTTCCTGTAAAAGTTTCAAAAGGAAATGTGTGTGTTTTCAAGGTTGAATGTGAAGTACAGACAACATATGCTGACTGAGACAAAAAAAGTACAATTGCAAATTATACATTTAGCTTAAAATTAAAGATGTAAAGATGGATGTAATCAAGTTTTAAATCTGTTGGTACCATTTAACCACCTGGCTTACATTCTGCTATTAAACAAATGGCAGTCCCTGAACTGAACAGAAACATCAGAAAGAAGTGTGAGCAGATAGAGGATGGAGAAAACACTTCTTCTGAGATTTTTTAATTTAATGCTGAAACCAGCATTACAAATGGGTGGAAATAAATAACCTTCTCCACCCTTTCTGACCTTCTTGTAAGCCTTTGAGACCACAGCTTCCACCAGAGTTGTCAGTCTGCCTTTATTTCTCCAGCCTTTCGAGAAAAGTGAACAAAATGTGCCACAAAAAAAAAATTAATGTTTCCCACCTGGAGAATTGCTTATCTTTCCACTGCTGCCCACCTCTGAGCGTGTGCTCTTTCTATCCTTGACTCTGTTTCCTTTCTTCCTTCTTTGCATTTTACTAAGGAAAAGAATCTAATTTGAGAAAAAGAAGACTGTGGCTGTGCTGCTCTCAGCCTGTGAGCAGGAAGGCAGCTCTGTCTCAAATAACCAGTAGGTGAAGTATGTTTACCCGGATCTAGGCAGCTGATAAGGATATGTACCAAAACTTGTTTCTCTTACAGACACACTTCATGCAATGGTCTGCAGAATCAGAAGCTGCACATTTATCTTTGCTGTTCTTTCTTCCTCACTCTCTGGGTATTTGTCCTATTATGTCTCCAACAAAACATATTCGTGGTCATAAGAGAGATCAACAGCAGCAGCTTAAGCAGCTCATTTTAGATAACACTGACGTGCAAGAGGGCAATTAATGCCACCTCCATTACCAACAGAAAGACAGTCAAGGAAGAGGCAACATCAGAAAAAAATTTCTCTACATCCAAAGGGAAAGAGAAAAAGAGCTAGTGTTAAAATGAAAGCTTTCCTTATTCTTTTAAATTTTAAATGTTTTAACTGTCTAGGGTTTTGTTAGTTTGCCAGAGAAGCTTTTTCTGTTGCTTTAAATAGAAGGCTGTTATAATAACCATTTACCTTGGACCTAAGTTGACCAGGATTTCAACTCAAAATATTCACCTTGCTTAAAGGAAGAGCTGTTTGATTCAACTCTCGATCTTCTGCATATTTTTGTTCTACTGAGCCTAGTGCAATAAACAGTGGGAATTTGGGAGTTTAACCCTGATTAAGCTGGTTTTGTAGTCTCAGTTAGATGCCCGTGGTTTGGAACATTGCCTAACTGTAAAGCAGGATGTTACCTTCAGAAGAGGAAATTTGCTCATATAACTACTGGCATTATTTTTAAGTGGTACCAGTGTGGCATCCAAAATGGCTCTAAAGAAGGAATCTGGAGGTCCTCAACAGCCTGGAGGTTGTGGTTTTACCCAGTTAATAACTAAGCACCACGCAACTGCTCACTTATTTCTCCCCTTCTCCCCTCCATGGGATGAGGAGAGAATCAGAAAGGTAAAAGTAGGAAAGCCCATGGGTTGAGATAAGAACAGTGCAATAATTGAAATAATGATAATAATAAAATTGTAATAAAGGAGCAAATAACAGAAATAGGGAGGAAAAAACCTCAAGAAAAACAAGTGATGCAAATGAAAAAACAGTTGCTCACCACCAACCAACTGATGCCCAGTCAGTTCCTGAGCATTGGCCCCTGGCCAGCTTTCTCCCTATTTTGTATGCTGAACATGCTGCTGGGATCAGCTGTCCTGGTATGTCCCATCCAAGCTATTTGTACCCTCCCCAAGCCTCCTCGCTGGCAGAGCATGTGAAGCTGACAAATCCTGTAAGCACTGCTCAGCAACAACTACAACATCAATATGTTATCGACATTACTCTCAAAGTAAATCCAAAACACAGCACTGTACCAGCTACTAGGAAGAAAATTAAATCTATCCCAGCTGAAAACAGAACACTGGGTAAATACTATTTGCCTAAAATTATCCTCAAGAAAAGAAAATTTTAATAGCAAAACAGTCATACAGCAGAGCTATGTGGCACTATTAGCCAAAAACCCTCTTTATGCAGTCTGATGAAACACCAACATAATCTAAAGGACATTTTGAAAGAGGACATTATCTGGTCCCTAAAATTTGAAGACAACATCAACAGGCCCAGGTGTGCTAAATCTCCCCAATAATTCCCATGACTAAAAATCTATTCCGGAGATTGTTGCCATCCATGGGAAGTGATGAGCTTCTCCTTGAGTTTCTATAAATAAAGATCATTAACCTTTAGGTAACAAACACATCACATGTTTAAGAATTATTATAACTGTTGAGACTTGAAGATGAAGGACATGCAATTAAAAAGCTTTATGCTGATTTTTTACTATTAACATTGCAGCTTTGACATGCTCTTGACAGTCCCTGCATGCTTTTCTTTCTTGTCTCCTTCCTTTGTATTTTGACTTGTTCTCCAGTTAAAAATAACCCCTCTGTAGTGATTTCAACTCTATTTCCTCTTTCATTGAACATGTCAGGTTGTGACAGATGTGTATGTTTCTAAGCTGAGCCTTGAGGATGCGGAAATTTGATGCAAATGCCCTTAATTACATGCATTGCATTTGAATAGCAAACTCCTTGGCAAAATAAGGCTCTCCCAGGCTGTTTCTACCATAGAGGCATTCAGACTTGGAAAAATCAAATCTTTTGTGTGTACCCAGAGGTGCTGCAGACACTGAATGACCCCTGAACTGAGATGTGCCTCTCTTTATTTTGAACATAGTGTATTATAATTCTATACTGTCTGCTTGTGTCCCCCTATTTCTACTGTATGAAATGCACAGCTTTTACATGTGTGTCAGTTTAATAGTACTTTTGATAGTAGTGGTGACACTCCATTTCATCAAGCAAGAATTGCTTTTTGGTCTGGCTTTTCTTTGTATGTGGAAAGGCCATGTAGCATATAGGGAGTTAGAGGTTTCACAGCTACAAAATCCACATACCTGACTTATTTTTCATCTAGTGTTAAATCAAACTCCACCTGAATTTGAACTAAAAGTGAGGGAAACCTCTGATTGTTTTCTCACTTCTTGGACAGTGTAATAATCAGTAATAGTAGTTTCTTGGGCAGTGAATTAGTCATAGCTTTCTCTTTATTCAGCTTCTGGTAGTTAAATTCATGAGTCTAGTGCAACACTGAGCTGTTTAGTTTGCCTCTCTAGGCTGGCTATAAAGAGTGGCTGCAAACTGTGGAGAACCTTAATTTACCTGACAGGCGAGCACTTAACTTCTTCCACTGGAAACAGAATCCTATTTTCTTATTGTGACTTTTGTTCTGGGTCCTTCCCAAGATTAAGAATGAAAATGAGAAAAGTATCATATGAGCTAATCCTTTTTGTTTGGTGTTGTCTGCATCTACCAGATGGATCTTGTTTTTCCAAAGCACGGAGCTAAGATTCGGGAACCTCACTAAGTGAATCAGATGAGCGTGATGCGAAGAGCCAAGAAATGTAGAATCAAAATATCTTGGTATGTTTTTCGGGGGGGGGGGGAAGTGTTTAAATTTTTGCCAATATTTTTTCGTTGAAATCTCAGACGAATGTTTTGGAATTTAAGAGATCTTGGATTAATTTATTTTCTGTTAAAAGTCCATTTTCCAATTGTCTACAATGAATGTCTATAAAACATCTTCATAATTTAAAGCATTATTCAGATATGAGGTTTCATTGCTAAGTACCTTCAGGCCTGTGTACATTACCACCTCTTCTTGGGTCAGAGGTGTGCTTTTGATTCCACTTATCATACTCTGGTTATTATTGCAGAGGAATTTCGGAAAATGCAAATTGTTTGGGAGCCTGTCTGATGTAAATCTCTCCCAAAATAAGCCCAGTGATAACAGGTCCTCGGTACCAGCTGTTCTGCTCTACAGATCCATTCCCAGTGGAGTGAATATAGCCACAGACTTTATTCAGACTAATTAGGAAGTTTTAATAGTTTACATCCAAATCGCACAACTAATCACCAATGTGAAGTTTTGTCCAGGCTGCTTTCACCTTTCAAATTCACCAAACCTGTCTAGCAGTTGCACAGCATGCTTTCTCATGAGATTTTCCATGTCTGGGTTCCCAGACAGAAATATCTTCAGAGTTACAGTGTCTCGTTTTTGGTTCTGGTTCTGGCTGAAGCCCAGAAATACATAAGGGATACAAAATGAAGAGAAAAGCTCTGGCAGGATGATGCCACACAGAGGTTAAAACCATTCATGCACAGGATAGAACTGTATCCTTGCAGATTCCTTTACAGAAGTGCAATGACTCGAAGGAGAATTAAGCATAGATCTATAATGTTCATCTCTGGTGTATTTGCTGTTAATTAAAACACCAGGCTGCAAGTTGTATGGGCTTTTCTTGCTATTAACAGGCACTGCCCATCTCATCTTTAACTCTCTGCAACGTACTCTGTCCCACAGTTTAGAATAATTGTGGGATGTTTCTGCTGGACTTATTTAAGCTCTTTGTAAATTCCACATGGTTTTAATGAACAGAACAATGCAGCTGAACCAGTGGAGAATACACATGAAGAATAACACGGAAGGACTGAGAAGTGCATATGTTTGTAGCATTTTGGCTTGTTTTCTCCTGCCTTACTGTTTCTGTTTCTTCTTTCATTTGCTTGCGTAGTGTTCTCATTTTGTTTAGTCCCATAGGTAACTGCTTGTGCCTTCGTGTGTTCAGTGCCTCATAGCACAGATATATGCTTTCAATCCCTTATTGCACCAAGCAGATAAAGAGATTTTACAGTCAGGTCTGACATATTAAACTACTACGACTCAATTCTTCCTTAACACGATGAGAAATATTCCCTGTCACCTCTGCAGCTCCTGCTCTGACTTGCTGTCTGGAGAAGCTCGTCCTGCTATATAAACTAAATTGGGTATCTTGGGACACTAGTCACCCAAGCTGAGTGCCTAATATGTGGCTAAGTGTATGTCTCTTATGTATCTTGTTAGTGGTTCTGGGCACAGAGAAAACATTTTCTGAAGATGTGTCATTAGTTCATTGCCCATTAACGGCTTGCCCTATGTGTAAATGTCTCTGGACAGTCCCATGTGTTTAATCTGCTTTCTTTATCATTCAAAGATATTATCTCTGGCCCCGGCTTCACTTTGCTGTGGTTACACTCAAGGATAAGAGTTTTTCCCATGACCTTTGTTTTGGAATTAAGGCATTGGAAAGACCTCAGCATTTCTAAAATATTGTTACCAAATCAAGTCAAAAAAGCAACCACAACTACAGATGAGAGGTTGCAGAATAATAGTCTATGTTGGCCAAGCAAACAGGAAACCCTGAAATACTAATATAGTATTATTAAAATCAGATTAGATGTGATGACTTTTCACGTAGGGACCTCACTATATGTTCTATTTAGATTTACTGTGTTTGCATAAGTGTCATAAAAAAACTGGAACTAAAACATTAGTGTAATGACAAGTATATAATTTCTTGAAAGCCAAGAAATTCCTTGTAAAAGCATCTTTGCCTAGAGAGGACTTTAGATCTCTGCTTTAGAGACATGCCCAGAAGATATATTATCACAGCTATTACTATGAGAAAAAGTGATCTCTGGAAAAAAATTAGAAATGCCACCCATGTCAAGACTTTTGTGCAGCAGCAAGGAAGCCATTGGTCTTGTTTGGGTTTAGCTACTTCTGTGTTAATTTTATTCACCTCCATTGATCTATCTGTTACAATATGTCTGAGTCCTTTTACACCAAGTATCTTAGCATGTATTTATATTATATATATTTTAAAAGCCAAAGACTTTTAAGAGAGAGAGAAGCTCGAAAAGATCACATCAGTACTCTCATGTTAAATTGGACACACTCATGTTGTTAAAGAAAAAAAACGAAATACAAAAATACAAGATTCCCCTTGCTGACAAAATCGGCTTTTTAAGGTTGAGTCTTTCAAAAATAAAGGATTTCAGCAAAGGACTAGCTATCTGTGCAAATAAATCAGGGCAACCTCCCTGTTGCCAAAAAATGTGCGTAGTTAAAAGAGTTCAAATATCTAGATAAGAAAAAAAAATCATCATTTAAAAAAATAAAAAGTCAAAACAAACCAGAAACAACAAGATTAATTCACGGTTTTATTCTGCATTAGCAAGATAGTGGAAGGAATACAGCCAGCTCCTGCTTTCAGTAGTGAGTTTAAAATTTCCAGATGTCAGGTGCTAATTCCCTAAAACGTATCAGCTTCATCACTTGAAGCAGTTTGGAGTTTTCTGACCATACTCCTCTGAAGGATTTAGTGTTTTCTCTATGCTTTTCTGACTGTCATATGCTGAAGCAAATAGTTGTGGTATTTCCTGACAATTAGGGTTCTCTCACAAAAGAGAGAGACACAACTGTCTGTTGAGCTGGCAGGAAGACCTTGCTTATATGGTTTGTTTGATCTTTCTTCCTTTTTGACAGCATTTGGCAAGTTGTCCAAATTGGAATTTGTCCCTGGAAACTAAGAATGACCCCTGGAATTTTCTGGAAACTTTGAAAATGTGGTGCCTTCTCTCATGTCTCCAGTCTCCTTTTTCCATCTCCCCTGTCAGCTGGTGTCTGCAGCACGCAGAGCCTTGCAGAGGAGCTGTGCCACTGGTGCTGTACATCTCCAACGATCCTTCTGGCTTACTTTGCAAACTTTTCAGGTTTTTTTTTTTTTCATTTTCAAATGTCAGTTCAAAGACTTATTTGTGCAGATAGGCTGTTTACCTCACTATTTGCCTCACTGTTTAACTCCTTCAGCCACCTTAGGCTGCATGAGACCATAATAGATGTATCAGGCCATAATAGATGTTTGCACAGGGACAGGCACACAGCTCAGTAGAGTCATAGTGCTTTTCTGTTTCCTAAGGCAGGATCCAAGGCTTTTCCCAGAGCAGTATCACATTTGTCTTCAAGGCACTCTAATACAAACAGGAGTCTTTTGAGGAAAGAGGAAGGTGCATCCCAGAAGAGTTAAAAAATAACTTCAAGATGAAGACAAGCAACAATCTTCCTGCAAGAACATTTGAGTGAAATAAACACTTCTTCCCACCTGAACTCCTGATCTCAACAGGCAGCAATGCTTTAGAAGCATCTTTTCTTCACTGCTTAAGGGAAATAATTCAGCTGGAAAATTTTGGCAAAGTGAGACAGTGTCTGAAACAGAACAATTTCAGTAGATTTTATTAATGGAAATAATCAGAACTCTAGAATTTTCAAGAGTAAAGTTGCATTATGTTTTTCTAGAAAACCACAGTAGTCTCTTTTTCTGTCTCTCTTAATTTTTCGGAGGCACGTGAAAATGTCATTCTAGATCAGAAATGTTTCTCTTTTTGTTTTTTTTGTTTCTTTTCAGACAAAAAATGTTCTCTCTGATGTTTACATGTTTCCTCAGAGAACAACTCTAATTGACTTCCATCGCAAGAAAATATTGCTCTAGAAGAAAAAAAAAATATCTGTTGTTCATTTACATCAATTTTATGTTTCTTAGTTGCGGTAGCCCAGTGGATCAGTGACTGTGTTTTTTGAGAAAGGGCATGGTTCTTGCCTAATTTTTATTTATTTATTATTACTTAATGTAGATAAGAAACAAATAGAGGTAGTTGAAAAGATTGTATTTGCTCTGGAATAAACTGGTTTTATAATCTTTCTTTTGACTACTTCAGGCTTAGTTCACTTCACTAGTCATAAGAAAATGTTTGTGACACAAAAACTGAACATGAAGCAGGTTGAATGGCTCCCACATATAGACAATGGGAACATGAAAGTTCATGTGTGTAGCAAGATTTTTTGATTTTTTTTTTGTAAACATTTATTTTGAACTATTCAGTGCCACTTTTCAGAGCAGATGTCACCTGAAACCAGTACTTTAGAAGGATGAGATCCTAGCATTTTGGTTGTGAACCTCAAATCTTTACTTTTAGAGGACTTTTGTCAATCCATTTGTGACAGAGGCTTCATCTACCCTACAAAGTGTTGTGCTGAAATACTATTACAGGTCCAGAGAGCTCCATAGCTGTGTCAGGTCAGCCTAGTCTCTGCCTAGACTGATAAGCTTCAAAAATAAATACTAAAGGATACAATCTTAGCATTCCCAAGAACCTGGCTTTGTTTTAGGGTTATAGCACACAAAAGGCACAGATTCCTTCTGCATGGTGGTGGCTGAGTGACCTGATCTCTAACTAGGGAACAAAGTGAACCATCAGGAGCTGAGGAAGCCAACAATGTGCCCAGGTGCATGCCAGCAGGGTAGTGATGGGAACGCACAGAAGCCATTTTCCTGCTCTTCTGACTGCTATTCAGTTTGTACAGGGAGGTGGTTCACATCTTTTGAAATTTGTTGTGTCTTATGACATTTACAATTTGTAAACTGGGTAGATTGTCCACCCTTGAACTCAGACTAGTTAGGAGATTTAAGTTGTAGCAGATTTTTGTTCAGTACAGGGAGCTGTCTGTGCAGGCAATACTACCACATCAGAGTGGAGAGAGTGAGTATCAACTACTCAGTACTAGAGTCTGAACTTTCAGACTTGCATTACTTTGATTGTTAAGGACACGTTAAAGTTATAGTGGGTGTATTTCTTAATTACCTTTTGTGGTTCCCTCTAATAATTTTATAACTGCTTGTTTTGGAGTTGATTGTTGTTCTCAGATTTTGATACCATTCTCCAAGAACTTTTGGAGAGTATCTCTAAATCCAGGCATTCAAACAGTACCACTCATTTAGAAAAATGGGCAAAGAGTATTGGATCTTGGATGCTTTTCCCAATACTATGATACCATGGATGCCTTTTGTGCTTCTGTGATGCGTTCTCTACTGGTCAGCAGACAAGTGGGACTCGACATAAAAGCAAGTAAAGGATCTTCTTTATCCATCCATTCTGTTCAGGGTCAAAACTTCAAATGTCATAAACTGGAGTGGCTCTGACAAAATCACCTGCTTTTGTCATATTAGTCTCATTGAATCTCTTCTGGTTTGCATTTGCCGAATATTTGGCCCTACTTTTGTAAAACTGCCAACTCCAGAGGAACTCAAAGATTCCTCAGTCTTTCACATTTCTAAAAGCACACCTGAAAGGTGGAGAAGAGATCAAGCTACTTCTAAAACTGCCATATATCTAAATCTCACACAATTTGATCACTTGATCATGTGCTGATGAATTCTGAAATTTGGGTACCATTCTATTTAGCAAACTGATATGTAAATGTCCTTGCAGCTGAGAATTGTCACCAGGCTTTTCTCTAGGCAGGACCAGGATGAAATCAGTTCTGTTGTAGCAGAAATGTAGTCATTCAAAACAAGGGAATTTCTAAGCCACAAGATACCACTGGTTCATTTAATCTCTGAGAATGATCAATGGCATTTGCAGCAAAGGAAGATGAAAAATTGCAGCCATGTCACCAACTAATCTAATCAGTCACTATTTGTGCTCTGGGGTATACGCTGTTCAGAAGAAGGACTTATTTCTGAACTAAGCTGGCGTTCACTTCATGTCCTAGAGCACAAAATTAGATAACACTTTTAATTTTATCCCAGCTATTATAAATGCACCTATTCAATCCTTTTATCTCTGCTGCGACATTTTCATATTCCATTATTCTACCAGTGACTTCAGAATAACTCAGATAATTTTCCTGCTCTGGGTTTATGGCCATACAGAAGCCTTATGACCAGCTGAGTTATTGGATAAGCACACCAGAAAGCTTGTTCATCATCTCTCTAGAGGAAGAAATTTCCTTTGTGACAAAGGTTACTATTAGATTTTATCTTCAATTCGGCAAAGTAACAGAAATACCGTGAAGTACATTAGTGGCTCTGCTACTGTTAATATAGGGTGAATAACAGGACAAAACTTCAAGCAAACCAGAATTTTGTAGTTACATACACCCAAATTACCAATATCCTTGAATATCAGAAGCATTAAGGTAGTGAGAAATTCTCAGCATAATTTCCTTTTAAAAAAAGCCCCAAAACAACAAAACCTGTATTGAACCTTCATAATTTTGAAGACAACAGTGCAAATGAAGAGAGATGTAAATCAATTAAGGATCATTTGGCGCATACTTGGGAAATCATCTTAATCACTTGGAACAAATCCTCAGGCACACACTGCATGCTGGGGGATTAAGATGGGCAGGAACAATTACTGTTGAAGAAGTAGATCAGAAAATGGTTGTTTCATAGGTCATCCTGAAAAGGCTAAAAAATCAAACATATTACTGCAAAAACAAACATATTACAGAGCAGAAAAATACTGTTCACTTAGTACAAAGTTTTGGCAAATTCTATTCAGGTTGGATATGCAATTGACCACATGAGACAAATAAATTCAAGGAAGTTAAAATTGAGTCAGCTTAAATTAGGAAATGATTCACTCACAAAGAAAGATAAGAGAAAATATTTAAGAAGATCTAGACCTTTGAAGGCCATGAGCACAAAGAAAGGTGGGGAATAGTTTTGAAATGACTGAATAAAAATAAAGGAAAAAACAAACAAGCAAACAAACAAAAAAAAAAGGAAAAAAATCACAAGCCAAAAAACCCAGGTCAATTCTGTAAATGTTCCTGACAGTACAGCATTGGACATTAAAGTAGCTTCCTCAGGCTGAGAATAGCAGCATCAGCTGGATATTTTATAATGAGCCTAGACAAAGAAGAATAATTAATAGATACTAAAAGGCAAAATGGCCTGCATAACTACAGCAAAAATAACATTTTGATATTTTAGGACAAATTCTCATCTGACTTGACAGCTTTTTTAGGGGAAAAAGACAGTTTCTGTTAGGGGAAAGAGATATTATTTCTCCTGGTTTGCAGAAAGGTTTTCAACACAGCGTTACAAATTCTTTAAAAGCCCCATTAAGGCAATGGAATATCTGGGGGGAAAATCCATATGATTTCCCTTGTGGTGCCCCTCATCTGCTTTCCCCTGTGCTTCTGTTACTTTAGAGCTCTCCCAAAATACATGAATTGAGGTTGTCTCTGCATAAAGCCCCAAGAGATCCTTGGATGATTCCTCCCTATACATATAAAGAAGGTCTAAATGATTCAGGAGGCTGAGTCTCACCAGTCTCCTGAAGCCCTTTGACACCTTTATGTTCTGTTTTCTCAATGTTCAGATCCTGCCTAGGAGACTTGACTGCCAACAAAGCTTCCGAAGCCTTATTTCTCTTTGGTGTTTACTCTTTGACAGAATATGGCGCCTTTGTTCATAGGTGTTATCAAGGGGTGGCTGAAGGGCACTCAGACTGCCTAAATTTCCCTGAAGAGCCATTAAGCTGCCTGTGAGTGATGGTTTCCTCTGGCCTGTTATGGTGTGCTGCCCTTGGCTGGATGTCAGTTGTCCACCAAGCTGCCCTATCACTCCCCTCCTCATCAGGAGAGGGAGGGGAGAAAACAAGATGGAAAAAACCTCATGGGTCAAGATCAAGGCAATTTAATAAAGGAAAAGTTAAGGTCATGTGATCAGAAGCAAAAGTAAACAAAATATTTTATTCTCTACTTTCCATCATCAGGTGATGTCCAGCCACTTCCCGGGAAGCAGGACTTAAGCACGTGTAGTGGTTGCTTCAGAAGAAAAACAATATAAATAATGAATGCTTCCCCCCTCCCATCTTCCTTTCCCTGAGCTTTTATTGCTGAGCACATATCATATGGTGTGGAATACCCCTTTGGTCAGTTTGGATCAGCTGTCCTGGCTATGTCCCCTCCCAAGACCTTGCAGTGCCAGCACTGCTCAGCAGTACCCAAAACACCAGTGTGTTATCAATACCTTTCTAGCTACTGATACAAAGCACAGCTCCATGAGGGGTGCTGTGGGGAAAATTAGCTCATCTCACTCAGACTCAATACATCTGTCATGGAGAGCTGGCAGCAAACCAACAAATTAGAAGCATAGGAAAAACATGAGTGCAGAATTGGGCCAGGATGACAAGGAAGAAAAATGTGTTAGAGGCAGTATTTGTTAGAGAAAGATCCTTGGTAGGAGTAAATGGGAGAAGGTACTGTAGTATCAGTGATTAGCAACAGCTTGATATATGACATGGAAAAACTTATTCAGCATTTTCACTTTTTGAGACAATTTACATGACATTTCTATAGCCATACCCAAGCTGTTAAAAGGAGTAGAAATACATGCTCTATCTCAGAGTGCTAAGTGAGCTGAATCTGTTGAGTGAACACTGCTGTATTTTTTAACCTTTCTTCTTCTTCTTTCCTTAATGTTCTTCCTGTTGACATAATTCTGTTTTCTGTATTACAGGGACAGCAAGGTTATCGATTGAGATCACTACCCTAATATGCAACGAGCTGCACAGAAGAGGAACATTGCTAGAATTCACATCCTAGCTGCAGAAAAGTGAGCAAAAGACAAAAGCCTTGGCCCTGGTCACAGTCTGGCAAGGTCACCACCAAAATAAAGTTCAACTAAACTCACTTGTACAGAGAAACCTGACAGAGTCAAAGATCAGCCTCTGAGATCTCATAGGATCTCACAGGATCTCACATGCTGAGTATTCCCATATCAGCACATAGTGATTACAGCCACACGGGTTATCCCGTGGCTGGGATAGGGAGAATTTTAGGTTCCTCATTGTCAATGTGGATTTCTGTCACTCATAATGCACACTGGTAAAGTAGATCTTCCCTTTATGTATGAGTAAAGCCAGTCAAGCTTTCCACCCGTTCTGTTGTATCATCAGGCTTCCTTAGAAGGAGGACACATTGCCCTTGGAACAAGAGAAAACATACATTGGAGTGAAAGCATATTAAAGAGACATATGGGTGAAGAAAGATGGAGGAGAGGAAGGAGATTAATTGAGCTGGACAGCAGCTGGGCTTTGGGAAGGCAGAAGCTACATCATCTCCAAGGTTTTTTTCATTTGTGATATTTGCAACATTTGCAATGTTGAATATTCTATTGTATTAATCAGTGACCGCTTGGGCAGCAGAAAAAAAAAAAAAAAGGCCAGACCAGCACTAGGGTGAATTAATTAGTCTCCCAAGCATAATAAGGAATCAATTTGCTACACAAAAAAATGTGAAATAATATAAATATGTTCTCTCCTCTCTTTACCCCAGGAGAGTTCTAATGCGTGAATTGTCATTAGTATTCACTTGCATCAAATAGAATGGTTATGCACCTTTGTTGGATAATATTTAAATGTCAAAAATATTTGTATTGCTGTCCTAAATTTGTGATTCTTCTCGCAGTTATCTGACCTGTTCATATGTAATGCACAGCTGTACTTAGAGCTGTACTTAGAGCTGTAGAACATACAAACCTATGTTCCCAAATGCTACATCAACACAGTAATACTCTTTCCTGTGCCTTTGGATTATGTTCATTTCTCACTCAAGGAATTAGACATGGGCATAGTTAATTAATATCTCTCCTCCCCCTTCAAATCCTGGTATGGCAGAGGCATTAAAGAGAAAATGGGAGGGCTGCACTCAGGGCAACGTGTTTAATCATCAGCTACTGCAGATGTAGCCATATATTCCTGATTGCTGAAAAATGTAGCCTCACATAGCTTTGGGTAGTTGCTTCCCCAGAGGTAATCTGATGCCTGGCTAACTTTCTAAAGGAAATGTCCTGGTTTTCCAGTACAATGTTGGGCTGAATATGGAGCTGATTGGGTGACATTCTACAGCTTATATTGAGAGGAGGTCAAACAAAATCAGAAGTGTCCTTCTGTCCCTAAAAAAACAGGCATTCTCTGAGCAGTTTAATCTGTGTCTCTTGGATGTCAAATAGTGGTTTTGTTTTTATAATTTATAATGTAGTAGCACTCAAAGTTTGTGGTGGGTTTGCTCAGTTGTAAACACCAGTCATGTAGTCATGCAAGGTCTCTGCTCTAGTGTACCTCTATTTTGCAACAACAGCTGGAGGGACAAAAGAAAGCAACACTTGTATGACAGAGAAGAATGAGTATAGGGAGAAAATCAGGGGGAAAATTATCAGATCAAGAGCAAAAAGACTAAAGGGAGCATTCAGGAAGGGGTTAAAGTGATAGAGCTTTTCAGTGGTAGATGATAAGAAAAGAGTGCATTGTCCACTGTTCATAGTTTGAGTCAACTTAATGAGACTGTAGTGGATGACTTCTGAAACATCAGTCTTGACTGATTTCTGAAGGATTTTTCCTTCTGATGACTGAAGGAAATTCAGATGGCCTCTCCGGTGGGGCAGTGTGACAGCTACGAACATGCTACTGTAGTTTAGGCACTTGCAAAGGTATAATTATTATGGAAGACCAACACACAGTACAGACAAAAGTCTCTGCCAAGTGTTTTTTCATCCTTTGTGGTGCTTGAAGTTCCATGATCTTCAAGAGAATCTGGTTCAGAGAATTTATGAGTGTGTCTCACTACTTTTCTCAAGAAAGAGATTGTGTTGGAAATATTCCAGGCACAGGAAAAGTGACCAAAAAAAAAATCAGATTTTATCACTAGAGATCAGCTGTAGCTCAGGTTGAGTTTACTATTACTATAAATGGTTTGAGATTTATGCCGGCCAACACTGCAAACAGCTGCTCCTTGCTATTTCAAATGACTGCTATGAGTTTTATTGTTCCCAGACAGGTAAGCAAAGTGTTGTGAAAAATACCAGCATTTCAAACCTGGACTGCTCAGATAATGCATATTACTGCCTCAGAGTCCTCTTATTGTCTTTCTTTGCAACCAGCTGGCAACAGCTCTTGGTAACTAATATCATCTTGGTGAGCGTAAGGGCTGAGAGATTCCCAGGGGTACAGAGGGAGGTTCCTTACCCAGCTCAGCCATCAGCTCCTCTTTGCTATTTTCTTGCCTCTGCTCGAGTTCTTCCTTGATGAAAGAAGGATAAAAATCAATCAATTCCTTAACAAGTGAAGTGTTTGCTGACTACAGGGGAGTAGCACTACTTCATCTGCATTTTTATGGATCAGTTTTGGATTTCACCTCCTTTTGCAGGGCTTTTGTGGCAGACTGTATATGGTGCTGTAGTACCTCACAATCCACCTGCTGTACTAGCTGCCTGGCAAAACTACTGCTGCTACTGCTGTCAGACACAGTATTTTTGCCCTTTATTGTTGGATTGTTTAAAAAAATCTGACAGGCTGTCACCCAACAGCTGGTCTTTTCACAGGTGCCAGAAAATTAGTCTCCAGAAGGATCCTTGTCTCCATCAAGGATTTTGTAATAAACAACTGTTTAAAACAACAAGATCTAAAAGGGGAAACACTTCAGCAGCAGGGTGAGCGTGACCATGGACATGTGTTCTGTGCTCACCTCTGCTACATAGCCAGCTTCTGTTTTCCATCACTTCACACATCAGTGATGACCAATGCAAAGTAAACTCATTAATCCTGCTGCTACAGAATTAAAATCCCTGTGTTGAAATTGCATATTTGCCCACATCTCAACTTGAAATAATCACAGTGAATGACAGAACTACTGCTGATTACTTTGTCTGATCACATCCTCAATTAGTGTTAATGCAAATTTAGTGGATAACATTGAGACTCCAGGACATTGAAGCATTGAACAGAGTGAAGTGCAGGAGCAGCCTCCAAGGAGGTTCAGTGCCATGCAGAAACTCATTGACCCAGGGCAAGTCAGCCACATTGCAGGCATATTTAAATACAGCCAGAATTCTTATTTAACTCAGAGCAGAGCAATGAGGAGTTAATTCCATGTTACACCCTCCTCTCATCATTGCTGAATGAGAAATCCTAGATAGCATTATTGCAAATTCTGATGTTTATTTATCTGTCAGCCAACAAAAATAGGAGGTATGGACTTAATCTTCTAATTTGTAAGTTTGAGTGTCCACAATTTCAAGACTCTCAGAAGATGTGGTTAACAAAAGGTCCTTTCCTGTAAAAGTGAAAGGTTTCCACCTTTTATCTTCCAGCTCATTTTCTTTTCATGTTTATTACCAGTTTTAAGGCAGAGTAGCTTTGCAGTTCTCTCAGCCTGTCCTGTGAATAAGGTGACCAGTCAGAGGAAGTCAGTAACTCCTCCTTCTCTCTCATATGAGTCAACCTTCAGTTTTACGTCTATATGAGATATGTGAATGCCTGTGCTTTGGACCAGTTTTATCACTGACACAGAAGGTGTCATAATTGCCTATAGTAACAACTGCTTCCCTCAGCAGTGTGATGACAAAGTGTCTCAGTGATTTCCTTTGAGAAAGTTTGGATTTTGAAAAGCAAAATCAATTTATGCTCTCATGCATACTCCCAGATTATGAGAGCGTTGTTATGAGATCACCCACAAGAGTTAGGAAACAAATCATTAGAGTAATTCACTCGATATGGTTATGCCAAAGTTAATTCATTTTTCAGCCATGTAATAAGATCCCACAGGGTCATTACTTCTTTGCTACATCATCAAAAATAGTGAGATCCATTTTTCTCAGTTTATGTGGAAATAGACACTGTCTCTTATCATCCCTGGTTGAGTGAAATTGAAAACTGCAGTAGTTCCTTTCTTGAAGTTTTCCAAGGCGAAAAAGCATTATTTAAAATGTGAGATTTAATGCCTTAATACAAGAGATTTGAATTGTCTCTCCCTGACATTTGAAGCTTTTATCACTAGCAGGATGTGTAGATGGATGAACAACTGTGATAATAAGATTTCTTGTATATTACTTCTGAAAAGAAAAAAAAAATGTGTTTGTCAGGTTTATTAGTAAGAGAAAAATAGGACACAAAAATTATGCTAAGATGATAATTGATGGCTCTCACATATAGTACAAATAAGTAAGTTTTGCCTATGTACTTGACAAGCACTGTCTTAAAACATGAAGCAAGGCAGAGACTATAAGTTGATTAAAGAGTCTATCAGTTTAGGAAGGGCCCTTTGGTAACAATGTATGTGCAGGTACATGTAGCTTCACCCATGGCAAGGCTCACGATTTCTGCAGACATCCTATCAGGTAACAGTTTCCACACAACCTTTGGCATATAGTTGAACAAAGCCTTTTTCATTATGATTTTAGGGAAAAAAATCATATGTTGTGCAAACATAAAAAAGGATCTTGAGAGTTTAAACTGATGAGACAGAAGATCCAAATGATTTTACAGATCTGGTGGCAGATGTTACTTTTTTGTCCATATAAAGAATTTGCTGGCCTTTCCTCTCTTATATGCCTTCACAGTGATTATGTTCATGTGAAAGGATAGACTTGTAATGTTCTCCTTGATTTTTGCACCCTGACATTTAATGAAATGTTGGGAATTACAGGGAATGAGGGACCATGGTAGCCTTTTACTTCTTATACTTACATAATTAGCCAAAGACTTACCTGGACTATGGTCTGCACTGAGGATGAAGAAATCTCTGTGTAATTCACCTTATGCAGGTACACAGGCCAACTTATCATTTGAAAATATGATTTTCCCTGCTATATTCTTTGCAGCAGGCTCAGAGTAATGCTTGTAAAACTTGTGTAATGCCAGTCGATTGCTAGTGAGCATCAAGCTTATAGCAACATTACAACCTTATTTACCAGTATGGATCAGCTGATTCACTGGAAATGGAGGAACTGAAAAATACTGACATTTTCAGTTAGGTAAAATGTCTGTTAAAAATATTTTTTTTATTACAGCATCTCTCTTCATACCATTTCATACTGTGCAGGACTGTATTCAGGAGCCTACAATTCATCTGAAAAGTATATAGAGTCTGACACCACAGTTTATATTACAGAAGCATTCTGACACTCCAAACGTTGTCAGGACAGAGAGAGGTTATAATAGTATAGAAAACACAGAAAACCTTTCAGTCTACTTAATCAGACAGGAATGAGGCAGGGGGTGAAGACAAGTTTAAATACATAGAAAATGTTTTGACCAGCAAGGTCATAGCAAGCATGAGGACAAAGTCTTGATTCCTTGGTTTTATTTATCCTAGGTGTTGTAAGGTCTAAATTCGGGGGTGTTGCTGACAGAAAAGTCTCCCTTGAAGGAGAATATTATTTACAGCAACAGAGAAAATCAGAATTTCCTAAATAAAGAAAAGTGGTTTCACAGCAGAGCAACTTAGAGACTCCTTACTTCAGTGCAGGGTATGATTTGCAGGGACTCCATGCTGACCTCACTGCCTCTCTGCCCACACATGGACCCCAGTTCTTGGTCTAGACATGTGCTATGGGTCTTGCACCCATCAACCCACTTAATGTAGTGTTAGCACATACTCAGGAAGCTGTTAGTAATGTGCCCTCTTGGCTTCTCACAGTGCTGACATATGACCTATGTGAGGACCAGAAGAGCTCCTGAAACCGTTCTCTGAGACAACCACACGTGGTCGTTACTGTGGTCTTTAGAAGCAACAAATTTACAGAGACTCCTTTTACCCTTCAGTTCTGAAGAGGAGGTGGTAAAAGTTGGCTTCCTCTGACAAAAATCTAGGAGAAAAGCAGCTGACAGCCAGACCCCTTGGGAAGAACCCATTATATTTCCAAAAGACACTGCCTGTCTCCGTGCGGTGCAGCTGGTGCTTCCCGTGATAACAGTACACATAACTTGAGCACCCAAGATTCCCGTGTTAGCAGCAAGAAAACCTCACATAAATTTCACTCTTGTAGGCATCCTGTGGAGCAGTCACTATGAAGGAGATTGCAAGTAAGGAAATCCGAATTTGAATGGCAACTGTCTCCCCCACGGTAAGTTTGCAAAGTCCCACTGAATTTTAGTAAGGTTATATAAGTTTGTGCTGGTTAAGGAACTGATGGCTTAAAGTTTACTTATTGCACTTCCTAGCTTAGGCAATAGCTGCACATAAAAAACACTCCTTGTATGCCAGCTTAATTAGAAGTGACTCATTTAATGGATGCAGTGTAATTAATGTCTATTATGCCATGCAAAGATCTTATTTCAACAAGCCGGATAGATTTTTCTTTCTCCTGTAACTGTAACAGCCTGATTGCATTTGATCAATGTAATAAAAGGTATAGTTGTGTTATATAACTTGCAGGACTTCTCTGGGAACCTTAATTGCCTATTTGCTAGTGCTCAGTGCATCAGGCTTGGACATCCTTGACCACAGCCTTCAGCGTGGCGTCTCAGTGGAGGTTTACGTGTTCTAGTCTCCAGGCTATTTTTCCATGTAAGTTCTGAATTCAGATGATTCTTCAAAGAGAGAGAAAAGAATAGTGAAAGCTTACAGTGTATCAAGTCCATTCAGCCTGCCACGTAGAAGGGAAAAAAAAATCACTTATTTACATATTATTTACAAAAGTAACCTTGACTTCAAAATCACTAATTTTTGTCAATGTCAAATATAAGCAAAACCACAACATGATGAGTCCAAATTCCTGTTGGGCTTAAAAGCTAGCTTGAATAAACAACCCATAAATATGGAAGTCTTAGAAGCAGGAGCTAGAAATCCTCTTTTGAATCCTGAATTATAGATTTCTCTCCAAACCTGAGAATAATGCTATAGTTTAAACGTATGCTGTGACAAATTCAGAACTGGTCCTCGTTAGGTTTGATTCTATTCTAATTTAAACTAAGGAAGGAGCAGCTCTTTTCAAGAAATTTCCTTGACATAAAAATAGTAAACCCAGAAAGAATCAGATCTTGCTGTCTCCCAGTATTTTACCTCAATTCAATATATTCAGAAGCATTTCTGGCAGAGCTGAAACATGAAATTAGAATAACATGAGGAACTCCTTATTTTCAGATATGAAGACAAATAAAATTGTGTAATTCATGCAAATCATAAACCACCTCTAAAGTCTGGAAGATTTGACAATGAAGAAAGTGAGGATATTAATGAATAATATGTCTGAGCAGAACAGAGTATAAAATGAATATGTATCAAGGTTATAAATAATAAATAATAAATAATAACGTCAACACAAGTGTTATCTTTTGAACTAAGATAAAAAGGAAAATATTTAAACAGTCATATAAACGTACATAGTATGGAAAAGAAGGTACCTCAAGTTGTATATGCTGTGACAGCTCAGATTCAGATAGCACAAAAGACACTTAATTGTATTAATTTTCAACAATATGATGTTTTGCAGTATTTAAGGACAGCTACTTTACGGAACTTTGATAGGATGTTCTTGTAGGCATTTCCATCTTTATATTGTTCATATTAGATATGCTCAATTTATTCTGTCTTGGTATATTAGAAAGCATTTATCCTTAATATGCATAAGAAGAACTTTTTGATCTTTTTTATGGCTCATAATAATAATTTCCAATGTCATGGTTCTCCCTGTAGACTAAAACAAAAGCCTCAAGATTTGAAAGCTTAATCAAGGGTTTCAATGTTCTTGTTCTCACCAATATCTGAGGCTTTTTACTTCCTTATAATAAAGTAGAATCAGAACGAGAATGGCCACTAAAAACACAGCCAACAATTGCAATTTAATTATAACCACAGTCTTGGTTAAATAACCTATTCACATTTGCTTGGCAATACTAGCAAAATAGGCAGCTCTCCACAGTGCACAAAACCAAGTGGCTCCAAATCTGATGATAAAATTTGTTGGTAAGGAAGCTTCTTATCTCTGCATGAACATGACATCCATTCAATTGACTTATCAATCTACTTTCCCCTAGAGATAACAGAAGAATGTATACAGACTACAACAGAAACAGATTTGGCCTTTTGAGTATGTAGGCTCTTGCTAATACAAATTATGATGGTGTGCTGGGGAAAGGACTGGGAATAGGGCATCACCGGACTATTTCAGTCAAACCTGTTAAAGGATGTTATGAACAAAAGAGAAATCCACTAGAACGTGTACAGTCTTGTTTTATATAGTGCCATAACTGTATCAGTTGAGTTTAGATACTCAGCTTATTTTGTATCTTTATTTCTCACCTAAATGCACATACTTAATGCTACAGCTATAACTCACTGTGTAGCAGAGATCCCATCAGAATTGAAATCTCAGTGCCAGTCACCTGCTTCATTTATTTCTTGCTGTGAGCCTAATGAGAAAACAGCCAGACCTACCCTGAGAAACTGAGAGGAGAAATATCACTTTTGCAGAGGTACCAGGAAATTCAAACTGTTCTGAACATGGGAGACAGTAAGAGCAGCTGAACTATCAAAAATATCATTGTGAAATAAATAATCATCTCATTCTCAGTGTGATGGGCTTAGATTGTGCATGTCAGAACCACAGGAAGAAAAAAAGGGAATTAGGCAAAAACTTACTCAAAGCCTGGTGAAGTGAATTAAAGTTTATCTAATGGCCTCAATGGAAATTCCATTGCAACCGTTTTATTCACACCTTCCCTTGTGAGTAAAATTCTCTCAGAATAAAGTACACCCTCAAGGTTTTTTACTAACTCCTAAACGTGTGGCAGAATTGCTATCCAAGAGATAAATAGTACCATGGACGATCATTTTGTGAAGAATCTGTGGTATCAAACATCACATTTATGTAGGGAGGTGGACATTAAGATAATGGCAAGCTTTGGTTGAAGCACAAAAGTGAGGCAGCAGTTCTCATTGCTCAGTGGATGCCTGTTCCCTTTGTTTGGATATTTCTTTGGTTTGTGAAATCAGTAGAAATCATTGTGGGAAGAGGTAGTTGCAAAATTATTTTATAATAATAAAAACTAATTTATAATCATAATAACAGTCTAGTTAAAATCATAATCATAAGAACTAACTTATAATAATAAAAAAAAATTGGATAATGTTTACTTATAGCTTTTGTAGAGCACTTGAACGTTAATAAAAGTTTTAACCATTTTTTGTCAGAACTCAGCTTCTTTTGGTCAAGCACAAAATACCACAAGATAAGAAAGTGGCCTGTATTCTTGTGGTAAAGCCATTTTCATACTGTCACAGAAGATTAGTGATAAACTGCTCTGTGTTTATGAGCAGTTATTCTTGGTACTTCAGATACTCTAGGATTGTTTGGAAGGTTTTATTCTGGAAAAGCATTGCCATATGCTTTTTACAAATACATTATTAAAAGCTCTCTAATGGTTCCTCACATATGCCAAAAAACTGGATCATAACAGAACTCTCTGAATATTGACAACATTAAAGAAACACTTTCTGATCCAAATCTGGGGAAGTGCAGAGAAAAAATAAAATTAGGATATGCTGTACTTTTGACTGTTAACAAAGTACTGAGATTTTCAATACTTAGTTGCAGTTAGTGTAGATTATCTTTGTGTGTCCCTTCCAACTGAAATCTATTCTATTCTATTCCATTCTATTCCTACTGGTATATGTGAATATTGATTTAACATGGGAGGCACTCAGACACTAGAGAGACTGGTGGCAGCATGAGGTGCCAAGACAGCAATTGTAGCACAGCTGATTTCAGAGATTCTTGGAGAAAGCATTTTTCATATCCTGTCAGTGTCATCGTTCCCATGTCAGCAGTATTAAGATTGAGCTTGATCAAAGGCCATCCTGTTGAATAATGTAAAAACACAATGAAGGACTTTCAGTCCTACAGAAGAACGTTAGCAGTAAGAGCTGTCTGATTAGATAGCATGTAGAAGTTCACTGATTTCATTATTAATTTTAATGAGCAAATAACATGGCAAATATTAAAGTAATTTGATTGTATTTGCTAGAAAATTATCTTAAAAAAAAGAGTAACGACTGGTTGTTCAACTGCAGGGAGAAAGGGGTACCTCTGAGCATGGAAATCCTCACGAAAACAACATTCATCCTGGCATTGCACCCAGGCAGAGCAAGCTGTGTAACTGATCAGGTTTGTAATATAAAAATTATTATGCTTTGCTTCTATAAGCCTGGTGGGTGATAAAATACCTATATTGCTCCTCCCCTACATGCAGCTTCATCTCTCCTAATACAAAACATTGCCTTTTTCCTGTTGTGCCCAAATCTTATGACCCTGTAACAACAGGCATTGAACCAGCTTGGCTACTGGCATTAAATCCAGCTTTAAGATGGTTTTTTGTCTGATTGTTTTCATGCTCACTTACCCTATGGTGAGTATAGATGTAGGTCATTCTGTCTGTGCTGTGTCAGTGACCACGTTCTGCAAACCCTTAGGTTTGGCACCAAGGGCCCCTGTATATGTACAAAGATTCCTCTTCTCTACAGGATGCAATTAATATAAGATACAATTAATCTCTTCACAGAGAGCAGAAGCTGTGTTGTGTAGATATGGACTTAACTGCCTAGCTTCTAAGGGAAATTTATATCTTTTGCCCTTGCTAGGTTTAAGAGGTAGGAAATTGCACAAAGGCTGGAGAAAGGGAAAAAGAAAACTTGGCCTTAATTACTTTGAGGCCATTTATGATTTCTTCTCTACATAGTTTTTTTGTCCCACAGGGGCTGCAGCTTCTAACCCATTGTCTAAGATGAGGAAGTACTGAGTGGCACTTGATCAGGTTAGAATGACCAAGCCACAGGGAGGGATAAGGATTTCTGCACTTGCATCACACAGGAGAAGAGGAGACAACATTTTTGTTTCCCTTTCACACACTGTAGGATGTCAGGCTGTACTTCATTTTAGGATATTCAGTGACAGAATTGAATGCAGAAGTAATGATGCCTCAGTGGGAAATGTACCTCAGTGAAGGATGAATAAAAACTGACTGGAGACACCAGGGTATATGTAAGAGAGAGCCCAGACTGTAGGTGCAGGTATGCAGAGATGAAGAAGGGGATGAGAGGTTTTCTGTCTTTCCAGATGCATTATGTAACACTAGGATATCCTACAATATACCAAATAAAAAAGTATCTTTTTGTGCCACCAGAGGTGCCCACTAGCATTGCTTGACATTGATGCAGCTGCCATGTGCCTCTCCCTTCAGCACCTGAAAAAAATGAAGAGGTTTCTGAGAAGACAAGTCAAAGGCATGCCTTGGGTGGAAAACAGGTTTTCTCCTCCACCCTGAAATGTGAAGGAGTCAGGTAATCTCCAAGTGAGGTTTGCCATGATTTTTTCAAATATCTGCTATCTTTAGTGTGTACTTTGCCTAATTTTCAAAATACTAAACATGAAAGAATGATGAGAACAACAAACTTGGCTGCTTTCTTGCCAGATATCTCAATGCTTTTGGGTTTTTTCCCACTATCATTTTGATAGGAAACAGATTGTACAGGTATTAATGTAGTTCAGCAGGCAGAGGCATGACAACCAGGCTTGGAGAACTGTATGTGCTCACACAATGTAGAGTCTGGATAGCCCTTTCAGTATACTTAAGTTTAGCTGTGTTTTGCTGCCATTAATTCTTTACTGTTTCCTACCATGGTGACATGAAAGTCACATCCTCAGAGAGAGGGTTTGAAAGAATTGTTTAAAAAGTGACAGTCTTCAAGTAGGCATGAGGAAATTTTAGTTTTTCTTCTCTGGCAGTTTCCACCCAAGAACATGAATAAATTTCTTGAGTTTTACCTCAGGTATTATGGTACCTAAGGCAGGAAGACCTCATGGTCCTTCCCTCCTTGCACATGGTAGTACTGACTTTCAGCCCAGATCTAGTGTTGAGCATTTCTGTGCACTGCAATCCACTTGGAGCAGGTCCCAGGAGGAGCACACTTCTCTCCACTGCCTGCTTCTTCAGCCACGTACTGAGCAGTTGGGAGCCCTTTCCCCCCACGCTTAGCAGGGGTGAGCTTATAAAACCGAGGTCCAGAAATTGGAGTCTTAATGCCAGGTTTCCCAAAGGCCATCCCAGCTCTCTGTCATGTCCCATTGCAAGATCACTGCTCACTATGAGCTTTTGCAATGCTGTCCCTGATGTCTCCAGAAAATATTGTGATAAACATATACAAAAGGAGCTTGTTATTTCACACCTGAAAGTCATCACGAATGGTGTCTGTTTTTCAATTTTTTTGTTATCTTGCTGTAGATATATTGTGAGAAAAAACTTTCTTCAAGCATTCACACTAAATCCATTTCTTAAAGGAAAATAGCTCATTTATCCTGCACAAGATAGAGGCATATAGAGAACAACAGCATTCTGCCTTTTGAGGCATCTCGTATTTTTTGACAGCCTTAGCCCACGGCCTTTGATTAGATAAAGGCCTTAATATTGCATTACAACAGAATTACCTACATTATGGCAGCTGCTTGTTGCAATTGTGTTGACATGACTGGCTTCTTGTGGGAATGTATTTTGGTCTTTCTAATCTCTTTAGCATCAGCAGCAGGACATTTTATTTGCAATTGATTTTTAAATTTAGGAGTAATTGAAGTTTAAGTGCGGTTACCTTCTTGCAACAGGGACAGGTTGATACTGTTTAAATCCTAATTATGCACTGATTAAAAGTGATTGCATTGCCAAAGTGAGCAAGGGCTACAATTTATTTCATTCTTAAAGGCTCAGCATAGAGAATTAATTGTATTTCCAGGAAAACAGATCAACATAAAGAGGAAGCAATTAAGAGTTCATTGTTGAATCATAAATTTCCTAGTAATTTTTGGAAGAAAGACAAGGTGGACTTTGAAAGCAGATCTTGTTGACAATGAGGATTAGTCATTTAATAGTTTCAGTATTTGATGATAGAAGCTTTACCTCCCATCACTCATAATAAGTTTTGCTAAAACGGGTAAGGCAGAAATGGGCTTATTTTCACATAAACTAGTCTTGTAGTGATCTGGTGTTTGCTTTGTTTTCAAATTTAATAATGAAATGACAGCCTGCAAGTTGTTCTCATGTAATAAGTAGGATAAACAAAACCAGTCGCACTTTTCCTATGAGCAGGAGTCATTTCATAAGCACCATGAAAAATAAGAAAGTGGCAGAGAAACCAGAACAGAAAAATACACTTCTACAACAGTGATAGGGCAAAACCTGGAGCCTGAACAGGTTAGAGGTGAGAGTTCTGGATCTGAATTTTGTGACTGTCAAAGGCAATTATATGAGACCTGTCTAAATGATTCCATATTTTGGGAAACACTTAGTACAGACCTGTGCCTGTGTACAGTATTACTTTTATTATTTATTTAGATCATTTATTTATGTTTGTACAGTGGTCTCTGCTGTCGCATCTGATTTCTCATTGATGGAATATCAGCATTCCCAATGAAGTTCAAAGGCAGCACATGCCAGAATCATGGTGGAAGTTTAAATGGTTTTTTTTCATCCTGGCTGTAGAGTTTTCTTTCCTTTCTTTCTCTATAGAAAACAGTGGATTCCTGAATTCATACCAGTCTGTTATTAGCAGGAGAAATTTCAGTAACGGACAACAGAAATAACAAACAGAAGTTGCCACTGTGCACTGGCTCAACTCAATGCTGTTTAGACAAGTGCCTCACATCACTGCTGCAATGCTAATGCTGGTCCCCCAGGAGACAGAGAGTTCCATTTCTTTTATCAGACTTTGGGAAATCTCCCAGTATTTCAGTGATAGTAGTGCAGAGAACAGTGTCGTCGCTGTGTGAGGCTTCACTACACTGACAATTAGTGGTAAACCACCTCAATATTACCCAGAACTTCAGGAAGACACACACACAGTTCATTCACAGGTACCATCTTCGAGGATATTAAGTTGTATGAGGTGATTCCAATCTGTAGAGCAACTTTTCACTGGGAGACCACTGTGGTACAGGAACTGTGTGAATTCTGTAGTCTTCTTCACATCACTTTAATGATGGATGCGGCCAGTTCACTCAGTCTTTTCCCATTTTTGTGACTACAGAGAAAGACACCAGTTCACATGAAGATTAAGTTTTTTTTAAGCCTGGCTCCTTATGAAAGCAAGGCTCACACATTACCCTGTGTGTCACCTAATGACTTTTGAACCTTTTCAGCCAACGTCCCCACAGGGAAGTAGAGGAGCTGAGTTGCCAAAATAAATTAGTTCCTACACAATTTGCCAGTTCAGTTAAAAACAGCAGCCCAAATTTCATCAACACCGTTTTTTCTGCTATAAGGAAAAAAAACAGAAAAACAGCAGAGGAGAATTTTACAATTGCATAAGAAGAATATAGAAAATCTAGGTTTTATTCCCTTGTGATCCATTCACTGGGAGATGCGCGTCCTTAACAAAGCAGACATACAGAAACCTGTATTCTTTTTATCTTAGACTTGTCTATTAGTAGTGAAATGCAATATCAGGGTTCAAGTCAAAAGAAAAATTCTTGATTAAGAATTAGGGAGAGGCTTGACTCACAGCAATAATGTGAAAAGCAGTCATCAAAAAGTGTGTAGTTTAAGTGGAAAATTAGATTTATTGGGGTAAGTGAATAGCAAATCCACTGAAATAAAAGCTGATCCAAAAATTCAACAGTTAAATAATGCTTCAAGTAGTCCTTCAAGAAGCCACTCTTATTTGGGGTGATTCTGTTGAAGTCAATGGTTTGTCTTCAGACTTATACTGGTGGTATTGGAGAGAAACCACTGGTAATTCTGAATTCTGGTCATGAGTTTAGGCAGCAATTTCTGTCTCCTTAGTGACATTCAATTGTGGCTGAAACATAAACAACTTCCATGGCTCTACTCAATATATGTTTACTGTCCCTAGTAGAATGATTTTTCCCAAACCTTTCTTCAAGCACAATGATCACCTAGGGAACTCAGTGCAGTCCATCCTGGGCATTGGCTCAGGATATTACAAAATAAAAATGACTTTGCTATAATTCCTTTTATGTGCACTAGTTTCTCAATTACATGATTTATAGGACCTTTTGGGCTCAATTGCTGCATTTGAGAAGATGCAGGAAAAGAGCAGGTCTAACACAGGGTGGCGTGTAAGCCTAAATTTCTTTAGGGAATGCTGTTCCAGAGGCCACTGAAATAAGCAGACATTTTTTGAACTGTCTTCAAGGCAATTTGTGTCAGGCTCTGAGGACATTTGCAGATTTCAGAGTACTGAATTAGAATTATGGAATTGTTAATGTGTAATATATGCATAATAATATAATCGTGGTTAGAATTCAATATTGGAGTTTGCCTTATGCAGAAGTCATAAAAATGTGCTACTCCTGGGATTTAATGTAGAGTTAATATAAAAATACCCCAGAGCTAATGTTTTTCTGTGCTTCAAGAATTAAGATGTTTCTAAGACTAATCAAAACCTTTCACACACTCTCTTTTCCGATGTTGTAAGTGGATCAAAAGTTTGAAAATATACCCCTGAAGTTGTTATGTTTGCCTGAATATTTTACACTTTATAAATAAGACCTTTACTTTGTAAGCAACTTCTGTATGGAAAAAAAAAATCCATTTCCCATAAAGGATTCACAAGAAGAGCTGTATGTTCAGAATGTACTTTCTATTTATTTCACTCACATGGTCGTCTGACTGACTTCCTTTTCAGGAAGGAGAATAACTGAAAACATATGCTTGGTTATTCAATATTTTCTTTAACTTCTTGAATTTCAGTAATAAGTAGATAAACTTGACTCAACCTAACCTAAGGATGGATAAAGACTTTTGATACAGCTGGGAAACTTTCCACAGCTGCAGAGCTAGCAGAACGTAACAACGGAGCTGTTTTCCACATCTCTTTCTGAATTAGCTTTTTCCCCTGACTTGTACTTGGAATATTATGAAGTATCCAGCAAACATGGCTAAATTTATTAAAGAGAATGGTCTGAGGTCATGGTACAGCCCCATATAATTTTGTGAGGAAGCAGTTTCTCTTTACATTCAGTTATGGGCACTGACCTGGCGGAGGTGTTCAGCCTGATGCCCTTTTGAAATCATCCTTCTTATTCAACAGCCTTTGTTTCTGTTTGAAGAATCTGTTTCTTGTTAACATGTTTGAGTAACCATGTGTAGCCTCCTTGAATATTGCCACTCACCCATCAAGTGTTTGCAGAACACTTGTAGGTTTCCCAAGACTTTCCTGAATTGATGGTGGTCTCCCATGATTTCCAGGAAAAATCCATATAACCATAAGAAGTCAGATACCTTGGATTTACAAGGACAGAGTCCACCAACAGTTTTGAAATATGAATACACATTACCAAGCTGCAGGGAAAATAAAACTGAACCAGCTTTTTCATTGACAGTATGAGAGAACGCTCTAATCAGCCAATTCAGATAATTTTTTATCTAAACCCATATGGGATTAAGTCAGAAAGACAAGGTCCTGTTCTACATTTTTAGCATTGCAGGATAGTAGGTCTTTTATACAGAGGAATCCAAAGGCAGGGTTTGTCTCAGATGTTTTTAAATCTCTTATCTACTCCTGCAGATTTTTACTATCACTGTACAACCCAGCTGAGCTGAATGTATTAACCATTTATTTTTCACTTTTGAGCTGCTTGTAAATGTAATGACTATTTGTCTGCTTTCACTTTTATCTTCCTTTCTCTTTTGCTCAAAAAAAAAAAGTTGTGACCCACTCAAAATGCTTCTTCGGAATTGTTATATCTTACACAGACTGGTTTTCTGCCACAGGTGAATTTCATCTCCAATCCTGCAGGTGAATTTAATCCCAAATCAAATCCCTACAACCAGTTGTGAGGAATTCAAACCAGCATAAAAGTCTTGTAGTAAACCTAATTTTTTCGTGGTTGAGCCGTTGCATTTAGGTGCTGTGATCAGTGCAGAATACTTAGAGACTAATTTCTTATGGAGGAGCAGTCTGAGCGAAAATCATTTCTGGTTCTGCAAGCAAAGGTAAGAGCTATGAAGAGGCTCCATAATCCACTATGGAATTAGCTGTTTAATGGTAGCTTTTTCTTAATACTTTCAGTGGTTTACTAGGTGTTCTTAAAAAGATTTAATCCTGAGCCTTTTGAATGACAGTGATACTAATCTACAATGTAAAGAAGTCTCTGGGTGCTTCTTTTTAGGCAATATGTTCTCTTAAACAGGCTTGTGGCTAGTTGTCTGAAAATAAAACTATGTGTTTAAAGGCTGTACTAGATAATGAATACCACTTAATGCAAACAAGAGACTCTATCAGTGTCTTGGAGACAGTCTTCCACTCAGTATTTTCTGAAAAGAGCCTAGATTTGAAAATCTTGTTATTCTTTAATTTTGGGATTTGTTCAGAGCTATCTATTAACCTACTTTCTTCCTGAAGTCAGCACGAAACCTTCCATAGTTCTTAGTTTCCATACATGCCTGACTATTGGCATAAACTCAGAAAGAAGAAGAAACCAGAGTACAGTGTGTTTCATAGCAGAACAGAGCTTGGGAAAGGAAGCTTAGATAGCCACTTACTTGCTAAATCTAGCAGCAAATAAAATGAAGAATTCCAGCCCTTTAATCTTTAATTAAAACTTGGCAAATTGTTGGATATTTTTTAATTTTATTTCCCTATCATTTTAGCAATGCAAGAAGCAGAACATTTTAATGATAAAAATGGCTTAATAATGCAGATCTCATAGGACCTATTATTTTTAGACCAGTTTTTATTACTATATCTATAAAAGAGGCAGCTCAAATATTTTGATACCTCAACCTTTAAATTAATACAGAAATAAAAACATGTGATTTTGTTTCAAACCCTTTATGAAGAATGGGTAAGCTTAGGAATAACAGTGGTTCTGGACTTAAACATCAGATTCTGAGACCACCCTTTGGAATGAAGTTTCAGTCAAAATAAACAGGCAAAATTCCTTGCATGCTTACATACGTGTATAACGCTATCACAGAGAAAGTCAGAGCAGTTGAACTGAAGTTAATTTCTTAATCAGAGAGTAAAACTGGACTCTTTATTACTGCTGTTAAATGTCTGATCAAAGGATGATAACATGCTAATTACTGTACAAACAAACACAAATCAGTTGCTCTTTTGTCTCTTACTCTTCAATAGGAGGGGTCAGAAAGAGACAAAGGGAAACTACAGGGACAGGATGCCATTTGACCATGGCCAGGGAATAGGTCAGCTGTCAACCTTGGGTGTAGGTTTCAGTCTTGTGACTCTGTTTCCTCTTACTTTTTTTCCCCCTCCTATTTCATGACTTTATGTAGGCTTTATTGGCTAGATACAGTTAAATGAAAAAGCCTCATTCTCTTTGTTACTCTTAGGATGTCCACGTGCAATTCCTGCCATGTACAAGATGGTGCTTCCCTTATTTTGGGCTGCACAGACCTTTCTGCTATTTGGATGCACAGGGATGTGATCAAGCATGTTGTTTCTAGCTTATATCACTCTCCCAGTCCTGGTACATCTTCAAGAATAACTGTCTCCTCTTGGCTTTGCAGCACAGAGACACCTACCAAACACCTTCTCATGAAACCTGAGGCTCTTCTTGGTTTGCTTTGATCACACTGTAACTTTCTTAATAGACAACCCAACAAATTGCAGATGGCTTATTCTTTAGGAATTATATCACTTTGCTGGTTAGGTTTAATTTCTTTTGCTTAGGCTGATTTAAAAAGACAACATTAAGTCTCTTATCTGCATGGAGATTATAAGGAAGATAAGCCCTCTAGTACTATGGGAAAATTTAAAATGTGAGTGAATCACCAGTTTCTCGAACAAGGAAGTGTAAAGCACTTTCAACCAGTCCTGTACTTTGGGGTTTCTGCACAGAGCAAAGTGACAGTGAGTCCCAAGGGTGGCATCAGTGGAACACATAAATAACCCAACTGCTCTTATTTAAAAGAGACGTTCCAGCCCAATTAAGCCTTTGTAATAATGTCAGATAAATTGGTCCCTTTTGTGAAAGAAATTGGATTTCTGTCCTTATTTTTAGTCTGTTATTGAAGTTGCCACACTAAGTACTTAAAATTAATGAGAAGGCCAGGGTATTGTGTCATGTGAACCAATGATTTCACTTGATGTCTATCCTTATGTTATTTTCTTGGGTTTGAAGTGCTGACAGTTGTTGTTTGTTTAGTGAAGGTCCTGGGTTCTGTTCACAGCGAGGTGTCCAAGCTGAAGCAAATCAATACATTCCCTGGGCATATAAAGAAGGACCGTCCACGATGGTGTCTTCTCTCCTCAGCCAATCTCAGAGGCACATAGTCTGAAAGGTTGTTTTGGCAGACACAACTGGCTGTAATAAGCATTTTGGGCACTGGAGATGGTATTCTTTCTTTCTCAAAAGAAGAGCAGTAGAGAGCTAATTTGGTTCTCTAAATCACTTTTGGGAAAGATTTAGTGTTGAACAATGCAGGCTGGGAGAGGAAAATGCTTAGCAACACTGACAGATCCCAAACAAACAAAAACCAAAAAAAACAAGAATTGTTTTCACAGAAATTTTTTTAAACAATTCCAAATTGGAGGACTTTCTTTCCTCTCCACACCCCCCAAGTAATAACATTACAACTGACAACCTGAGAGGCAAATTTACTTTTTTTTTTTTTTAATTAGGAAACACCATTTAAAAAGATACATTAAAATGTGAACCTACAGAACTCTTGATCTGTGTGCGTGCTATTCTATATCATAAAAAGAGGCAGCTCACCTGTAAAAGTGGCACCTCTCTTGTAAATTTATTCTGCTATATCCTGCAAAGTTTATTATTCAACTTATCCAAACTGTCTTCATTCATAAATCTGTGATTTGTATTATGTGAAAAGTGAATATGAAGTGACTGAATTCCTGTCTATTTTGTGAAAAGATCAAATTCCTTGCTCTAGTGCTGAGGTGAGCATCAATTACAATTATTTGTTATTTGTGAAATGAGTTAACTCTGGAGATCAATGGACAAATGCCCTTCCTAGCAAAAGCCACTATTAAAACTTGTGCTTTTGGTAGGGAATATGTGTAAAAGATCAGTGATTAATTTTGCAGGAATGCCTCTGTGCTATTCTAAGTTTCCTCTCCACATGGAGTGTTCTGAGCTGGTTGACCTGTTGAGTCCTAAAGACCTTTCACACAGATAAAGTCACAATGGAGCCAGTCAATTGACACAAAGGTCAGAAGATGCCATTAAAGCTGGAATTGGTTAGGAACGTCTTAGTGGGCTGGGGTTTTTGTAAGAAAATGTTTTGTGTTGTTTTTGGTCTTTTTCCCAACTTGACCTTAGATGGAGTTTCTCACTGAAACACAAGAGATTGCAAAATCATAGAATGGTTTTGGTTGGAAGGGACCTTAAGGATCTAGTTTTAATCCCTGGCAATGAGCAAGGCTGCCTCCTACTAGACCTGGTTTCTCAAAGCCCCATCCAACCTGGCCTTCAACATACCCAAGGATGGACCATCCACAACTCCTCTGGAAAACCTGTCCCAGTGCCTCATCACCATTGTAGTGAAGACTGTTTTCTTAATATCTAATCTAAATTTACTGTTTTCAAATTTAAAGCCATTGCCCCTTGTCCTACATGCATAGCAAAAACCATCTGCAATTTATTACCTAGAAGGATTTTAGTGTCATAACTCCTAGTATCACATAACTTTTAAAAACAAAATATATGAAGTGCCAGAACAAAACACTGTTGGCATCAGACAATCTATTGCTTTTATAGGTTGTCCTTTATTATAGGAAATATTCTTTTGATTCCAGGCATCTCAGAGACAAAACTCCGTGATAAGAAGCCACCTGTAGAATGAGTCTGGTAGAGAACAAAGACTGGGACACAAATCAGTTTAATTATGGCATTGCATTTAGAAAGCATGTTGTAACTGTTTATGTTGCCTCTGTGTCTCAAGTGAGGATGATCCTAGGTAGATGCTTCCAAATGATCATTTCGATTTCTACTAGCTTGAGGAAAAAGTAGTGCTACTTAGAAATCTTCATTCCTCTCCACTGGCTGCAGTAGCATAGAGCTTTCCACAAAGTGACTTCTGTTGTCGTTAAATTTGACTGTGATGTTTAATGGTGTGGCTTTACAACTTACTTTTTCAGAATCACACTAATCACTTTAAGTATTTGGGGGTGCACCAGGTTGAAACCAGGTCTTTTTGGCTGGAAATAGCTATGACCTCTACCAAAATTTGTGGTAAGGAAAACTAAATCATCCAGTTACATTAATTCTTGTCTAATTTTTTTCTTGACCAGCTCACCTGGAAGATTTGTAGTGCAGAATGGTTCTAAGGACATGATGAATCCATTAGCCCTTGAGTAAGTAAAGGTAAGGTTTCTTGATACCAAGAAATCCTTTTCAGAATTAGTTTTTTGTAACTTTTACAGAACCTATATTTCTGTACAGTTGCATCCTGGTAACTTTGGAATGACCTTCTTTCCTTTGCCTTGGGGTAAATGAATTTAATCCCATTGTTTGTGTTTTTCATAGCAGTCACAGTAAGTACATCCTATCATGTGGTGTTAAAGATCTCAGGAGACTTCATTCTATCTGAATGCTTTCCATTGAACACCAAAAGTCAGAGGGAAAACATCCCTCTTTGGCAGAGCTCTGTAGATACAGCAGTAAGAATGTATTTCTATTGCAAATAGAGCAGAATCTCTTGATTCAAAGCGCTGCTTTTGTGCCTGAAGCTTAGCTCTGTGCAGGATGTGCTAGTGGCAGAGTAATTGTGAGACGGAAAGAGGGAGAACCAGAGGCTAAGGAGCAACCCTTTCATCACTGAAAACGTGAAATGGAAGGTTTCCTAATAACTTTTTAAAATAGCATCTTAAAATAGAATCCACATATTTGTAAACACCGAGAAAATTTCCATGGGTTTGTTACTGGCAATTTAATGCTGGCTGCCTCTTCAAAGAGGCAACCCTGGAAGCCCTATGATTATATGACCTTTCTTTCATAAAAACCCCAGTAAGTTCCCAGCCCCTATGTCTGCAGTGAAAAGCTGAAAGATTCCTCAAAGTTCAGAAAACACATGTTCTAAACTTTCTATAGCTAGAGTTAACTACAGTGAAGGAAAGTCTGGCTTGGGGACTTTTAATCAGAGTAGGCAAAATAAATACAAGTAAAATTACTGACCTGCTTTTCCAGATGAGGAAAAATAAGATAAGGAGACTAAGTTACTTGCTTTAATTATTTCCCCTTGAAGCCAGGCAAGTTTCTTGACTGCAGTGTTCCCTTCTATCACATTTTGAGAGCAGGTGTTTAGCAGAGACAGCCCCAGCACCCCACTGTTCCATCAGCCACTCTTTTTTTGGCTCTTTCAGTGTTGGCTGGAGCCTCTTTACCTGCTTCTGTAGCTTCTATTGTGTAGCTCATGTTGGAGGGAAGAGGTGACTAGGATGTAACTTCTGAAAAGTTACTCTTAAACAGAAGAATTATAAAGGGAGTTGTTTGGGGATATTTGAGGAGTAACAGGCTGCCAAGCTTTCTTCAATCAATAAGTTGAAGTTATTGGAACTCTTGTTTTCATTGGATACAGATCTTTGACAGTCTGGTTATGGTTTGATTAATACAGCTGGACTTGGCTGCTTTGTCTGCATCCCTCTCTTGCTCTGCCTCCTGCCCATCTCTTTTGAGCAGCTTACCACTGTTTTTGTGTTTCTTTGCTTCTCTTTAACACAAAGGTTCCTAATGAGTATTCATTTACTATCTTCTGGATTTTTATGCCCAGAATCACTGTCCCACAAAATATTATTTAAAACTTTGTTCTCTGGGAAAAAAACACAGCTATTTTCTTTTTTTTTTTAGTATTTTCTATGATATGCATAGAAATAATTTCTTGCTTGCTATATTCACTAGTAACTCTGAGTAGAAAGAACATTCAGTTAGCTTTTGTTAAGAGATGAGAATGTGTTGGTTATGACAAAACTGAGAATTCTCTGCTTTTTTTCCTCAAGTATTTTCTGATTTATTCTCTCCACCTTCCCCCTCACCCAGAGCAAAGGGCAAAAGTCAACAATTTGACAGAAAGGGAACTTCAGTGAAACTGTTCACCTGCTCCAAACATTATTTTTTCCGTGTTATTACTTTTTAATACTTACCCTTTAGCATACCTCCTTCTGTACTTTGACATTTAGCTTTAATCTGTGTGTAGCCATAAACATCACCTCTATGCTTAGGTTGGAGTCTGCCCTAATGCCCTTAAATGAGCTTGCAGAGGTGAAGTACATCAGAGGAACATGGCAATGACATTACTCCAGAACAGGTGGTAAAAACCAAACACCATCATAAGGATTTTATTTTTATTTCAAATACTAAGATCTAAGCCAAAACCCCCTGCACATGAACCTAAGAGAGATTTAAACTGGAAAGACATTCAATTCATACAGATATCTTTTTGTTGCAATTAGGCAGGAAGAGATCTACATAGCAGCTGTAAATGTCAAGAGTCTGTTTGGCTTTTCATTCCCAGGGGTGTTGTGATGAACACCAGAGAATTATTTGAATTTCACTCTGATCAGCTAACTTTCATCCTGATCCTCTCTAGCAGACAAAAACTGGAAAAGTAAAACTAGAATTGATCTCAAGAACTTATCTAGTGCAGGTATCCTTGTTGTCAGACAGGATCAGATGTGTCTGTGGCACTACAGCTTGATGATCATCTGTTTTGCTCTGAAAGACTCTAAAATTAGCAGTTTCACTGAGGACTTTAAAAAGAATTAACTTCTTTCCTTTTTTTTTAATAATATATTGGAGATCAGCATTATGTTCCTTAAACTTTTGTTTGATCTTTCCTTTTATCCAACTGCTCTACATGAGTAGGTCCCCTGGGATATGGATGGTTTAGGCATCACTTCTAAGTACTCCTTTAATAGATCTGCTTGAGGATTTTGTTTTAAAACCATTTCGAAGCTTTAACTTTGCTTTTGTTAACAGGTACAAATCACAGTTTGGAAATGTCTTGACTTTTTCCCACTAAATAGATGAATTTTTTTTTTTTTGACCCACATTTACTTGATCCTAGATATTTATCTTTGCACCAAGTTAAATAAAATGGAACGTAGACCATAAGGCCAGAAGGACTGTGGTGGCCATTTAGCACAACCCTCCCTAGATAACATGGTTTTGAAACTTCTTTCAGTGAATCTTTTTGTGTGAAAATTGTTCTTCTCTTACATAAGTTAGTGTTATCAAAGCCAACAAAATATGATTGAAATTGTTGTACAAGTGGGAAGAGGGGAGAATCACGTAATAGATTAGATTGGAAAAGACCTCCAAGATCATTGAGTCCAACTATTAACCTAGCGCTGCCAGGTCCACCACCAAACCATGTCCATAAGCGCCATATGCCTCTTAAATACCTCCGGGGCAGTTCACTACACCAGTTTCCTGGGCAACCTATTCCAGGGCTTGACAACCCTTTCAGTGAAGAAATTCTTCCTAATATCAGATCTAAGCCCCCTCTGGTGCAGCCATGGACCGCTTTTTCTTGTCCTATTGAATGTAATGGATACTGGCCTCCAAACAAGTTGCTATTTTAAACTTCTCTTTATGTTCTCATGGGTTCAAGTTCTATCCAGAAACACCATGAAACTGAATGTGTTTTGCTGGTGAAACCACTAAATCCTAGAAATCCTAACAGGAATTTTAAGATTTTCAGGATGATTACAAAATAAACCATGTTGGACTGAATATGTCTAGAGAAGGCTTAATAAGGTATAATCAACTTCAGCTTTTAATCTGAAATTGGAGCTGGGAAATATGACATTGAAATACATTTATTTTTTTTAATAACTGTTTAAGTTACACATACACCCTGCTTGAAGACACACAAGTGGTTTCACGAGCTGCTGTAGGATTTCTTAAATGTTGACATGCAAGTGGATTTAAAGGACTTTGACACTTTACTTAGTTCTAGGTTATTTCATGTACAAGGAGACTTTAGTCTTCACTATAGCCCACTCTTTTCTTCTGTTCATATTCCTCACAAAAAGTCTTCTTTGCAGAACTTCAGAGATTTCATGGAATCTGAGTCTTCTTTTGGTGCTAATCTTTCCCTGGTTAGGACCTTTCGTTTTAATTAGTCTTGCTTTGTCCTTTCTTTCTCATGGGGTCTCATTGGCAGGAAGTAGCGCTGGGGTCAAGGAAATGCCTTTTGGAGAGGAAAGGTCAGAAGCTGTGTTCAGGTACAGTGTCAAAGAACACTTTCCCTCGAAATGTCATATGTTTTATCCCAGATAATGGGATATTTCACAGAAAAATGGCCATAATGGTGCTTTTGTATATATACGCATGTGCGCACACGTGCTTAGTATAGGAGACTGACGTGTGAACTACTTTAAATTAAGGAAGTCAAGGGCTTCAGGAGAGCCCTCAGAAGAAATCGTTACACACTTTGCAGTCTAACTGTAAATACATCAGGAATGCCCTTTATACAGCTGTACTAGTCTTTCTGATGATTAAAAAATGCTACTTACCAGGGGATTTTTTTTCTTTCAAGTGTTCCCTCCTGCAGAGATCAACCATCTACTGCCTGAGGAAAGGGGAAAAAGAAGATGTAGTGTTAGGCTGATAAATGCTTTTGTCATATTTAATTGGGATTATTCGTTTAACCCCTTTCATTTCCCCTGCAGAGGTTAATCACTAATGCACACACAAAATGGGCCTAAAACAGGACCTGGGCAGAAAATGCAAAATATCTTAGAATTACAGCAGTTAAGGAGCAGCCTGATTTATCATCTACATTCTCTCCACAGTGCTTAAAGGGCTTTTCTTGAAAATTATGTTAAACAAAAGCAGCCGGAGAGCTATCTTATTCAACATGTATAATTAAGGTTTTATTCAGGCTTTGCTTTGGTTTTTGTTGTTGGCTTTTTTCCCTTCATTCCTTAGTCTTTCAAATCTATTTTTTCCTTGAAGAATACTTCCTGCACTGAAAGACAACTTCTGCTGCACATAATTAAGAAAACATTTATTTCCCTCCATAATGGGAAGAACTTGAAAACCTCAATCCCGAAATATTCTTTTCACACATTTTTATTATATTTCCAAGATATACCATATCCCTATTATTTTCCCCTTTACTGTTATTATCTAATACATCACTTGTATCCTAAGCAGAGATTTTTAGTTAGATCTCTGTGATGGTATCAAGGCCTTTAATATTTTTTTTTGTTAGTGTGGGTTTGGTTTTATTCTTAGGACAATAGACATAGATATTTAAAAGTATTCTTTCAGAGTATGATTGAGTGTGGTGCCATGGTAAATTTTGAGCACCACAGTACAAGAAAGATATCCAAGTTTCATGTTTTTGGGCTAGAATCATCTAAGTCTCTGGCTTTGAGCTTGGTATGGTAGCTCAGGCTCAACACATTGAAAGAGTTGTGGATCGTGGCCCAGGAGGTGCAGGTGTACAGAGTGCAGTGCCTGTAGTGAAGCTCAGTGCATTGCTTTATCAACCTCTGCTTCTGCTTCCACGAGGCCTCAGAGCATGGTGTCATTTCCACAGCCTCTTCTCCAAACCTTACAGCTCTTTCTGAAAAAGTGCTTCTGTCCATGTTCAACCCAAGCTGATAAGCAGTGATGCTATTCATTATTCACTTCATGATGTTCCTGAATCTCTCCTGAGGAGATGGCATCTGGAAATATGTCCCTTCTCAGCACAGATGCTATCTTGCCTCAACAATTTTGTTATCCTTGCTGCTCCTGTGATTTATTGCTTATTCATGTTGGTTCTGAAGTAGTCAGATGCTGTTTGTTTATTAAATAGTAAATAGAAGTTTCACAACAAACTAGTCTTTTCCAAGTAACATGAAAGATACACAACATTCCTGATATGCAGTAGCTTTGTTGCCAGTCTCTCCTTGGAGTGAAATAATTCCAAGTCCCCCCATGGCCCACTGTTGAGCACCACTGACCTCCTATGCTTTGCATATAGAGCTTGATGTTCTGGACACCTGCCATGGCATTGATTGCTTCCATAATTCATTTGTTTTTATGAATGAGATCACTGTTTTGCTGCCAAAGGAATTGAGTGGGTGATATACCTGGAGCTGATGCTTAAGTAATATTTTTAAGATCTGAACTCCTCCCATCCGATGGGTAACTTATTTCCTTTGCTTTGCTGGTTCTCAAGTAACTCTCCAGTAGTAAAACATTGCTTATTTTCTTGTATATTAAATAAGTCTTTAAAAGAGTTTCATTGTGTTATGAGCTTCATTATGTTACTCAGAATTTGTAGTGTATTATCAGAAATGCAAGGGTGATCCCTGTATAATAAATTCTAAATATCCTTTCAAAGGTCAAGATGAAGATTAGCTAAAGGAAGCAATATATTAAGTATGCACAGACCAATTTTTGTTAACTCTCAGTATGAAGTCAAGAATACAATGATAAAACTCTTCTGATTTCTGTAGTAATCATTTTGTCTCTGGATAGGGTAGCTTATAGGTAGGTGACAGGTTTTTTTCAGAAAGCTTTTTGCCATCTACTTTGGGGAAAACGAACCATAAATTTTAATAGAAGTGCTGATGAATTCAACCTCCAGAGTACAGAAGTACTGGAACTTCTCAGATCCAGTAAGGCTGTTAGGAGGACCACAGCATTGTGGCTTGATGGGTGGCAGAGCTCTCTAGACTGGCCTGTCTGTGTACCTGCATGCAGTAGGGTCTGATCTAATACACAGCTACAATGAACACAGGAACTCAACCCAATGACTGAAAAAACCCCTCTGAATCCTACATCCCATCTGAATCAAGTGCTTTAAAAACTACCTTTGGATTATATCTGTTGGTGGTGACTGACCTACCTTTAAACCAGTGGAAAGCAAGTATTCCTTCTCAGTCCTTTAAGTGAGATGCTTCTGTAATTTGATATACTCATTCTTTTTTTTCCTTAAGTGTGTTTGCAAATCACTTCACATCTCAATGCTCAAAATACTGGGGTTTGCTAAACAAGCAGAAATTCTGTATTGACTTGCAAAGCTGTAGATATAATGCTACTATCTGGAATTCAAGCTTTGGGATATTTACCATTGTGCTTGAAGTCATAAGCTACTTATCTCCAGGGGACAGAAAATAACAACATTTTCTTCTGAGTCATTACACTTCATAATTGAAGACCTACATGCTAAGTAAAGTTTCTTTCCCTGGAAGTAAAAGCAATTCCTGCAGGCAATATATAAGGCTAAATAGGCAATGTGTCTCATTCCACTTACTCTAATGGCTCTCTGACTGAATTTTCTTAGATTTTACCATATGCTGAGTGGATTATGAATGAGGTTTAAACTGTGGAGCAGAAAATGCCAAGCAAAACCAGGAAGTCTGTTTAAGAAGGACTCAAAAATAAATCATTGTTGGGAAATATTTTTTCATACAAAATCTTTAGAAAAACTTAAACTGTATAATTTTAAATATCAAGCCAGAAAAAAGATAAATTCTCCAAGTTTAGAGGTTGGTTACATTGGGGGGTGTATTTAATTGGCTATATTTAGTTATATGAAGAAGGAAGGAAAATATCTATTAGTTTGGATTACAGTTATTTGTGAACCAAACCAAAATATAAAATTATCCTGTATCAGCCCATGTAACATTGGGGCTGATTGGAGTCTTTTGGTGAGGTGGTGGTTTTTGGTTTTTTTGAGTTGGTTTAGGATGCACCCTATTAAGAGTTGCTACAAATATTTAAAGAATACTGAATCCTCTAAGAACAGAGGAGAACTCTTCAGAGAGTTTCCAAACCATTTTTATCAAGGCAGAGTCCTCAAGTAAAACAAACTCAAGCCAGAAACAGCATTCAGTAAGATTTCAATTACAAATTCAGTGTTTAAAGATCTAACTTCCCATTAGACAGTAATTCTAAAGAGGAAACTAATGAGCTGGAACTAGTGGGTTAGGGGAAGAACTATATAGCACCCAGAACAGTTACCAGTCCAGATAATGTGAGAATATGTCTGTGTGCTATGGAAATAATGTACAAAATATTTTCCTTGGAAAACAACCAAAAAATAAGTGGCTGCCCAGTCAATAAAGTTCCTGATCATGTTGTGGTGTAGGAATTGTTTAAGCCTTTATAAATTTAGTTGTATGCCTATCATAGGAATGAACAGCAATGGACATGTGTTTAAGTGAGTCCTCTGCTCTTTACATGATTTTAACTGCATTATGTAGGGGTTATACTTCTGTCTTTGCTTATTAAAACTACATTTTCAGAGTCTAAATGGCATCTTCCTTTCTCTGAGTGAAAGATTGATTCAGACTGTGTTCACTCTGGTCTTGCCTTGTGCAGCAAATCAAGATCTGGACAATTGAGCAGACTGAAGACCTTAGAAGTGGGATAAAACAAAAGCAGGCTGCCTTTCTGGTAATGTTCCTGTTTTATCCAACACCTAGACATGGTCCAGTACAGAACAGTGAAAAAGAGCAGTTGTTCCAACCATTCATCTCTAGATCCAGATGACTTACAACCACAGGACTTGATTTTATTTTAGATTCCTCTCAAAGTTGAGTAAGATGCCCTGTGATACTGAATGACAATGTTTAGGACTGGATTGCAAGTCTTGTACTAAACTGTTTTGCCTTATCTGAGTGACTGGTTACACTGGTTTGTGTGAGGGCTGTCTTGGCAGCAGGTATCAACTTGGTTCACTTTGACAGATAAACAAAGTGAGTGAATCTCCTCACAGCCTGGCATGATCAGGCACCATTGACAAGGTCAGTGCAGCTCTGGGGCAGAGGCTTCCTGCACAGCCTGCCAGCTTCTTCCCAAAGCCAAGGAAAATAAATGCTCTCTTTGCTCATCTGGCCTGCATCCTTCTGCTGTGTCATGAATCATCACAGCAAGAGATCCCCTTATGCAGAAGAAATTCTGTTCTTGAAGTTTTTAGAGCCCACACAGAGAGGGAGTGACTGTCCCTCTGCTATACACCTGTTTTTCCTATGAGGAGGAGAACAGGCAGGGGATGAAGTACAGTAACTGGACCCAGCCAGTCGGCTGATGTGACAATAAGCAACCCTGAGGGAAGAGGGATCCCTGGCACTGATGCCTTGCAGCATATTAATGTGTAGGAGCATGGGATGGAGAAAACATGGGGACAGGAGAAGAAGCAGAGCTTGAACTGGGAGAGCAAAATAAATCTTTTCTGAGAGGAAGAGAAAAAGAAAAGGAAACTAAGCCTTCAGGGTGTTCTGTTTATACCAACATACACACAAGAGCATTCCTGATCTGGACTTAGTGAGAAATATCCACTTAATTATTATAGACCCACAATAAAGCCCTGAGCAGTTAATGGTCAGAAGTAGCCCAATCTCCAACTTACTTTTGATCCCCTCTTTTCTCTTGCCTGTGTCTTGCAAAAAACTCTGCAACTAGTCAGCAGCCACAAATTTTATTGCATACGCTGTGTGAGTTGAGGCCAGCACCTACCTGAGTCAGTTGAAAAACTCTCTTTCACTTCTATGGACATTGGATCTGACTTTGAAAGAGTGGCATTTTAAAAACAACAAAGGGATTAAGAGTCTGTGAGCTAATTAGACATGTTGGCACATGTACTATTTCATCCATCTGCCATCCTTCAGACAGCTATGAGGCTAGGAACAATATTTCTTGACATTCTTATCACAGATACCATATGGTTTCAGAAGAATTCCATAGGGCTATGAGTTTAAAATTGCTCTAATGTTGTTACATCTGATTTCACATTAACTGATTCATGTCTTACCTGTGATTTTATTTTTCTTTACAAATTCAGCAGTGGGTTGGTTTTAATTAGCTTGTACATTTCAAAATAGCTAGCCAAAAAATTATGAATCCAATGTCTGAATTAATACCCTGAGGGGGAGAAAAAGTGGGGAATATGATGATGACTTAAGTCATGTAATGCTAAAAAAAGGCTGAAGCTACTTTGGATTCTTATCTTCCTTTCCTCTTTAGATATCTGCTCCAGTTAGGAAACACTACATTTATTTACTTCATTAAAGTTTGCAGAACAGAATAACGTTACATGCATCATAGGCTTGTTCATAGTAATTATTTGAATATGCACATTTAGAAAATAATAATAGCAGAGTCTGAACATGGAAATGCATATGAATTTGGTTATGGGAGTTACATTTAAGATCTCTCTTATCAATCCTTTTCCTCAAGCAAGAGATGCAGGTAACTACTGAAAAACTTTATTATTACTGTATCAAAATTCTTAGTTAAATCAAGCTGTGATTAGGTTATTTCATCAGCACTAAAGAAACAAAGCCAGATAGTAGTCTGATTAAATGGGATTCTTACAGTGATTAAAAGCTTTTTTAATTCCTTTTTTGGTTCTTACAAAAAAAAAAAAAATCCTGAGTCAAATATGTTCTTGGAGGAAGTCCAACTTAAGTGCAAGTTGATTCAAGGGAGGCCTCTTCTCATGGCTCTGCATGAACCACTTTCAATTACTACAAGTTATCTGATTTGTTCCAAGCTGTGGATCTTTGCTGAGACACTTTATCTTTCAAGCCTCAGTTTCCACATTGAGCTTTGTCTGATTGTGAGTGATGTTGAGCTCCAGCCTGTCTTTCTAGAAAACCCCAGAAATCTAAATCAGTGCATTTTTCAGCACAACTGGGACAGCCCAGAGAGCATCTCATTGCTTCAGTTTTTTATCACTGATCAACCAGAGTGTAGTTCTGTGAAGTCATTTATCTTCAGGTAAGCCATTTCAGGGAGTGACAAAAGGAAGGAAGAAGGCAGAAACTAGGCTATGGGTATGACTAAGAAAATCTGCAGCTTCCTAGAAATGCGAATGCAGCCCTGCCATTGAGTCTGGTACTTAAGGAGGAAGGAGCCTCCTTATGGTTTGAGGCTGGTTGTTTCTGCGGATAGATGGCATGCTAGTGGATGCGTAAAAAGCTCCTGGAGGAAGGCCTGATGCTTGGGATGGAGAAGAAAGGCTCTCAGCTGCAGTCCTCCTCACAAAGAGGCCAGAAGAAGAGGATGCAGTGGTGGGGAATGAGAGGCTTTGTATGGGCTTGTGAAGGGGTGCAGTGGGAGAAGAAGGGCACAGGCAGTTACCTCAAGGCATGAAAGGGACACTTTTGTCCTGTATCATCAGGATGAGAGCTTGAGGGAAGTGTGGAGCCTGTTGTCTTAGCATTGCTGTGTCCATATCTTACAGATGGGGGCTCTTCCAAAGTGAAAAAGTCTATAAGCGGCTCAGTGGTAATGTCAAATGATAGCAGCAACGTAAACCTGCCTAATGGTAACATCCTGTGCTGCCATGGGAAGTTGCTAATGGACACAACCACCATGGTAATGGCTACTGCAAGCTTTCCAAGCCGCAGGAAGTCCTCTGCTGAAGCTTTATAAGCACTAGGAGCTCAAAAGGAGAACAAAACAGAACTTTATTTCTGCTGAGTTGCCCAGGGAAGGAAGCTGTCCAGGGGCTTAACCTGTCCTGAAAAACATTTTGACATGTTTTGCTTTCAATGAAAAGGGGGACTTGTTCACTGAGACCTTTTGATACCTCATGATGGGATCCATGCCACATGTATCAATTAAGAATTGCAAATGATCACTGCTCTCTGTGGAGGTGTTGCAGGTGCTGGCTGCAGCTGTCCTGGAGGATCATTTTCCAAAGAAGAGGAAAACATCAGTCCTTTTTGGGGTTTGGTTTGGGTTTTTTGTGAGTTTTTTTGTTTTGTTTGTTTGTTTGTTTGTTTCTTTGTTTGTTTTGGTTTTGTTTTTTTTTTTGTGCAGGAAGCAGAATAATTTGCAATCAAGTGTGCATGCTGGTCTAGTCCATATCGTGAGTGTGATCCAGGCAGAGGCTGAGTTTCATTTTAATAGGTTACGTTAGGTTGAAAGAATTAGTAAAACTCATCAGAAAAGCTGGTATTCTGGCTTTTTGATCCCATCACCAACTTTCCGTGTGGTCCTGCAATGCCTCCTGTGACAAGGGGCTTTCATGAACTATACAATACTGTCAGGGAAAGTTGCATGGGTCTGTCCTTATCTTGGATTAAGTCCTAATCATGAGCTCCTTGACATATGTGCTGCTTGCACCAAAGTATGCAATACCCCGATCGTCTCTCTGCCTCAGCTTTGAAACTCTTTTCTTTTTATTTTCTTCCTTCCCCCCCCTCTCGTTTTATGAGCAGGGCTTTCTAGACGGTAATGTATTTGGGCTGCTGCCTCTCAAGGAGAGGTAAACAGAGGGAAGAAATTGCCCTTAGGCGAGCTAGCAGAGCTTTTCCTCTCAGTCAGAAGGCTTTAGAAGACCTTTCCTACTGAGCTGATAGGCTTTTAAGTGGAAACCAAGGGTCATTTATGAATAGACTTCTCTAGCGATTACACAGGGAGAAGAGAGTGTCATGTAGAGACCCTCATTTGCTTCTCTGTCAGTTTATTGGGTGGAATTGACTCTGTGGAATAACTTCTACCCTAGTTACATAATTCACAAATAGAAGAAAAATAGCAGCAAAGCAAGACAAAATTAAATGCTTCCTCTTAATGATGGATACTAGCAGGGATTCTTAACAGATGCAGACCTTTTCCCTTAAAATCTATGCATTTCTTATGATAAGGGATTAAAATCTTTCATTTTTGTTTTCAGTCAGAAAATCAAGTTTTCTGAAATTCTCTCTGTGAACACTGAATGTACAATGTAACATTCATTTCCTGTGCCTGATAATTCATATCTTGGAAGTCAGATAATGAATCATAGCAAACTCTCCTAAGGAGAATTTTCTGTTGCTTTGGGTGTTTGTGTTTGTTTTGTTTGATAGCTTGTTTTGGTGTTTTTCACTCAATAGAAGTTAAAGTACTTGTCAAAAGTACACAATATATTTTCTTGTTGTAAAGTGGACAACTGAAGCTGAAACCAGATGGTAATGGTTTGTTCAGAAAAAGTGCAATAAAGAATGGTAAGGCATAGAAGTGGAGTCCAGTGGACTGCGGGCCTCAGCAGCTAAAATAAATGATGCTCCTCTTGCTTCACAGTTCTACATGTTACCCAGGAATTGTCAGTGATATTGAAACTTGTACCACCTTCTTTGCTTAGCTTTCAATAAAGGCAGAGTGGCAGATGTCTGCCGCAGAAGGACAGATTTAGACAAGTAACAAAAGAAACAAAGCAACTGAGTAAAAGCGCTGCTTTTAAGCAACTCTGCCTGTAAAGAATCTGCATATTACTCAGAAATCAAGTACTTGTTTACAGACCCTAGTGAAATCCTTAATAGTATCCCTGCAGCTTGTAATCCCTTTCTTCTATAAAGGGGAAAAAGAACCCATATCCTCTTATTCAGTCCTTCACCTGAACCACAGGTAATGACATAAATCATAGGTCATAAAGAACCTGCAGAACATATAGTTTTGAAGTCTAAAAAATAAGAGCCATCAATTTTTGTCCATTTTCTCTTTTATTGAGATAAACAGATTTAATATGGCAAAAGCTTGTCGTCTTTAAAGATAAATGTGGTTCTCTGAGGAGTATTTCAGAGACAAACAATCCAGACATAGCAGGTTTTTCTTTATCAGCATATTAATCTGATTTTAAGATTGTGTGCTTCAAAATTCAGATTAAAATTTCTATTTCAAATTCAAGTATTTCTAATGACTTCTTCTGTGTTTGAACTTCCACATTCAAAACAATACTATTTCAGCTGTTGAACCAATGTAACTTTTCATGTTTCATCTATATATGTCTAAAGGCATTTGAACTTCTTTTTTTTGACACACAGTGTTGCAATTGTCTTCCATTTAATCTTGCTGGAAGAGATGCTGAGATTTTTCTCTTCTAGATGTGACTTTTATGTCTATGTCCTGTATTAAAAAAAAAACAAATTTAGCCAATTTTATGATACAATTAACACTAAATTACTTGCTTATCTTTCTGTCAATCTCTGTACAAAAATGATTTTTCTTAAAAATTCCACAAAGACTATAGTGAAAGATGAATTTTGAATATGTACCCATCTAAATGTATTATTTTCTTAATTTCTTTTACTGAATGTTTATTATCAGAAAAAAAAAAAAAATCACCAGGTTTTGCCTTTGGCTCCCAAGAGACTGGATGTTTGCTCAGTACTTCAGGAATAGAAATAACAAACAGAAAACCAAAACAAGGCAGATGTAAATGATCTTGGTTGCAAGTGCCCGGACAACCATCTAACCATAGACTCTTATATCTCTTAATCGTGGTTTTATATTAATTTCGGTTCAGCAATACTATAAGGCTTTGCTGCATGACAGCTGTTTGGACATTTATGTTTTAAAATATGGCACACATTCCAGTGTTTGTTATGGTGTATATTGGTCTACAACCCAGATCGCCCCTAACTGACACATATCAGATTATGAAGCTAATATTCGTTGGACAATGCAGAGAGTGTTGTTGCTGCTGTCCTGGCTATATTTGTTCTATTTGAAACAAATCTTTTCTGAAAAGTCTATAAGGCTAATATCACATGTCCTCAAGAGGCCACCTCAGTTATGACGTATGAAATGAAAAATGCTTGTGCAGCCTCAAGGAGAAGTCAAAGATATGTTTAGTCAATTATGTGTTTCAAGGGGAGGCTGGTCAGGATGCACAAGGGTCTGGTACACTGTCCATTCGATCTGCTTTTTTTTTTTCCTGGGAATTTATCAGTACTTATGCTATTTAGAAATATCTGAAAGAACAGTGAAAAAATATCAATCAGTAGAAACAACCTTGAAGGCCTGATCTGCTGAAGCTGATGAGTTTTAACTACTCTTGTTGCAATGGATACTACCTTCAGATCAGACAATCAATCATTTTTCTTTATCAATCCTCTATTTCCAGGATTGTGATTGAAATTTGATAATTTCTATTGATTGTTCTTTCATGAAAGGAAATAGGAGACAGGTACCTCTGTCCTCTGTGTCCTGGGCTGAGTCTCAATCTCTGTCTCTGGATGATCAGCCTGCCAAGAATTGGTGGGCTCTGTCAGCCATTAGTTTTCTGACTGTTCAGCATGACTAATCCATAGCACTTTCTTCCATGTTACCATATTTTATCCTATTTTCTCAAAAAAGGACTTCTGTCTGTCCCATAGGCCATGTACACTTACTCCTTGTTCCTCCAATCTAACAGTTATTCTTAATAGGCTTCTGAAAAAGCAAACTGTTGTGAATATTTTAAAGCAATGATTACATAATGCCAAACCTAAATCAGTGCTTTAAGCAGACAAGGTTTTTTTATCTGTCATTTGGGCAATTTTGCCCTAGACTAGGTTAAATACAAAAGTAAATTACCAACAATGTAATGTAAGGAGCTATGATAGAAGTCAGGAAATGCAAGAACTAGCAGTTGTTCTCAAGCCGGGCATAATTTCCTTTTAGTATGTGCATAAATATGTGTATGTATATCTTTATATAGGGCAAAAATCTGTCTTTCCCTACAATTAAAGAGGTTCTTCCTGAAAAGACAGAGCAGTTCTTTTCTGTCCATAGCAGAAGCTGATTGTGTTGGCACACTTATAAGAGCCTTCCCAAAGTGCAGAGGGCAGCTGGAGTTGAGAGCCAATTTAGGAGTGTTTAGCTCCATGAGCTTACAACTGTCAAATTATGATAAAAACACTACTTAGTGCTGTGAGCTGTATAGCTCAGGAGGAAGCTGTGAGGTGTCATAGTCTGGATTGCAAGAAGTGAATGGCAGTTTTTCTTAAGCTTGAAAATGTGTTGATAAAGCATGTCAGGGGCAAGAAAAGTTTCTGTGAATGTATCTCTACCTATGTTGCTTTACCTATGCATGTGTCACTGCAGAGGTCACTAGAGGTGCTGATTTGACAGCCATAGGACCAGAACACACTGATTACCTGCTGAACATGCCCAGACCTGACAGCTACAGGACAGGTTTCAGTGTGCCTGAAAGGGCTATTGTCCAGCTCAGTCTTTCTGCCCAACTAGAGTCAGACTTTCACAGGCCCTTCACTCCCTTTCAGGCACTCAGTAGCTTTGTGTCTGATGTGCCAAAAGCTTCTGAGAAACCAGCCTCTGACTTTACCAAAATAAACTCTGCCTATGAGATCCATGAGTCCTGCTATTGGATATGTTATTGATATGGACAGTTTTTGCCAGTGTTGGTGGTGATTTGACTGATGTCACTTGGTTGCTAAAAGCAAAACTGAAAGGAGCAGATGAGTTTAATTAAAGCTACAGTGCAGCCAAAGTAGCCTCCTGAGTGCAGCTGTGTTGAGGTAGAGGTGACTGAAAGCTGGACCACAACAGCTCTTGTCAGAACTATATCAATTTTAGTTTCCTTTTCACTGTCCAGTTTCAACTGCAGGTAACAAAGCTGCTGCTGTTTCATAAATACTGTGCACTGAATCAGTTACCATAAAGAATACTAATCCCAGCATCCACTTCCCTTACCCCCAAATGATTTCTAGGCTCTATTTTCATATGCTCTTAGTAGAAAAGGACTAAACTGGTAAAAAACCAGCCACATCGTGGAAAACATTTCTGGAATACTTGCTTCTTGTAAATTGTGTCAGTAGCTGGTAAAATATCCATAACAGTTTTAGATAAGAGAAAACTTTCAAGATTTTTTTACAGAACTATGAAGAGGGTTGAAATTTTATGGTTTTCCCCTTAGTGAGTGTGAAAAGCAAAGCTTATTGCCTCAATGCAGATTAATTCTCTGAAGTCAGGGAAACTTCTTTCATGAGATCAGTTTTCTACCAATCCTAATCACAGACTGAAAACTCTGCATCCTAAGAAAATATTGATATTTTTTGAATTGTTAAAATAAAAGTATGAGCCTGATCCTGAAGAATGACACATTCCTAAAGCTACACAGAACAGACTTTAAGAGGGCTAACATTAAATGCGAGGAATCCAACTTATCTCAGTGTTTCTGAAAAGCCCTGCTATCAGCAATATATTTGGATTTAAAAGATTAATTCTTGGTTATTATGCTACCTTACTAGTCTACATTTGCTATGGGACAGACAGAACTTTGTCATCTTGATAATACAATCACTGCCATGGTTGTGGCATTACAGCAAGTAGTGGATGTAAAATATATGAAGAGGGGTTAGATTTGACACATATCCAGACAGATTACAATCTAATCCATTTTGCAGAATAGGATCTCGTGGAAGTAAAAATTAAGAAACTAAAATATAAGTCACTGAGTTTGTGCACTATAAGTTTTTCCTTTTAAAAACAGCAGTTAATTGTATCATTTGAAAAGTTTGGGCTTTCATAGACTATATATAAAAGTAATCATATAATTAAAATATTTCCAGAGAGTACCACAAATAATAATAAATATAAAATTTCTTAGGCTAGATTCTTAGAGGGCTGCAGGTTTTTGAAACCACACAGTTTTAGGATGCTTTTTGGCCTTAGCATTGCCAGCCAGTGCAAATTTATCTCTGTCTGTCAGAGGCACCCAGCAGTACATAATATGAGAGAGTTTCTGAGGGCAGTGGGGAGAACTGTATTGTCCTGGCAGAAAGCTTCTGTGGCATGGAGGCAGGAAAGTCACAGGAACAGAAATGTGCAGAAAGCCAGCCTCTTGCAGAGCGTAGGGCTGGATTTTGCCTGCCCTGCAGTTGGGTGTTCTGTTTAAGGGCACCGTTTCCAAATACAATGTGCCTGTGCCTGGTAACGGTTAGTTCAGAGATTGGCTGGTTACCACTTTCCTATTAGGAGAGAAGGGACTATTTGATATACTATTTGACAAATCTGGCAACTAATTTTGAATATTAAAGGAGCTTTCCAGAGCTGGAGATGTTTCAAAGATACTTACATTTCTCCTCCGTCATTAAATGTTGCTAGTTCAAACAGGAGAAACAAATGTTATTTTTGGGGTGGCTTAAGTGATGGTTAATATCTTCCAAATGACTCACAAGAAATTACAAGGTGTTGGGGGCAAGAAAAGCCACTCCTCCTGCAGTCACTCCAGCTGATTCGTCTTTACGATCCACGTTAAACTGTCTGCCCAGTCTTCTGGCACTCGGAATTAAGCACAGTTTTTGCACAGAAAGGTTGTCCCAGCAGACAGTTTGTTGTCAAAATGAATAACACCTGCCAACCTCACAGGAGTGTTACACAGATAATTGCCGGATATACCAAGGAAAGGGAATTTTGGTATTTTAAAGTTAAGCCCAAGCTGATGGTTGCAGTATCCACTCCCTGCTGAGCGTTGTGGCTGGTACTAAATCTTGTTGCTGTGGCTTTAGTGGTTTTAGCAGTTCAGAAATAGCTCAGCTGTGGCTTCCCGAGCTGCAGATGTGCCAGCATAGATTTTCCTCATCTTTTTAACTTTATTTCTGAGGTTCAGAGTGATACAAGGACCCCATATAAATTTGCATGGAAACCCAGCTCACAATTCCTCTCACCCTGAATGAGGTCTTCCTTTGAAACAACACATGGTAACAAACACAGCCTACAAATTTAATTCTCTGTGTTACTGAGGAAACATGTTCAAAGAGTCTCATGGAATGACAACCATGTGGAGAAAACTTGTGAGCAACACAAATTAGTTCTTCTAAATTCTTCTAAGAGTGCTAGTATAAGAATGAATCAAGTCAGAGTTCAGGCTGACCTGAAATTTCAGACATGAAAATAAAGCCCAATCACAGTGACAGATGTTTTGGAAAGGACTTGGGCTAGTTTTTTCAGCATTTTCATATTGCATTTGTTTAGAAAAGCCACAAAGAAATACTTCTAGTACTACAGGAGGGGAGAAAGATGGGAAAACTTATAAAGTTTTGAATGTTTTCTAACTGCAGCATGCATCCTCTTTGCAAGTCCAGGTCTTGATAATTAATTAGCAAATTAAATTACTTGTGAGGAAAAGAGAAACCAGTATGAGAGAAAATCCCAGTAGAACTCACTGTAAATATTACTTCTCAAAGCAGTTCATCAACTCCTCTGAAAAAATCTCACTTGTATAAATAAAAGGTTCAAAGATAGTGAACTAGAAAAAAACTTGACAGATATTAGCACGTTGTGTGAAATGGCAGCTGCACTCTGTGTTAAGAGCAGTGCAGTGTGTGAGGGTAGGCTAGGACAGGGTTATCCACTGCTAATTAATAGAGAGGGAGGAGATAAGTGGACGGCTGTCTTTCAGTATCCCACACTCCACTTGCTGACACCAGAAAAGATGCTGCTATTTTTCACACCCTAGGCCAGACATATCTGCAAGAGATGATAATTTAAAATCTTAACAAGGGCCCATCATTTTAATTTCCTCCTTTTTTTGTCTTTCTAAGACAGAATTGAACAAGATTTCGATAAGTAATCCTTGTTTTAAAAGAATTATTCCTTCTGTAATACCTTCTGACATCAGGCAACCTAAAGGGCTCCATGACATAAGCAAAGTCTCTCAGAATGACCACTTCTTCAGGCCCCTCATACATCACCTTATGGTCCACGTTGCAGGACATCCACAATTCAGCAGGATTTATCAGTTGCTTAACCATGATTGTATTCTCTTCTGATTACAGAAGCTTTTTTTATAGGCATAAATAAGAAATTCCCTTACCTACTTTTTTTTACCTTGAGATGCAAAGCTGGCTAAGAAGCCTGGTGAACCTCAAGTTGTTTCCCAAGAACCCATAAATATATTAGGCTACACAGCTGCGAGTAGTGAGAACTGTGCAGTTGTGAGAACAAATATCCATGTAGACCATCTTCAGCAGTGCCCAAACCCAGCTGTCAAGGGAATAGTAAGGCTAGGGGAAGTATAAAGATTACAAAAGATATGCTAGAAACAGGAAGAATATTTGAGAGAAATTCTATATTTTCAACTCCAAGCCTTCCTGAGTCAGATGTGATGTTTTCAGTAATCCTCAATGGGTTTCTTTTTCTGTGAAGTTGTCCAGTCCCCCTCCAATCCACTGTTTGCAACTTGTTATTTTGGAATAAACAAGTTGGTCTTGTGTGCTTTACCTGAGAACTGAGCTTATCTGGAGAAACAAACAAAAAAAAGGAGATGAGTCTGACTGATGGAAAGCTGGTTTCTCTGCTGATTCCCAGGAAACCAATTTAGAGTTTGTAAGCACTGGTGATATATAAGTCAATAGATATAACATCTGATAGATTGAAGGGGAACAAATCATGATCCCTCAAACACTTGAACACTAAGGGGAAGTAAAATAGTTTCTCAGTACATGTACTACATTGCACGACATCTGCCTAGTTGTTAACGCTCAGCTGATTTTGGTCTTCCCCTGCCATTCGTAAGATAAAATCAGAATTCTTGCTTGAAAGAGAATTGTAATGATAAATTAATATTAAACACATATAATGTGCTCATCTGCTGTAAGAGTGCATGGATGAATAACAAATGTTGACTTTTCCCTGAAGGAAACCCATGGACATAAAGTTGTCAGCAGTCACATGGAAGTATATATCTATCTATCATGGAGACCAAAGAACACAGAGGCAGAAATAAAAGTGTTATCTGTTGTTTAAATACTTTTTTTTGCTTCTGATGATAGCTGTGACTCATACTTAAATAATAAAATATTCCTTAAAAATATCTGTAAAGGCTTGGACAGAAGATACCATGTTTATGGAACTTGCAACATGTTTATGGGATTGTCCCATAAACATTGGCATAACAGCAGATTTCTACAACCCTAGAAAGTCCTATCAAATCCATTGGGATATAAATTACCACCTAGAAGTTATGGTTGCTGAGACATTATTGTTACTATTATTATTGTTGCTGTTATTTTTGTTATTAATATGATTTCAGAGAACTATCAACAGTTTTTCAGCCTTGCTGATTCGCTTCATGCCAATCTAATTGTTTTCTGAAAGAAATCTTAGTCTGCACAACCAATCAGTAAAGAAAAAGGGCTGATTAGCTCCTATTTGTTTAATAACAATATTCTGCACTCAAAGATGACTTTAAAGTAACAATTTTGAGGACACCTTCCCAATAAAGTGATTTGTTTTGTTTTGTTTTGTTTTGTTACAGAAGGCTGCAAATTCCATCTCTCAAAGATGAGTGGTAGTCTGGCCTGTAAATGTGATGCATACCCAAACCATAAAATCAGCATGTACTCAGAAATTATCCTCTCACAGAGGGAGTTTGTTTATGCTTCTCAAAACTACACTTCCATCTTGGAGATAGCCTCTAGAGGATATCAAATACACAATATCAGCCTTTTTATGCCTTTTATGATGATTTCCAAGTGTAATTGGTGCTCATTAACATTAAACTTGCTGTAAAAGTGTACTTAAAGTGCATCATGAACCGGCAGGAGAGTTTGCTGAGTTTTTATTCTTTTATAGTTCCTACGTGGCACAAAAAGATAGAAGAGAAAATAATATAAGGGTCAAGAGGCCTGGGAGTTCTTCTATTTCACAGGCTTGCAGAGCACATTCAAAAAGGAGCTATTGATGGCAGCAATATAGAATTGAAAAAAATTTTATGACTCCTTGCACTGTCTCAGGCAAGAAGACATAAATCAGCAACAAGGTCATAGCAGTAGATCAGGAAACAGGTCACTCCAACACAGGCAGGATTGAATCCTGGTGTGGCCAAGGACAAGCTTAGATGATGCTGCTTTTCCTTAACGTGAGTACTTCACTCTATCAGTGGCGTTGACAGTAGCACACACAACAGCAGCAATCCTACACACCTTGAAGGTACAGTTTCTCCCTCTTTCCCCTTCCCATTTCCTTTCTTCCAGCTGGTTCATGATCATCCACTAGTGACACAGGAAAAAAGGAAGGCAGGCGTGGGCCCTGCTAGGATGAATGTCTCTTCCACTTTGCTTGTTTCTTTTAGTTCTTCCTTCCTTATGTTATATATTGTCCTTTCTGTCTTTCTTTTCCTCCCTTCTTTCTTTTTTTTAAAAGCAAAGTAAACATCAAAACCCAACTGTTGCAACTGGATTTAGCCCATCTGAATCTAACATTAAGTAACATTCCACCATTTCTCAGTGGAACTTCACCTGAGTCCACCAGTTTGCCTATGTGGGACCACCTGAGGCCTCTGATCTGAGATATTTCAGATCTCTTTATAGCCTCTGAACTATATAGTTTCCTAATTCTCACCAGAAAAAAATGCTACCCCCTCCTTTCCCTTTTGCACTAAGTTAACATGACCTGTGTTATTCTATCTCCTTTCTAATGCAGTTTTTATGGGGTAGTTCTATTATTTTGCTTTCATAATGTTAATTAATGTCATGTACTTTGACAGGAATTCTAAGTCTAGTTAACCTGTCTAGATTGTTGTGTGCAACTTATTATTGATTCAAGCCCTTTGCTAGACCTTGAGAAAATACTAGACAATTAGTGAGTGGAGTGTGGCGGTTCTAAAAGCCATTTTCTTCAAAGGCCTTACAGGGGTAAGACCTTATTCTCTTCTCTGCGTTTCTCAATCTGTAGTTGCCAAGGAAAAAAAAAAGTATATTAAAAATACATATTCCCATTTTTACCACTGAAAAGAAATACACTGTTGTCATAAGGACAAGAAAAAGGTAGAGCTCTGCACAGGGTAGGAGGGAACAATCTGTGGGAGAGACATTAGGGGACTTCACCTGCTTCCAGCCATTACTTCCCCAGACTCTTCAGGGTATATCATGCAGAGTTATAAAGGAGAGCTGTCCTGGCTTCTTGACTTCTCCTTGGTTCCCCACCAGTGAGAAGCACAATGTTCATACTGATCTCTCTAGGCTTGGTTGTCATGTCTAGGACTTTGTCTGTAGCTTAAAGGTATTCCGTGGTGAGGTTTCTTTAAACAATCTCTTCTATTTCCCTAGTGAGGGTTATCTTCTTCCCAAAGTACAGTGCATGGATGCAGCCTTTCTATAAAGAAAACAAAATACATCTACCAATTTATGTTGGTACCATCCCGAGCCCATACAAGTGTAATCACCTGACTTGTGGCCATGTCTGAACTGTTTTCACACCTGTTACAAATCTCTAGATATAGCACAGGTAGAGCTTCATACCGTCTTTCCATAATGTGCAGTGCTCAGCAAATAGCCATTTGCATGTCTGGAGAGAGAAGAGTGTGTGCACCTTCCAGGACAAAATACAGTTGATTTAAACCCTAGTGAAATCAGTTTATTTTAACTTGTTTTATTGTTCTCCAAGACACAACAGAAGTGTTCGGCTAGTTGGTAGGACCTGCAGATCCCTGGGGGAGGGGGTGGGGAAACACAAAAACAAACACAAAAAGCCCCCAAAACCAACAAGGCAAAACTATCCACTCATCTTCTAGTTGGCGTTCCAGACCAAAGATGTTTTAGTTCAGTCTCAGATCTTTTCTGCCTTGTGCTAGGTTACTCAGCCCATCTTAAAGCATCCTTAACATTAAGCTAAATTATGCTGTTTGACTTTACAGTGCAGTCAGCCACAGCTGAGAAACTGGTGAGGAAGTTGTCCCATAGTGACTGCAAGAGGTTCAGGACAGGCTTCTGAGTCCCCAAGAATGTCTTTACATCCATCACAGTACTCAGAGTTCAACAAGGCTTTGTTGAAAAGGATTTTAACTCAGTCATTTGTCTTTGCCGTGGAGGGGTCAGGAGACTTCACACAGTTCTTTACAGGTGTGAGATGGGTTCAACAGCCATTGCTTCCCTGCTGTGATGTTGTATCTGGCTCAAAAGGATGCACAGGCTTAGCACACACTGATTTGTCAAATAGTACTGTAAATTTGATGTGATGGCGGGGGTGATGTAAGAACATACTCAAACCATAGTGCTTTAGCAGCTGGCATGGCTGTGTGGAAATGCTCCTCACCCCAGAAGAGGGGAACAGAGTGTGACTGTAATTCCATCAGGAATTACTTGCTGGGTAGGAAGACACTCAGATAGCAGAGAGCTGAAGGGCAGGATGAGAGAATCTGCATGAGAGAGACTACGATCTGAGAGAAAAATGTGGTTGTCACAATAAATTGTTATCCCTGGGTGTCTGAATTAACTCCTCATTGAAACAAATGGTACAGTTCACTCAAGAGTTATTGTCCAGCTCTCTGCAGATACACAAAAAACATTACACCTTTTATCTCCAGCTCACACTGAGAGGCTTGTCTTTGCCATGGTTAGCCTTAGGCAGTTTGTTTTTTTAAAGAGAGAGTAAAAAATGGAGTTTCACAAGATTGAGAGTTGTGTCAGCACTGCCCACCACTGTTATGTTCCTCACCAGCCCATGCCTTGCTTATACATACCAGTGGACAGCAGAGAGCAGTTTTGTTTTTCCTGATAGATGAGAAATCAGGTAAATACCTGCACTAGATGTCAGCTTACAATTCTTCATGACTGCCTAGAAATTCAATAAAAATCTTCTCATCCATCCCCAGAGATACAGAACAATACAATCATGAATGAATGGTATTTAGCCTGCTACAATACTCAGGCTCAGTACCAGCCTTTGAAGTAGGTTAAATGAAATAACCACATTTTAAGCGCAGTTAGGTCAGTGAATTTTTTTTGCTCGTTGCGATTATGTCATTGGTTTTTAATGAAGCAGGTGGGGCACCCAGTGAAAGCCAGTGCACATCAGGCATTCACCTAAAACTCCTTGTCCTTCAAATTTCAATTTGTCTTGTTGACAGTGGCATATAACAAGTTAGTGTTCTTAAGAAATAGAACCATTTGATTATACACTTGGGTGTCGACACTTTTGTTTGTTGCGAAGATATTGTGTTTGTATTAGACAAATATGAAGAAAAGCAGCATTATCTGCAGCTTTTTGTCTAGACTCCTAGATGTCATGGGAAGTTTGGTTGTAGTCAGGGGTCTTTTGATTTTAAACCATCAGATTTGTGAAACTGATTGAACAATATTTTTTTCCTTGAAAATATTCTAAAATCATAGTTTCTGTGGTGGTTTTGCATATTTCTTTGTATTTCTCCCCCTAACTTTTAAAAAAGACAAGAACAAACCAGGTAACATTTGAAATTAAAAAGAACAAAACAAAAAACTTCCATCGAGCAGAGGTTTTATTTATTTATTAGGAAAATTTCTATGGTATTTAAAGTCAAATTTCAGTAAAAGGGCAGTTTCAAACGATATTTTTTATCACTTTCAATCAAGTCATCTCTGGGAGAAAGTTGTTGCCAGAAGTTGGCTACCTGTGTCCTGGGAGATATTTGTTTAATATATATAAGGTGCAATGGAGCTCTGACCAATTTAAAACACATAGGTGTGCTGTGCCTGTGCTGAAAAGATAGGAAAAGAAAAAGTGAACATATAGACTATGTTCACATAGACAGCATGTGTTGTATTCATTCATCATTGCACTTGTAAGCTTCAATACCTGGGCTTGCTTTTAAACTAAAAAACCTATGCTTATTCCTCTCTTTGTATCAGTCAGTTACAAAAGCTTCACTGTTCTCTTTTTACCCCCACGTTTTCTGTTTGTTTGTTTTTTTTGTATTTTTCTGCCTGCCTCTGTCCAAATAATTTCTCCTTGAAGTTAACAGCCTAACACATTTCTTGCCTCATAAGAGTCAGACATGCAAGACAACAGAGTGCTATGAGAGTACCTAATACAGGGGAGTGTATTCTGACAGCACCCTTCATTTGCACAGTGCAAACCCTATTGGGATTGTTTAATACAGTGCTGTTCTAAGAATAATTTAAGATTCAAGCAATAACTGAAGATCAAACCATCCTGAATTCCCTAAATACATCAAAGAACTAGTTTCAGGGAAATCTGAGATCATACAGGGAAATAAAGGTGAAGAACTGGAAGGACAGGAAAAATTCTCTTTCCTGTTCACTACTTTACAAAGCAAATCTGTTTAAACCTCCTTTCAATTAGTGAAACTATAGAGTCACTTGACTTGTCATTATAAGGATAATTTTTGAAGAGCTTTGTGGTAACTGTGTCTTTGTAAATCATTGCAGTCATTTTAGGAAAAGAAATAGCTCACAGAAAAGGATAGTGCTGAAATATTATTTGGTTTTTTCTTTCCATAGAACCAGGAAGGTCCCTCAGACACAGCTGGATCTTCATGCTATTGTAGGTATCTATCAATTGGGTGTTTTAATTAATTCCTGTCTCTGCTTCAGCCATCACTGAGAATTCAATTGATAGCTAAAAATCAGTAGTTCTTCAGCTCATTTTCAGGACTTAACTTTATACAACTAATTTTTTTCTTTTCCTCTCTAATTACTCTAAGACTTTGTTGCATACCTACTTACATGAAGTAAAATTTGGGTTCCTATAAAAGGAAATCTAAAAGCTTGCATCTAGGAATAATGTAATCTAATGTACTGCAGTAATGTTTTTGTAAACAGTGTCAAATATTATGGGATATTTACTTTTGGAAAGAAAGCCAGGAAAGAGGTCAAATGGTACTTTGTCAGGGCAGTCAAGCTGTTCCAGAAATAGATAAGCAAGTATCCTCTATTACAAATGCAAAATTGTGCTCTTTGGAAAGAGAAAGAAAAAAAAGTCAAAGAAAGGTTATTTAACTATACCTTTCATTTTGGATAAAAGTCTTACACTGTTTGGTTCTCATGAACAAATTCTTTACCATCAAATCCGCTGGGGTGATCAGGTTTTCTGCGGTAAATGTAAAGTAATAGTTTCAGGGGTAAATGAGTAAATGAATATGAGGAAGAACTTCTTTACTGGAACAGGCTGCCCAGAAAGTCTCCTCCTCTGAAGATATCCAAAAACCCTCCTGGATGTGATCCTGTGCAACCTGCTCTGGGGGAACCTGCTTTAGCAGTGGAATTGAACCAGGTGATCTTCAGAGGTCCCTTCCAACCCCAACCATTCTGTGATTGAGTAAATTCTGGCTTAGCTTTCCAATTTACTCCCCAAATCATGCAATAGGAGCTTGATGAGAAAGTGAAGATCCTGTAATATATTTTTTATTCAGTTTATTTAAATGAGTAAGAGTGATATCAAGTCTCTTTATAGGTTTATTCATTTGACATCAGTTTAGTAATTGCTATGGTAGTAGAACACTGCCATGCATGAAAAATAGGGAGATGTGTGTTGTAAGTTAAATACAAATAAGCTTGAAATGTACTGATGAAGGTGTTCTAGTTCAAACAGAAATTAATTCCGACTTTTTACATTGTTCTGTATTGCAGATAGGCTGGATGATCACCCCATACCTTCTGGCTTCTTAATGTAAGAATCTGCTAACTAACTCTACCTTGGGTAATTATGAATATATTGAATGTTTTAAATTCATGTCAAAACTCATTAGTGCAACAGCAGGTGTCTAAATCTATCTTTTCATTTTCATTTTTCACACAGATAAATACATGTTTGTTACATGTAAGATTTTAAGAAGATAGAACTTGCAGAAAGCCACAGCTTTCCCATTAGTAGTGTGAAATTTCATCATACCTGCACATAGAATGCACCTCTCACAATCCTGCTGCCTGTACCTTTAGGAGGTGGTGTTACATTCCCATACTCATTAAGACCTCCACATCTTAATCCATATGACTTGGACATAGAGAAAAACAGTTGTGGAGCCAGCACTTCATGTAGGGTTTGCCAACTGTCCTTTGAGAGCTGGGCCCTTTGGCCCATTCATTGATGTGAATTACAGCTGTCAGACACAAGTGATTCCATGGCATTGCTGATCTGGTTTCATCCTCCAGCAGAGACTTGATGGAGGAAGGCTGGGTGTTCCCTTAGCTCCATCCCTGCTCACCAGCCTGCCAGCTTCCCATCATAGTTTTCTCTCCAGCTAATAGGACTTCTTACTATTCTCCACATCTAGACAGTTTGCATAATCCCAGTCTGGCTTCCTACTTTGATCTATCCCTGATGAGTACTAATTACCTGTAGAAGTGATATCTGATGTCAGCTACTGATGGGTAAGGGAACTTGTGCGAGTCTTACATGCCTCTCATTTTGGATAATTTGCACTGTGTGCAATTTAAGATATTCAGAATCAAGGCCCAATCTTGCATTACTTTCAGCATGTGAGGAGATGATTTTTTCCTCCCATGGTAAAGTGTATGACAGGAACAGGAGTAAAAACTGGGGAAAGGGGAAGAGACACAGATTTTCCCTCACATCAAAGGGAGGATTATTTTTGAATATGTGTTTAAGACATTTTTCACAGTTATTGCAGTTATTTTTGAGAAACCCTCTGTATTTCCAGGAGTTTGCTTGACTCAGAACAGCTGAAAAAGTGTTGGCAGCACATAGGTTTTGATCCACTCCTTTCACTAGTGAGGCTATCCTCTCCCCATGAAATGCTGAACCAATGTGCTCTTGCTCATGGTGAATGACTAACAAGTTGAGTAAGAGAATGATGTTGTCTCTCCTCCTTTCACTTCCCATTTATGAAATATTGGATATATAAATAAACAAAATTATCCATTTTTAAAAATCTTTTTCTTATGAACCTTCTGCATGGGGGCTCATAAACTGATTGCTGACTTCCACAGAAAGATTGAGACTGAGCAACATGAACAGAGTTTATGAAAATATACTGAGCTTCATTTGTTTTGTTTTCATTAACCCTCAGTAATATTTGAGCTGGTAAAAGAGAGGAAATTAAGATTCCTCTAAATGAAATTAATAGATTTTTCTTATCCTTTATGGAGACACTTTTGTTTGTTTGGATGTAGGGAGAAATAAGCATAACAGGAATGTTCTTTTACTTCCAAGATTAAAGCTAATAGTCTGTGCCACTGCAGCAGAGACATGTAAGATTAGGAAAATAAATCATTCCATTATCTAACAAAATATTCTCTGAGTAAACCAACTGGTTTTGAACCCTGGGTTTGCCAAATGTCAACAAAACCCAGACAGGTGACTTGAAAATTCTCATTTTAACAAGCCCAATTTAAAGAGCTCAGACAGTTTTTGTCAGGTATATATTTATTGGTCTATGCCAGCAAATGCAGATTTCTAGGTTTTCAGATTAACAAAAGCAGTGTTTAATCTCTCTTTTCATTTAGAGACAATAACTATAACGTTAAAAATCAAGCAATAAATTTCTGCAGCATAGGGCTAGTGAGAAGAAATCTCTGATTTTAGCTGCTGCCTTTGTCCTCACCATAAAGCTACTAATTCTCTCATCCCAGTGCATGAGTTCTGTAACTGAAATTCACTATCAGCAGAAGCATGTCTCATAGCAAATTTATCACCCTGTTGGTGCAGTCAAGTACAAAATCAAGCTGATTGCCTGTCTTTGTGTCATTTGTTATCTCTTGTCAGTTCAGTGCAATGTATTGCCTTAGTCATGATTTGTGCAAATCACGTGTAAGAAAAGCATTTTGTAGATCACGTTGCAAAAGTGATGAGCTACCAAAACTAACTCAAGCCAGAAGGCAAATCAGGCAACAGTGTCACCTGTGCCAGCAGATCCAGCTGCTTCAGTCAAAGAAAGAGGGAGAGAGAAAGAGGCATGATCTCTCCCAGGACAAATAGACACCCTCCTGGCCTCCCTTCCTCTTCCACACCTGACCTCCACCAAAACCCGGGCGGCTTCTCCCAGGTTTTCTCAAGTCTCTGAAATCCCTCAAGCTTGCTCTGAGGACTAACCTCATAGATAATTATATAAGCACAAAGTGAACATTTATTCATAAACTACAGTGGAATTATGTAATGCATCTTTGCTCCAGCAAATGTTTCCTCTCTGGGATTAATCCTATTATTGATTGCATTAAAGGAATTAATTATTTCTACTTCTTTTAAGGTAACACTTTAGAATGAATTTGATGTCTCTTTCTTGCATCAGAAACAACCATTAAATAGGACGGTACCTTTTAGTTGCTAAATATTCTGCTTTCAGCTCAGTCTCATTTTAGGACATCTGTAAGCACATACCCAAGTGTTTTTCTCAGATGAGAACCAGTGGTTAGAATTTCACAGGATTGATGCTTTAGGACCCTAATACTTCACTGAAGAGAAAGACTTAATGGAACAATTGCTTTCTGGATAAGATGCCTTGCCATTCATAATTATTTTTCTCATATTTTAAATGTGTGTCAAATAACTAAACTTTAATCAATTACAGCGATGGAAAAAATCAATTAATATATATTTAAAGGTGACTGAATGGGATAAACTTACCAAAATATCCCTAAACTATTTTTCTTTTGTTAATGAATAATGAAATTATTTAAGTTACCTTTGACAAGCTTCTAAACTACTATCTGGATCACGAGTATACCAGTGGACAGCAAAAATGCAAACTAGAAATCTGTCTTCAAAACAAATGACCTTAATGTTTGTGGATCATCACAACATGTTTATGCAAGTCCTTTCTCCTATAACGTGGAATCAACCTAGTGAACCTTCAGCTTCCAATTTCAAAGTTAAAAGAGTTCAGGAATATTCCAATTTCATTTCACTCTCAAGCATTAGAAGGAGTGAATGGGAGATGGATGCAGTATGTGAAATATAGAATCTAATAAAAACTAATCCCACATTTGGGGAATAATGGCAGCTGGGCTTGTGGCACCGATGTCTTTTCGGCCTCTACAAGTTGGAAAGTTCCCCTAAATTCTTTCAGTTTGTCTTTTTTTAATTCATTCCTGAAAATCTGAGTTCTATTCTCAAGAGATCAAAAAGCTCAGATTTAGTTGTCCCCTTGAGCACTGGCTTTAACAAGCTGCAAGACCACCCTCTTCAAGCCACCCCTGCTCGTGCCTCAAAGCCTCCAACAATACCCAATGTGCTCCCAACTACAAAGAGACTACCCCCTTGTCCCAGGGATGGCAAACCATTGGCGCTATCAGAGATCTGTTCTGGCACCAGCCACTTGTATTTACTCCAAGATTTTTAGCCACAAATTTAGTCTAGACATCACAGAGGTCCACTATTACTAATTTTGGGCACAGACTCCCTGTTTCCTGTTCCCTATAGGGATATATGCAAAGAGATACTAGGAGAAAACAGCAATGCAGGATGTAAAAGGGGTTGATAGCACTGACTTTTCAGAGGTAAGGCATTTTTGCATTAGGTTCCAATGGGGATTTTATTAATTGACTTCCACTGACTTTAATTGTCATTTCTGGGCAGTGTCCAAGAATCTGACCTTGCTCTACTCTGTAGCATTGCTCATAAGATTGCTTGATTTCAAATTTAACAGTTCAGTGAAAAATCATCTCAGGAAATCATATTCCCTATTCTTTCTGAATTTCTGCATATGAACCTCACTGTCATTCTCTTAAAAGATTTATCACAAAAGAGAGTTTATGCCAAGCTCTATCCTTTATAAATATTCTATACAGTAAATTAGTATATAAAAGCAAATATGCCAACTGCATTAAAAATTAACTTTTTCCCAGTGCTGCTTCATGTATCCTTCTAGTTAGTGATTTTTTTTAAAAACGATGTTTTAAAACTAAGAGCTTTATCCAATTTAGTATAAGTTCTGCGTCAGACCATTTCCCATAATACAGAGCAGTGTCACATATGAATAGTATGTACTATATTGGCCAAAAAACAAAGAGAAAGTTTATTCTGACTAATTGTAAAAAGATTTTATCTGCTGTCTGTCCAAATACTCACTGAGTATTGGAAGGCTACAGAGCTTTTGTTCATTTATGTTGATCACACACACTCAAATAAGTTTTGTTAGCTCTGTTTTTCTATTTCTGCCTCCCTCACCACCAAGGTAAGTAAAGAATGAGAATTAGGAGCCGAATTTTATGATGTTAGGGCTAGTCTAAATAACACTGAATTTGATGGAAAATGTTTCTTGACTTCAAAGATTATTATATTGGGCTCTATTATATAAAATGTCTGTGATGGACCTGGGAAATTAACCTACTTCCACATGAAACCCTGTTCAATTTCTTAAGCACTCATAAAATAATTAAAGCACTACCACTATTATACGTCTTCATTACAATGGTTGAGAAGAGCAAATATTACAGTCATAATTCTCAAGGGTGTAAAAGATTTCCTGTCTAGAAATAAAATGCCTTCTAAGAAAGACCCTGGATGCTTGCAGTTTTGACTTCCTTGCCTTCAGTCCTTAGTCAATTACTAATCAAGATCCTTTTTCTATGTAGTCACTTAGCTCAATGTCAGTTTGTGTGAACAGAACATGCCATTCATTAATCCTGCAGTAACAGCTGGTGTGTAACCCTGAGTTCTTCAGCCACATGCAAACGTTCAACTGACTATGACAAAACAGCATCCTTCACTGAAAATGGTTGCAAAGGTTTCACTATTGTATAGCTATCAATCAAGCACATCTGAATGTGAGCTAATAAACATGTCACTTTCTTTATGCTGCCTGCATGGATCAACAATAATAGCTGAGAAGGCAGGAATGGTGATTCCACGACTTTCCTGTGTAGCCTGTTGCAATGCCTTGGGAGGGACCTTAAGAGTAGGAAGGATAGTACAAGGATGAGTTACCATGGTTCATCTGTAATGACTGACCCCAATACATGGTCATCATAGAGACTTAGCACACAACTAGCAATAAGTTAAGATGGCAAAGTATGAAGAATTAAGGGAGCACAACCGTTGGATTTTGCAGAAAAGCTCACTTCAGGGTGGTATACACTCTAATACTTCCACACACAGGCAAAAACAATAAACTCTGACAACTTCCCATCACTTAAGCTTTGCCTCCCATTCCTATAAACAACTTTCATGCATCTTTTTGTTCCAGGAGTCCAGAGAGGGGCATAGTAATTTTCCAGGCTTTCTCAATGCAGAGCCAATTGTACCCTTCTGGGTTATTGCTAGCGAGGGGGTAGGACCCCAAATATTCCACACCCCAATTACACTCACACTTCTTATTTCTTCCCATATTAAAAGGCCCAAGGACTTTTCAATTAATGTGTTAGCTTGCTTTCTATCTCTAGATTTTCTCTGACGGGCATCAATGCTGTGACATATTGTATACCTTGGTCTGTCAGACTGAGACTTGTGTGACTCTGAAAACCCTGGAAATCTTAAAAATAAGAAGTTAAAACACTGTCTTCATTGGAGTAATAGAGATTAAAATGAGGTGCTGACAAATTCATCAGCTTTCCTCTAGGTGAGACAATCATACAGGACCAAACTGAAAAAAACCCCCCAAAAAAAAAAACCAAAAAAACAAACAAATAAGCAGATTCACCAGCCTTTCATGAGGGCAAAGAGCAAAGTATTTGGCATGCTGATTGACTCTCTATCAATCTGCTTTCTATGTGCCTACCAAATCAGTGTAAATATTGGCCTCCTGCTAACAGACAAACAGTGGGTCAATGCTGAAAAAGACATTATATTGGTTTTGAGGTCAAAATTGAATATCCTTATTTTTCTGGCTGCAAAAAGGTCACATATGTCAAACAGCAATTATCACACTGCTTTTGGACACGGAGATTGGAGAAAGGGGTGGGGGAGGTAGTCCATAGTGATTCAAAGTAGGGCTGGTTCTGAATGCTAACACTATAACTAAGCACACCTTAATTTTGAGGAAATTTGGGTTGTGCCAAACAGGCTTTTTCTGCCTCAAGAGCAGCTCAACGCTGTCTATCCAGCTAGCTCATTTATAAGCTGAAGCAGAAGAAGGAGCAGTGGTACAGAAAAGCGAAATACTCTTGGGATACTTTGTTGAAAAAATAAAAAAGGAGAAAGACCTTCACTCACATGGGGAGGAAGCTTGCCAGCTCCTCCCCTCTCTCCCTTCTTCCTTGAGCATATTAATATTTTATCACTTCTCATTTACTGGGTGACCTGGCTCATATGTTTTTGACACACTAGAAATGAAACTTTCCTCAGTGGAACAGGAACAGCTTTAGAGGAGTCTGCTAGCGGCCAGAAAAGGAGCCTTAGTCTGTGATGGGGGAAGGATGACACTAGTGAAGAAAAACCAGTGTGAATAATTCATGCAGCACATTCAGATGTCATGTGGATCCTGAACTAGCCTGAGCACAGTATTTGCTTTACATTCATAATGTTTCATTAGCTGCTAAAGAGATGAACAAGGCAAAGTCATTAAGCTTGGTGTAAAGTTGTTTTAACACCACTTGTTGGTTGTATTACCATGCAAAGACAGTGACTACAAAGGACCTTGGTTTCTTCCATGAGAGTTTCCTTTCAAAATCACTTCTCACCCAGGGGAATAGTTACTGGAGAGTGACTTCAGCTTCCCATGCTCAGCTCATAAAATATGAGTATCTGCAGGTGAGCATCTGAGTCGCTGCAAAAGAAAGCTCAAGAAATTCTTTTCAGGTAAATGCTAAGCAACCCTCATTGCATGCCACAACAGTTAAGTTCAGACTGAATCAAGCTAGAGAGACCAGTAGAGTCCTAACACCACCACTGATGCCTAAAAAAAAGAGTTTTTACTAAAAGGTGCAACTTAGCCAAATCCAACTAGCCAGAACCCCATTGTGCAGGTGTACTGAGCCTAGACATGAGGAGTTGAGCCCTCTCAGATCCTAATGGTTCATGCTACTCAAAGAGAAACCCTGGAAGGAAGATTTTGGCTGAAAAAAAAAAATCTATCTAAACTTTGGATAAAAATTTCCCCACACGATTTTGACTCACTCATCCTAGTTGAAACTAGGTGAACATTTTAATCTGGAACGTTTTGTGGCCTTTGCAAAGAATATATTTGTAAATATCTGTGGCTTTTTGCCATTCCTGCAGAGCTTATCCTGCCTCTGCTTAGCTGTTAGCATATCACCCAGATTTTATGAGTGTTTTAATATTCAACTGACACAACACCCTTATCACAGGATACATTAATCCTTGTTCTGTCTCTCACTGTCTCTGAAATGAAAAGCACTGTTTTGTCTTGTTTTAAAGAGATAAATCACACAGGTTTTCATGAGTTGTAGAGTCAGGTGAATTAATTTTCAAGGAATCGGGTGCTGCATTAAGTAGCACATGTTAAAGAGGATCTCTGATTTTTGAAGTTTGCTGTAAAGTGAAATGGACAGGTGAGGCTTACACATTTGACAAAACAGATCCAAGGGCTTTTTGGGCCATGGGTTACACTTGACACAATGCTCTTCCTGATGTTTTTTTCTTTCTTCCTGTTGGCTGAAGTGCAGAGGAGGTTCATAAGGCTCTTACTGCCTCTGAGGCAACGAACCTGGTGGTTTTAGGTCGTCATAGAAAATTATCACAGCAGTTGCAGAGGTTGTGAGTTCAGGCTCTGTGGATGATTCAACCCAAAGCAAATTGTCGTGTGAGCCAACCTTATAACCTGAGTGGGTTGTAAAGTGGACTGGAACAGGGCCTGGTTATTTACTCTCTTGTATAGCGTGCCATTAAATATGAAAAATTTCCTGAAATGTCATGCCAGTTCCTGTGACTATTTTGCAGCATTGCTGCAAGATTAACTGTGTAAAACTCAAGGCAATTGTGCCCAAAAAATACACACATAAGACATTTTCCAAGAAGAGAAGTAAATAATGTGTTCAGATCCATGCTCAGCTCCACTTTAACATTAGACAGCATAACTAGACCAAGGGTTTGAAGGTGTCTGACCTGATTCAAACTTATGATTGTAAGAGAAGGATTCACTCCAGTGAGCATACAAAGGGCAAACTGTTGTATAGAGAGAAGGGAAGCATGGTCAACACACACACAAAGGAAAGCCATGAACTCTTATAGAATCACATAGATTGGAAAACACCTTAAGGATTATCTCAATCCAACTCCCCTACCATGGGTGGGGACACTTTCTGCTAGGTGCTCAAGGCTCCATCCAACTTGGCCTTGAACACTTCTAGGAATGGGGCATCCACAACTTTTCTTTCATGTAATCTATTTAATTCCCATAAATCTCAAATAACTTAATGAAGGAAGACAATACCACTAGTCACATTTTTCAAGTGGGTAAACTGAAACTATAATTTCATATGAACTAGTATTCCTGGTTGTCAGGGACAATCCCAGAGTGGTTATGTGTTTCTAAAGAGTTTATATGGAAGATGGAGGAAGATATAGGGCAAAGGCATCACCTCAGGGACACGGAAACAGAAATCCAGGTGGTGTGTGAGTCATGACAGGGATAGAGACGTGGGTTTTGGGGAGAAGCTGTGGGCAGAAATGGTGTACTGAATTGACCAAAGCTAATTCAAATCCATATAAACTCATTTCAATTTTTATATGAATGTTTGGGTGTCTTCTCACTGAACCCTTATAGTTAAGAGCACGGTTTTGTTACAAAGGCAATGTCCAGGCTGCCAAGAGTACTGTTGCCTACTGACATCATCTACAGATTAGCTTTGTGGCCACCCTACCAAAATTTATATCTTCTGGAAATCTGCCTCAGAAAAAAGTCATTGATTCTCCTGAATTTCATCGCTCTTATTATACTTCAAGGAGTTGCTTAGACAGGAGTGCAGTCTGTCACATTAATTTCAGACCCAGCCACCTCCCACCTGAAACCAATGGTAATTTTCCATAAATTTTAAATAGAAACCAGAACTATGCTCAAGTAAAAGACATCTGCTTTAGTATTACATAAATAGTATATACAGTTCCATTAGACCTGATGGTGAAAAAAACCCCAAACCAATATAGGGAGGAGGTCACGTTGAATCTAAAGCAATTGCTCTTCATGCACTGAAGCAAGAGGCAGTAAGGTATTTTGGAACAAGTAGGTTTTATTTTCTCAATTTTTCATTTACAGTCAGAAGAAAAATCTTAATGGAAACCATACACCAGGAGTAACTATGCTTTACTTATATATGGGAGTGGAAAACAGTGATGCATATCAAGTGCCTTTTCAAATGATCATGCCCTCCAAAGTCTGGAGTTTATTTTAGACATGGTAGAAAATTCACTGGAGGGATTTATGTGACATCTGAGAAGACAGAAAAATGCGTGAATGGAAAAAATGCAAAATACAAACAGTGGAGCAATTTTATGGGCAAAGTCTGTTGCCTGCTCTTTGATATCTGGGGTTTTTTCCAAGATTACTTGACTGCTTGAGGATTCTTAAATGTCTGATTTTTATTCACTGTTATTGTCATGAGCACTGCAGAAGGAACTACTTCTTTTTTGTCCCAGATACTTTAGCTGATATTGGACTTTCTAGATTTAAAATTGAAATTGCAGGAGGGGTCAAGTACAGTCATTTTTATATATATATATATATATATATATATGTATGTATATACCCTGTGGTTCAATATCCACCTTTCTTCTGACTTACTCCAAATTATTAAAATAAATATAACTAATTTCAAAATCCAGTCTCTGAAAACATCTGTGATTATCCATACAGAAGCAGATCTTTTATATCTCTTAAACATGGACAAATGGTACCAAACACTCTCCTGATAGATGTCCTCCTGCCTCACAGATCTTCCTTATTTTCCTACATCTCTTGGAAAACTCCTTCTTTATGACTGGGCTTTGAAGTGCTATATCAGAGACAAAAAGCCACGTAACTCTCCACTGCCAAGGTGGCAGGTTCTGCTTCCTTTCCTAGCACAGTCCTTAATGCAGATGAACACTGACTACAGCAATGGCTACAGAGAAAACTGTACTGACTCTTGTTCTAAACCAGAGGGATACACTAACAGTGTGGACCCAACAAAATCAGCAAATGTGTGATTGTGCTTCCCATAACTGAGCAATTCAGGGAACTCTTCAAGTAACAGGAGTGGTTTAAGAGAAGACCTCAGTTTAGTATGAAGATAGCCAAACTACCTGTGTGTGAATGAGCTGCATACTAGAACAAATATAAGGACTAATGCTGATACTCAACAAGTTTATTCAGAACTTTTACTTCAGTAATGAAATTTTGCCATGTGAAAGCTGTGAGAAAAGCCTTTTCCCACCAATCTGCTCAGTAAACCCCTCATCAGCTTCACTAAGTGAGATCAATAATTCTGATTTCCATGATGTATCCACCTACTCCAGTCCCTCTTTACAAGCAGTGGCCAATAGAAGATGCCTTTTGGAAAACATTAAACAAGATGACTGTATGATGATCCTTTTCCCAAAGTGCTCTCTTGGCCTCCAGGAAATTGTGGTTGAGAGATTTTCTGTGCCAGAGGTATATTTCTGCATTTAATAACTCTCCATGGGCTCGTCAGCATTGTCAGAGTTTACTCATGACTCCCAAGAAGACTTAGAATATATTCTCACATGGGTATTTTGAGACATAACCACACAGTACACTCAATTGACTGTAATAATAAGTTAGCACCCTTCAGGGAGTGCATTTCCTACTTCCAACAAACAAGAAGAGGGAGGAAATATAATCTGAATTTGATCACATCAATCATCCATGCGTACTCTGTGTTGTTTTCAGCAGCAGGAATAGCCATCGGATTGCTGTCTGACTGTCCAGGTCTGCTGTGGTTTCACCAGTCACTGTTAGGACTGTGACAAATTGCTCTGTACAAACATCACTGTGTTTGGCCAAGCAAGGTGTTTCTAAGATAGGGGCTATGAGACAGACAGGTGGAAAGCAAGGGATGTGTCCTGGTTTTGACCTGGAGTTAGTAATGAAATATCATTCTGGGAAGGAGCACTGTGATCTCTCTGAAATGTTAGTATTTAACTAATTTAGTAACTGAATAGGGGTGGAATTCTAAACAAATCATATATAAAGTTATTTTTTAAATTTGACCACAAGGACGATAAGAAAGTTGTTTGTTCATGAGGCAGCACAAAATGAGCAATACCAAATAAATAATGGCAATTAGGTGTAAGTAATGTAAAAGTGAGTCCAAGAAAAATAAGATATTGATGCTTCTCTGTTGACATTTACCAGCACTTCAGTTTCCCTCTAACATCTGTTTCCGAGTGAGACATCATTTCAAAGCAATTCATTCAGGGTGGATGAAATATCTGGTTATTATAAAACTTGTTTTGCTTACTCTTCAGTGATAGCTGTCATCCATTGAGATCCGCCTATCTGTACTCTTTTTCTTCATTAATAAGAAGTATTTGAATTACTGCAAGGATATTCACTGAAGATTTAACAAGGTAATTTGTTTGTGCTATATATTGACTTGACAATTGTTCAAAGTCAGACAAGCCTTCTCAGGGATAAGAGAAGTAGTCTGTCCGGTCTTTCTGCGTCTTACTTACAACACTCCCTTCACAAAGCTACTCATGCCACCAAAGATGCAGATCCTTAGATAACCCTGGTCTTACAGCTAAAGAGATAAAAGAGAGAAGATTCTTGAACAAAGATCAATACAGCCAGGGGGAACACTATAATTCACCCAGAGCAGCTTTCTTCTTCTTTGATTCCAAGTCAGTTCTGTTATTTTAGTAGCTTGGGGATGTAAGTCTTTTTCTCGCTGGTATTTTTATATAATTCTGCAATACTTCTTCAACAAAATTATGCCACATGCATCTGCTAAAGGATTTCTATCTATTTAAATTTCCATAATTCACATACTTTTTCTCATGTTTGAATGATATGCAATATAGAATTGTATTCATTATAACTTTTGTAACAGTAATGAGCAGGTTTTGAATGATGGAGGCACTGAAAGCTTTTTAAGAAAACAACAGATGTAGTCATATGCTTTAAGAAAAACCCAATTTCTTTGGTTCAACTCAAAATTAGAAAACAAAGACCAGAATATTTTATCCTTTTTTGAGCCTTTGAAGTTTCATTGAAAAAAAAAATTCAGAGTGAAGCACAAAGAACAGGACAAACAGTTAAATAACAATCTGGAATTTTAATTTTACTTGCATCTAAATAAATGGAAAAAAAATTTAATTAGTTTTGATTGAAATGTGTCTCTGAAACAAGAACAATTTTTGTCTTGCAGAGAAATATATCCATGACACCTATATTTGTTTATCAAATATATCTTCCTTTTTATGCTTGTACTTTAGCCTATACAAACAAACTCACGGGCTGAGCGCTAACCATAAGTGCAAAAAAATATGCATGAATTCAGGTCAGCAGCTCATTAGGACAGCAGTGTAACCATGGTCACATCCTGTACTTTGTGGTTTGCAGTGTGAGGAGCAGCAAAGATATCTGCAGCTGAGGAGGGATTTAGGAGCACAGGTTGAGAGCAACTGCTGCTTATTCTCTGGCTGACAGTAGGAACATCAGATTCAAGTCTACTCCTTGCAGCCAGAGCCAAGTGCCCCTCATCCGCTCCCCTTTCTCTACATGGCAGCCCTGGCTTAACCAAGATTTGGATCACCATTTTCAGGGTAGCCAGTTTCAGCTCTAGAGTCTGAGAAACCTTGAGCTAGTGGTGTTAAAGCCTTCTTACTACTGGAATTGCTCTGCAGATCCTGTGCATGAATTGTAATTTTTACTATTAACAAACATTTGGATGCTGTTATCTATTTTCATCAGGCTACCAGATGAATTTTTTCTCTTCTGTTTAGCAGTGTCAACAAGTGCATTTACCATGTATATTCACATATGCAACTGCAAGTCACTCACCCCTTAATACTTGTGAAATATATATAATAATGGCCAGTCTTCGCGAGCGAAGATTTGGGAAAGGTCATTAACCCTTTGAGCCTGAGCAGTGGATTTTTTAGGTGAGACACAGCTTGCGCTGAACTGAGCTCACCCTTTAATCCTGAGGTTCATCTGCCGGGGCCAAGCAAACTTGGACAGTGGCAGTGAGGTCCCCAGGACGTAGTAGGTTTGTTTAGAGTGACCTTCTCTTAGATGGATGGCCTTACAAGGCTGACGAGCTCCATCTGCCCGGGACTTGTGAAATACACACAGCAGGAACTGCATACCCAGCTTCCTTGGGAACGCTTCAAGGTTTGTACCGTGACACAAAGTGTCAAAGTGAAAGATATTCTTCCATGAGAACCCCAGCTAAGTGAATACCAGTATCCCAGGTAGAAAAGACTGCATGCAATTATCAAGCTTATATCCCTTCCAGCCAGCAGAAAAAGCTCTCTTAGAAAGATTACATCAATTGCTTCACAGTTTAACGTTGTAAGGAGCTATGTGTTCAATAATAAACCTGTAGTATTTGTGGCAATTGCCCTTCCCTTCCCCCCTCCAAATATGCTGACTTCTACTAACTAATCATATCAAACCAAGGTTAGACAGATTCATTTTCAAAGACCAAAGAAAAACATGAAACAGAAATCAAAAGGTGCTACCAAGAAATTGCCTTCTCAAAAATCCATGCTTTTTCTCTTGAAAGAAGCTTATTATACTTGCTGTTCCTCTAAGGCATGTAACACATTAATCTTCAAATCCCTATATGAAAGATGAAAACGGGCAATAATACTTTAGGTGTCACTCCAGGATACTAATTTTCTTTTAAACTGCTCAGGAAAAGCAGATCTGATCAAATAAAAGAATAGATGAGAGCAAACAAATAAAGAAAAACATTAATAAAAGTCTCTAGTTTACAATACACTCTGTAATGAATAGTGAAGACTAAAAAAAATAATATTGGGTGGGTATTTAGACTTTCATACAAAGATGTTTTTAGAAAGTTTATTCTGATCTAATACATGAAAATTCAGAGAAAATCCAGTGTCTTTAGGATACGTATCTCTAAGAAACAAAACTTGTGTAAGGAAAAGATCTGAAGCACATAGTTTTCTCTTAGATGCTTTTTATCTGTCTGAGGCTTTGGGCTTCTTACCAACAAACTTTGCTTTCCGCTCATATCTCACTCTTCAGCAGCCAAGGGTGTTTTGTAGGTTGTTACTATAAGAGGGAATCTAATTCTCCAACATCATCTTGGCATATGAATATGAAAAGACAACTGTTCCAAGCTTTCCCAGATCTTATTTTGTCCTAGTAGAATGAAATTTACCCGTTTGGAACTTGTCTTTAGACTTAGTAGCTGACAGATATTTAAACATTTTAAAAAGTAGAAAAGACCTGGCTTATTAAATAATTGCAAATACTCCCACTGGCTTTAATGATCTTTGAATCGAGCTGTAATTTTTGCTAGAGATTAAAAGCTTGATCATATCTAGTTGGAAATAGATGAAATTTCTTGCAGTGCAGAGTTAAGATTCTTAATTTCTACATTTGAAAAGATGTTCAAATGTGAACACTTCAAATTAGAAGGCTGTTTAAAAATATAATGGGCAGGAAAGGAAAGTATATTCTGGCAATCAACATTGCTCTGTGGAAAGGAGGTCTTGTCACATAAAACCTAATTTGCTCTTTGAAAGGATGCATGACTGGATGATAAAGGTGTCTCTCAAGTTGTAATATTCTTGGAATGAGGTATTGGTACAGCTAAACCTGTCTAGGGGTTTAGCAAGTTGTACTTGCTATTAATACATGATGTTACCTTTTTTTTTTTAAGTGTTTGAAATAGAATTGCCTCCAAGTCTGATTAAACATCAGAATCTATGAAGAATATCAGATATGGACAAAGAAGTGACTGACAAATCCTAAAAGAGATCTATCAATAGGTAATCATTAGCATAAAGGGGTAGTTCTTAGGGTGATTGTCTAGGAGTGATTCTTCCTCAGAATTATGCTGTTGTGGATGTTTCATAAGGGAGTATCAGGGAAATGAAAAGTCATTTTTAAGTACAGATAAAGCCTGGTATCCTATTAAACAAAGATAAGGGCAAGACTATTATGCAGAGGGACATAGCATCACCTGGTTATCATCTGGCATATTCAAATAACTTCAGAAAACTCTTCTACAGAATGATATGTTATGATATTATGGAAAACAGGGTTCCCAAAAAAGGGTTTAGGAGTCATATTCTAGAAATTAGTGAGTGTAAGATCATGAGAAGTCTCTCTCTAAGAATTTCACAAATGCTTCTTGAACTACGTAGGTTATAGCTGAAGGTGATGAAAAAAAAAACTTCACTTATTGAAATCCAGTTTTCCTTTTCCATTATTCTTGGCTTATCTAACAGAGAAATAAAGAGCAATAAGCAGTGAATGAATTTAGAATTTGTAAGCTCGCTTTTTACAGTATGCTGAGTTAAATCCTGCAATACCTTTCTTAGAGAAAGCAGATCTATGTTGTGTAAAAGACCCCCAAATCAAACCTATCCTGACCTGTAGATCCAGGTCACATAGCAAAGCATTTTATGGAGATACAACCTCAAGTTTCAGAAGCAACTACAATGTCCTCCCTAGAGGAACTATATCAGAGCTGCATTTTCCACAGTCAGAGTGTAGAAAACTGTGCAGTGGAAGTCTGCTTGATCTGGAAAAGTTATGAAGCCAGATATAGTCTGGTAATAAATAAGTAAAAATGTTTGCTTAAGCAATGGAGGTAACTAATCACCTAATTAACTGTCTAGAGCCATGGTGACCTCTCTACTTCTTGAGGACTCCAGATCAAATTATGAGTGTGAAACTAATTTATTGGGCAGTGCTAAAACCTCTGGCATATGTCTGAGTGGGAAGACTTGGCTAGTTTACCCTTACGTCTGTAAAAATATGGAATTCATGGGTTCAATTCTGATCATCCTTTCCCAGCATGGATCACTCATGTTTCACAATCTGACCCGTTCAGGTCATGAGGAGCAGGGCACGGTGAGCTTGGAGCACATCACTCCATGGTGGAGGCAGTGCAGGAGGCATGATACTGGTTTCTACTTGTCATCTCATGAGGAATTTGAACTTCCTGTAAATTGCTGAGAGTTATGCAAAGCACTTGAACACGTGGATGCAGCTCACAGACATGGATAGGAAACCTTAACTTTTTTTAGCTGTCATTAAAAATAAAATTCAAAATTTTGAAAAGCAAGAAATAGTTTGGATTCAGATGAGGGAAAAGTGAATATCTTTTTCTCACTCCTGTAAAATAAAAATAAATAATTTAAAGAAATAAAAAACACACCCCACACAACAAAATGCCAAACCAACCTGTTTATCAGTTCTGTGCTCATTTTATGGCAAAAGAAATCACGTTTTTCTCATGAAAATGTATCCTATGTCCAAAATAGAGGAACTATTAACAGAATTTTTCCTCCAGTCCAAGAAGTGGTGATTCATCTAAGAGATAAAGCCAAATAAGTTTAAGAGTAGGGTTTTTTTTTGTCTCCATATGTGCTTATGTATGTAAAAAGGAAGGCATACATACACAGTTTCTTTGCAAGCTATGTAGTCATACCTAAAACTCAGTCATACCTGAGTGCCTGCAGGGATGTTCTGTGGCTTCCCATGAAGTTCCAGGGGCTTTAGGATGTATTCAGCAGAAGCTACTCTTTACCCACAAAAATTCAGGTACTACCACTCCTGTACTTGAGAGCAACGCAGCCTTTTAGTAGCAACGTTAAACACAATACAGACAGGTACATTGTAATTGCTTCTGCTGGGAGAGGGAGCATTATTTCATTTGGAAGCTTTTGGCTGATGGCTACACTCACCAACACTTAATCATCCTTTTACCTCTGTGATGAGTTACAGCAGGCAGAAGTCTTCAGATAGCAGGTATCTCAAGCAAAGTTTGCATGTATTTGGCATCATCCAGTGGCACTACATACCTGTGAGGCTTTTTAATTTCAGCTGCAAATGGCATGGCAAGATAAAGCCAGCTATGTTCCTTCCTTTAGTGGGAATGGTATCTTACCCCGCTGTAGTACCTCCTCTACTGTTGTCTCACATATGCTGAGAAATCCATCAGATTCCACAGCAGTTTTATAATTTGTCTTCTGAAAATGTCATCTAGAAGCTGTGGGATCAGTCGTGCTTAAGATGAAAAGTACTCTCAACAGCATGGAAAGAGCTTGAAGCTAAAATTTCTTTTTTATGGCTTGACCTTAGAAAATGCTGACATTCTGTATCTATTCATTTTGACTGATAAATAAGTGGCTAGTTGGGATAAAGCCCAAAGTTCTGAATGAAAAAGTATATTGGCAGGAACATCCATGGAAACTATTTATTTAAGAAAGTATTAAAAAAAAACCAAAAACAAACCAACCAACCAAACAAACAAACAAAACCCCAAAACACAAAAAACATTTGCCAAGAGGGAATTTTAAATATATTGTTGTCAAAATCTGGATTGTATTCAAACAAATAATGAGCAGATACATACTGTATAACTTAGTACCAGTCAGAGCAATAAAACTTTCTTTCCGGAATATGCTAAAAGTTTTTATAAAGGGGTCTATCAAGCAGAAATTATTCACATGGATAAATCTGAGAAGTCATCAAACTGATCCTAAGGATGGAAAAAAAAATTCTGTGAAAAGTACAGATACCTTAGTCATTATCAGAGGTTATTCAGCCTCCAAAGATTTATTTGTTGGTTTTGCTCTGGATGGTACAAATACTATTTCTGGAAAATTAATTTGTGTCTTAGTCATTGTTTGAGAGACTCAGGTAGTGATGGTAGATACCTGAGATCTTGCAGATCTGGAGAGAGCTTTTATTGTCACAGTTACAATATCTGATCCTCTTTTTTCTAAAATGAGTTCCTGAATTAACAAACTGCACAGTGAATGAAGGCTCAAACATAAACATTCAGCCTATAACATGGACAGCCAGATTTGTTGTTAACAGTCAATTCAAATATTCATTGAAAAATGTACCCTGTTTTGGTCTGGCAAATGAACGGAGCTTGGGATATAACAAACAAGCCTCGTAAGTTAACTTGTTTGCCACCATTTCCCATCAGTAATTCTCAAATGGCTGAACAGAAGGCAGGACAATTGTCTCAACCAGTACAAAGATACAACAGGCTGATATATGCATTGAACATGAGAGGGAGAAACCCAATTCACACATACTCTGCAGAGCTCTCCTGGATATCAACACTGCAATACACAGCAGCAGGCTGTGCAGGAAGAATTTTCTTCAAACCTGCAGTCCCTCTGGGCCTCACGTATTTTAGGGCTCTATCAAATGAGTTTGGGAATGAACAGCTGTAATTTTTCATCCAGGTAGGGACAGAGAGATAAATTAGCTGGATGGGATGCTCCCACTTTTCGTAAACCTGACACATCTCCTGGTCAGGGAAAGAAGCCCTGACAAAACCTCCCAGCTACAAAATAGGCCTGGCAGTGATTTGTAAGGGATTAGGGTAAAACTGAGAAAGGCCATTACTCAGTCTCCTGGGTCAGTAACCAGATGCTTCTTCAGCTAACTGTGCTTTGGCATCTGGGCTGCTCATCCCCAAGATGTTGTTTTAACTGAGCAGTGTCCCAGGTGAAGGCCTGGGAGTAAAGGAACTTATGCTGCAAAATTCAAAAGGTGCAGAAATAGTTCTTTGTGCCTCACAGACCTCTTATTCCATGTTCTTTCTTTATTCTGACCCTGTTTTGCTTTCTTGTGTTGGACAGAAAGAGTTGGCAGTTTTTACCTCCAGCTCTTCTGCATGAAAGCCATGACTTCATTTTGTTTACTTTTCCAGTTTTTTCATGTGTTGCCTGTAGACTCAAGCATGCACAGAGATGCAGCATCCTCAGCAAGGAGTTTTACAGCACATCACTGAATTGTTCCACCCTGCCAACTTTCCTCCAATTTTCACTTTCTCTTCCCACATCTTAGTGGATCACACCCAACAAATAGCTGCTGCTCACCTCACCGTGGCTACAGTCATCATTCAAGCTGTGCTCGGTGGTGGGGTACAGCAAAGTCCCCTCTAATTAATAGAGACAAACAAGGACTATGTTGCAATGTGAAGATGTGCAAGGCCAAGTTAGATACAAGAAAACAACCAAGCAACCATTTTTTTGCCAAAAACCTTTTGTGAACTGCCAAGAACTGTGGAGCATTGAAACTTTACTGCCATTCTCTCTCTGTGAGTAACATTGGCTTTGACCTGCCTTTTCCAACATTAACATAATTCTATGTGTGTGTGTCATTAAAATGCACAACAAAAAGAACTGCTTCGCTGCCCATTGTCCCTTGCTGGGAAGGAACAAATTGAACAATCCAATGCCATATGCTTGTCACTTTGCTTCATGCACTGCTGGAATGTTTTCAGATACTCTGGTGCCTTCAATTTGGATCTCTGTATAAATGATTTTTTTGGACAGAACTGTGACATCTAAAATTAAGTATGAATTATAACAAGCCAAGCAAATGTGACATCCATTAGAATAAGCATGTAGCAACCTTCAACAAATATATGTGTTTTGTGGAGTGCTTTCATCTGGCTAAATTGCAGATGACTGGCTAAGGTATGCCTTGATTCTTGATAGTGATGCTATTCATAATATCTGAGTACCCATAATTGGAAAGTGGCTTTTTTAGATATAATGTATCTCCTCCTCTGACACAAATGGCACATACAATACTCTTAAGTGGTCTTGCTGAAATGGGGTGGACTGCTGACAACTGACAAGATCAAATGGAAATGTCTGAGACTGGTCAAAATCTGGAAGCAATTTTGTGAGAAAAAAAATGTTTCCAATTTCAAAATTCTTTTTCTTCTGAAGGATTTGTACCTGTCTCACTTACAAGAATAATTTTTCATTGTTCTTGCTTTCAGTATTTTCCTGAATGTTTTACGTAATGGTTTAAGGGCATTTTCCAATTATACCAATTGTGTCAAATGAAGTATTTAATTTAAAACATCTCCTTAATTTGTTTCTTGTCAGATGTCATTACATTCTTACAAAAAAAAAAGAAAAAAAATCCATCCTTTCACTTCAAAACTCTCCAATCAGCATTATGACATCTTGAAAATCTCTAATCCGTTTCATGGGGATTAGGACCAGAACAAGCATTTTTACAGTCGACTTCCTCAATGTGCCCGAGTTAATTGTAATCCTTTCCCGAACCAGAAGGTGGCAAGCACTCTCAAAGTATGAGCTGGATCGAAACAAGACTGGCTACCTTCCGAGAAAACTTCAGCCACCATTGTCTTCAAATCAGCCTTGGGTTTCCCAGCCGGTGATCTGTGTTTTACAGCGTCTAGTAAATCACAGCAGGGCAGGACTAAAAAGGGAAGCGTGGAAGAGATTTAAACGTATCTTCTATTGTAATTTAAGCATAGAACTCTGAGACGAAAGTAGAAAATAATTACATAGAAAATAAAGCTGACCGGAAAAAAAATGAAATTTCCTCCCCTTTTAAAGGAAGGGCCCCATAGAGATTGGGCTGGCTGCCAAGTGTGGCCAAAGAGGAGCCACGGAGCACCTTGAGCTAAACTGGCCCCACAGTAAATATAGATTAATCTTACAAAATACTAAATAAGGTTTGTGTGGATTTTCCCAGAAAGAAACTAGCCCCAAACCTTATTTAATGATTTTCACTGTTTTTCAGCAAAAGCTGCACGCTCTTTCTGCTAATCTGTCGGTCTTAGAAAATGGAGCAATTTGTGTGTGAAAACAACAATAGTGGAAAGCTAAAGTGTTCTGGGGTGCCAAGTTGGAGGCATTGTTAGGAAATTGCCTCCCCATCATGCTCTTCTCAAGTATTTTAGTTAAATTTCAGTCTGTAACTTAGCCGGGGGGAAGAGGTCATCCAGGACATACTACAGAGGAGTGCCTGAATGGTGAATTAATACACCTTAAGAAGTCTGTTATACAAGGAAGCCAACAGACCCTCCATGTTAGTATTGCTTATGTCATGACTTAATTTTAGCACTTGGCCTAAAGGTTTTGTGTCAGTAGGATTATTTTTCTGATAGCCTTTTTTAAAAACTATAATGTTTAATGAATTGGTGGATAAGAAAGTTTTCAAATAAAGGACATCATTTCTGAGCTTCTTTTTCAAATCCTGAAGGCCTCAAAGCATGAGAAGCCAACACAGTCTTCAGATGCCCATGAGAGTTGACAGGAGCTGATGACTTGAAAGCAGTGAGGGTACAATCCTCTTTGACATTAATCCTGGGCTGGAAGCAAGAGACAGATCCTGATGTTGTTCGTGTCCTTAATTATACATTGCAACAGTGCATGTGGCTGCAGTGCTGAGAAATCAAATTCATCCGTTACCACCCCATGCCAGGTACTTAGTGTAAAGGTGATCTCTGCCCCTTCCACTTCCCCATGGAAGCGTGAGGAAAAAAAGGATGGAAGAAGATGCCAGAGAGGTGGGAGGATAATATCTCTATCCTCATGGCAGGCCATGGCCCCAACTTTCCCTTCTCTTGACCACATTTAATACTGGGGAAAGAGTGTCGTTTAAGCTTTTTCAAAGGTGTTACAGTAAAGATACAAATTCAATCACAGCAGATGTAAATGGATTTCAGAAAAGACAGTGATCCCATATGAATTCAAGCTGTACTCAGAACAAACACACAGAACTCTATGTAGGATTTGCCATCTCTATGGGACCCAGGCATGCCTGTCTTGTACCTTTAACCACCAAACGTGTCCAGAAACAAAAACTGGCCCATTTCACCAACATGTTTCACATGAAGTGCCCCACTGCAAGTGGTTTCATAGCTCTGAACACCTTCTCCTCACGGCTCTGCCAGTGGAGACCTGCTTTGCCCTGGAGAATAAAAATGATAGCATATTTCCCCCCTCATCCTCAGGTTACCTTGCCCCAAGCTGTAAGCCCAGTGCTGTTTGCACTTGAGACTCTGAGCTCATCAGTGAAAAGCTCTGTGTTTACTGAGTCTCTCTTTCAAGGGAGCTCAGAGTCCAAAGTCCTGCTGCTCCCTGCAAAATTCACGCTGACCTATGGAGCTGGTAATGAATCCACTGGCTGAAGGAGGAAGGGGGTGGGATAACATCGAACATAATGACAAGGGATAAAGAGTAGTCACAGAGGAAAGCTGATACATAAAGAGGAAGTTTGAGGCAAATAGGTTTTAATTAGAGTAGCATTCAGCCCTTTGGATATTTGCTGAATACTAAGCCAGATTTAATAAGGCATTTCCTTGCCAACCATCGCATACATTAAGGATTGCACAGAATGAGGAAAGATATCCTGAGGGAATCTTAAGAAGAAGAGACCTAAATCAGAGTTTAAAAGGTCAACTGTATCTTTTACCCTGCTTATAAGTATCCACCAGGGCAGAAGAATGTTATTGCCCTCTTGTGCAGCTTCTGCCACTTCTGCCAGCTCGTCTTGTTATTCCATTTTTAGTAGAGGTCACTGCAAAATAGCATACCTGAATAAGTGCTGCCTTATTCAAAGCAAGGACCAGAAAAGACAAGAAATAGAGCAAGGAGCAATTTAAATTGGACCTGTAAATGATGCATCTAGCAAAAATCAGGGCGAGGCTGAAAAGTGAAATTTGCAAAGATTTCCTGATGTTTTTAGGGAAAGATATCCTATTTTTTTCTCCTGGTACTGATATCTGTCCTGCTCTTTCACACCTACAAAAATGGACTAATGCTCAATGCCTGATGCTTTTATTTTGGAAGTGCTGTGTTACCCACATAGTGCAGCTCAGCACTATGCTGGTACCACACAGAGCAACACCTGCCCAAGCAAAAGACACTAACCTTTCCTTCTGAAGGGATGGTAAATCCTGAGCAATGCACTGGAGGACTTGTCCATGATACAGGGAGCTTGCTGTGTGGAAAAACAAAGCAGAACTGTACATCCAATATCAGGTTAGGGGGACCTAGGCAAACCCTCTCAGATGAATAGAAATTTCACCTAAAAAAGGGTTTCCAGAGCAACTGAAGGTGTTTGGTTGAATGTGTCCTGTGATGTGTAGCAGGGGTGAGGAAGGGCAGGAAGGAACAATGGGCAGGGACATGATCACATCCTATGTCAGCTTTCTCAAACTGGAATTTCTCTGTTTTATTTCTTTGCCATCTAAATGGCATTTTTACCCCATTAAAAATTAAGATAGATTTTAATATTAAAAGAACTGTTTAAAAAAGTGAAAACATAATAGGTTCACCCAGATTAAAAATGCATACATAGACTTTTTTTCTCCTTTGCTCCATTTCTCTAAATTCTTCCAGATCAACACGAACAAAATTCCTTCTCTGACTCTTCAGTCTTCTGACTCTTTTACAAGAACTTTGCTTATTTAGCCCTATGTTTATGCTTAAAGATGCATGTGACCCTTTTTTAAAGTGTTAGTACCACAATACAGGCTGACACTGTACTGGGACTTTTCTGAGACTGTACACTATAACTTTCATACCTTCAAGCATCCTCTGCCTTAGATTTTTCAAAGAATAAAGAAATATCTATGGTTATTTTATGAGGTCAAAACCAGTCCTTCTTAGGGGTCTTTGAAAGCTGACTATATTCTATCTCTGACTGCCAAAAATGGTGGATTTTCTTTTGATATTTTCAGGCAAGAGATCGAAAACTAAAAGAAACGGGAGAGGAATATAAACCTTAATGTGCATAAAAATGGGGCAGGGAGTGAATGCAAGGAAAATTCACACTCTAGTTGGCCTCTCCTTCTCTGTAGCCCAGGCTGAAACTGCCCCTGTGACTACTGTCTTTGGCAGCTGTTCAGTGAATCGCAGCTGAAGATGCTTTTGTGAACCTATGGGAATCAAACATGCCAAGTTTCTCATAGCTCTGCTTGATATAGTCTCATCTTTATTTAATGCTCTTTTTCCCTGTCTGTGACTTGGTGCAGCTCTCCTCTGTAATTGCCATTAATATGCGCAGGCGAGAAGCATCATGTGCTTGGGAGAAGAGCAAACCTCTCCACCTCCCTGTCATCCTGGATAGATGTGAGATTCCAACTGGAACCAAGTCACAAGAAGACAGTTAGAAGTGGCCTGAGATTCTACTGAGAAGGGAGGGGCTGCAGCAGATGAGGCAGTCCCTGCTTATTTCTAGTTCTTGCTCCAAGAGAAGGCACAATCCAACCATGGCACTGAGAAGTCAATGAAAATTCTTGAGTTTCCAAAGCCCAAGGAAATCCTGAGGTACAGGACAACAGCCTCTCAGGGAATTTTTCAGAACAAAGAGGCCCAAAGTCGTGGTCTCTCCAGACTCTGGGCCCATGTTTTCCCCTCTCCAGCTCATGTCTCTTTGGAAAACTTGTGTAATCCCTTACTCTAATACCGTCTTACTACTTGAGTTGCTGTTCAGGCAGAATCAATATTGCATCGAGTTCTCATTAACTTTTGGGTGAAATGTGCATGCTCCTGGCTCCAGTAAGAAAATGGATGTTATTTCCCTGTTCTACAGATGTCCCTATTTGTCACTACATTCTCAAGTATGACCCTGGAAGTTGGACTTCATTACAGCAACAATCCCCAGTCCAGGGAGAAATTATCCAAAAAAGGATTTATATCTTTTTTTTTCAGAAGCAAACAAGCAAACAACAACAAAATGCATCTTGGTGATATAATTGAAAGAAACTCATCACTTTTAATGAAAGTTAAAGTGATTGTATTCTAAGCAAGTTAATTATATCACTGTATTATTTCTGCCTGACAGATTAATTTCATTTATAGTCAGTGGGGAGGTAACCCACACTAGAAGACCATTGCAAAGCTTTTCATTGATTTTTAATGGGCTTTGAGTTGGATCTTTGGCCAATTTTGCCTTTACGCCTCTATAGTGCTGAGCCATGAAAAAAACAGGGAGTTTAGTCCGATGTTTAGTGCATTTTTTTCAGAAGAAAAATGATCTGCAGTGATGGGTATTAATACTGCAGAGTGAACTAACTCCCCTTCTGACAAAACCAAAATAGCAAGAGGTGTAATAATGACCTGATGAAATGGGTTTTCATAGGAAAAAGTAGTTTTCTTTCTTGCTCAAAATATGATTTTAATACTTTTGTCTGCAAAAGGTCCTTTTTTCACTATTTTTTCCACTTAAAAATCATTATAAAAGCTTAGACAGAGAGTAAAGAGTAGTGTCTTCATAGCTAAGTGCTAATTTTCAGTTTTAAAGTAGCATTCCCTCCACTGGTGTCACATAAAAGTGATGATGTTACTTTCAAAGAAAGCATCTTGTCCATCATTTTCTGACTATTTTTCAGCTTTTTACCTGTTACGGAATTGTTCTACACTTAAAGAAAATAGGAAAAGTTTCATTTACTCATTTATTTCCCCAAGGAAAAAAAGCCCTATTTTCTACAGAAAAAGTTTGAATGGAGATCTTTTCTTCTAAAATCTCTTTGGGGCATGTTTTTCTTCTCTGTTGAGTATTAGATGCAAACTTTTTCATCTTCTTCATAAGGCTTTGAATCAAACATCTTCCCAGTTAAATAATGGGGGCAACGTGTGTGCTGGCTGTCATTCTTCATGGTCCACATGATGGTTGTAATCAAGGGTGTAGTCTTGAGACAGTCAGCTTCATCTGTGCTCTTCTGGCCAGATATTCAGTTCTTCAGCTGTTCAGTAATATCTGAGATGCTTTCTGATTAAATCAGAGCTGTTTAATCTACAGGGTTTTATACAATATTTCCTTTTGACATCTGTACATCCGGAGACCATATCCCATAAAAACATGTAAGGTACTAATGAACACTAGAGAGAGAATTATCCATGTACAGAGATGGGATTTGAGGAAAAGCTACCCTGGGATGTTCAAAACAGTAAATTTGCACTTCAAGGTTCATTTTGGGTTTCTTCAATACTCAAGTATGGGAATTTTCCTGATCGTCTTTCTTTTTCATGGGAAGTGTAAAAAGCAGGAAGTTTCTTGTTTGTGTTTGTGGAGTTCCTGAAAGTATAAAAAATAAAATTCTGCAGTTTCCATAACAGGAGGTAATGGTTCGTAGAGCTGAACCTCTGGTCTAAACCCCTCAGAATTTATACTCCAGCCTCAAATGCATCTGTGTGATTCTATACATGTTTAGAGAAAGCAATGCCAAATATCATGCAGCTTAAATGTTCACTGACTGAAAGATGCTCAGGCTCAACAAGGTTTAAAGTTCTCTGTGCTGCTATAAAAAGTTCTACAGCACCTCACAGTTTTCTGTGATGAGGGTTTGTCCTATTGTTGCCATTCTAACTTTCTATTCCACCTGTTTTTGCTGGTCTATCTCAGCAGGTCACTGAGTGGGGCCTACTCCCTGTCCCAGAAGTGGCTGCAAGTCAGCGGCTGGTATTTAAGTGCAAAATACACAACTACAAGGGATATGCTCTCACTGGAATTTGAAATCCATTCATTCCAGACCTTGGTTTCCTATTTTTATTTTATACTGAAGAGAATCAAGGTTGAATCCATTTATCGTTCCAAGGTGTTGGCTCAGAGACACAGGAGTATCTGCTATCTTGTACTGGATCTGCTGCAAGAGAAGTCTCATGAGAATAGGTACTTCAGGAGACTGAGAAACTCAAAGGCAGGCTAGTCTGTAAAATGACAGCCTGCAAAAACACCCTCAAGGTGTTTTAGAGGCATCTGGATCTGGCACTGGGTGATATGCTTTAGTAGTTTAAGGATTACAATGATAGTGCTGGGTTGATGGCTGGACTTGGTGATCTTGAAGACCTCTTCCAATCTTGACAAATTTATGATTCCATGAAAAGATGCAGTGGAGTAGACCATTGAAAGAAAAGTCTGTGCAGCTCCTGATGTGACCAGGAAGGCTCCTTCAGGCTCTGTGAGATGAGGACTGGGGAAGACCTCGAACCATGTCAGGTCCCATAGCCTATGGTCTCTGGAGAATCAGGTAAGTCACTATGTACGATGAGAGACACCAGGGTGTGTGTCTTGCACATGCTGTGAAACTGTGAGTATAGTCCTCACTACGGCCAAAATCATCTTACCCCACTGTTCACGTGGGATTACAGTGCTGCCCATGATTTAATCCCCACAACTAGGCAGCCACAGTAGCTACAAGACAGATAACCAGAAGAGAGCCACAGTGAACTATTTAGTATTTCTTCTACAGCATAATCATATTCATCTTACTCATAAGATATGGCTAATTTTTCACATGGGAGCAAAGAAAATGTGTTCATTTGTTTACAACATTTATAAGGTTTTATGGATGTGTTCCATATTCAATATTTTTTATGTCTGAACTCCCCCTCACATGGGTAATTTCACAGGATTTCAGTGCTTTTATGGTGGTGTAGAAAAAGGAGTATATCAGTGTGGTGCCTAGTCTGGAAAAGAGATGAATATGGGGAAGGAGGTGCTGCATGATAGAGGTCTATTAAATCTTGTGTGACATATGAAAGGTTTGCCTTTGGCAAAACACGGACTAGGAGGTGTTTATAGTTTCTTAACAGGAAGCTGGTTGAAAACAAAGCAAGGAATATACTTCACACAACTCAAAGTTATGGATGTCCTTGCTGCAGGATAAGCTTTAGTGGGCGCTAAAATTTTATGACTTCAAACTGGAGAAATGCATAGAAAAAATATCCCTTGGAAGCTATGGCCATCCACTCCCAGCCCACAAATATGTACTTAAAACGTCTGAAAGTTGGGAAAGCAGCTTTACCAAAGTTGTAGAAACATATATACATTTGTCTTGCTATTGTATTCTTCCATAGAAACAGCATCCTGGATGGAGGAAAGATGCCCTTATCCTGCAGGACTTTATATTCTGCATTTATCCAGCATTGCAAGCTTGAAATTTTTAGAGAAATTTACTTCTATAAATCAAGTTGTAAAATGAGGTTCTCAGTAGACATGTGGCTTTCACTCTTAGTTGTGAGGTTAATTTGCCAAAATCTAATAGCTCTGTCTCCAGTGCCAACCATTATTTTCAGATAACAAATGTGGTATCAGCAATTTTGATATCCTTTTAATGTGTTTTCTTTTAAGACAATGCTAAGTGGAGAATTGCTTAATGATCCAAAGTGCAACAAATTTTAACTACCAAAAATGAGCTTATAATGCTTGTTAATGTATTCGATGCATTATCACTTGTCAGGAACATACCACAGAGGCAGAGAAACCAAGGCACCCTGTTTTCTTTACAGAGGCATTGCTCTATTTTTTGCAAGGAAATGCAGTACCGAAAGGAGACAAAGTATAACTCAAGGTAGAGTCCTCCTGTGAGAATGGACAGGTGACCTTAGAGAGGGTGATGTTTTCCCTGAGGTGGGAGTTAACCAGCTAACCTTAAGGGACAACCATCAGTAAATGGGTAGCTGGTCTGAACGTGCCTGCTACTCAAAGGTATAGCCACTGTTGAGATTGTAAGACCCAAAAATCTCAGAAATCTGTAGAGAGCCCCACTGATTTTCATAGGCTTTATATCAGAAGTTTCCCTTTGAACACCACCACATTTTTCTCTAAAAGTGAAGAAATTTTTCAGCTATAGCTTTTTCTTCTGTTTTCCCTTTTGATGAATATGAAACTATGACACCACTCAAACAAATCAGCCACTCAGGGATCCTTCATGTTGTGTAATTACTGTCATCTCAAAATAAGTGATGTCCAGTCTGGGGTACTCTGAGAAAGGTGTTGTAATATGAGTGTAGCTTAGGGTTCAGGTGCAAGAAAGACCTGGTGTGAGTGGATCCTCACTACCTGGCTATGTGTTTACTTCCACCCTGTGGCAGATCCCTCCGAGTGCCCTCAGCTGAGCCTGCTGAGGGAGAGCAGCATTCACATAAAACAGCCCAGTTTGCTCACAGAGAGTTATCCCAGCTTGGCTGACACACAACAAAACCATCAGCGACTTGTTTCTCTGCGCTCTCAGCTAAATTAGCCACAGTTGTTATTAGCTGAATAACTGAAACTACAGCTCTCAAGATTTTTATTTTAGGGGGATGTTTTTTAAAGTTGTTTACCTAATCTACAAATATGAGTACTTGTCTTCCTATGATTTTCATTTATATAGCTGACATTAAGCCCCATCTTGCCCTCTAAATTATTATGAGATTTCATCCAAAGTGTAAATCACCAGTGACCCCTGATTCAAATACAGATTCCAGACCCAATCCTTTATGATTTTCATTCATCATGAGAGTCATCCTCCATACACCACTGTAGGGGAAAAGGTATTTGCAATTGCTGCTTTCAGGACAAAAAATAAGCTGAGTAAAACAGTCCCAGTGTACAAGAGTATGATCATAGATCCAATAGTATTCAGGGAGGGATTGTCATATTATATGACCTGAAAGGAGTTTACTGTAGTTATTGGGAATCAACCATACTGTCAAGAGGTTGTACAGGGTACCTGCAGAGAAAAATAAGTCCAATGTGCTACACAAAAAATAATTACGAAGTCAATCCCTGATTATTTTCATAGAAATTGAAGACTGCTGGTTTATTTCATGGAAAAGCTTCCAGGTAATATGGTTAAAATATATATGCCTCAGCAGATTTTCAGCATGAATCCACATTGGAGTTAAGACATGACATTTTTCTTTTGTCTGCAAATGATCTCAGGTATGAAGCAGCTGGTCAAGCTGAACTCTACAGAGTACTTAGAACAGAGTAGCTATATATATATGCAGCCTTGAAGGCTGTAAAATGGCTCATAACTGAGCTCTGGCAGTTTCCAGGTGTGGAGGACTATACCATCAAACAGCCTTGCAGCATTTTTATGTGTCTGCAGTTTCAGCTGTAGTAAAAATGAGACATCCTCTATTTTCCCATTGTGACCAGTGAACACCAGTGATTTTCCAGGGACTGTTCCTTGCCTCAAACCCTGTCCTACCTCAAAAGGATGTCTTTTTCCTGGGATGGAAGTTCCTGACTCCTCCAAGGAAATGCTGCACCTACAACACAGATACATAATAACAGATCTGTGAAATTATCCAATTAAAGAGCAGACACAGAGTAATTGTAAAAAGGGAATTAAGGTGGGAAATCATCGAATGTCCTACTGCCCAAGGAATCTCAACATGGAATTGGTGTCAGTGCAGATCTGTGCTTACCACAGTAGGGTTAACTAGATCCCACATAAACCTTTCCTCTGTCTTCAAGGATAAAGGCCTTCACAGTTTACTTAATAAAGCAGCTGGAAAACCAGCCAACCCAGCTCAAGTCACCATCTCTTAGCACTTCATTGTGGTGGTGCTGACAACTAATGCAGTGCAGGGATGATAAGGAAGGGACTTCTGTCTCTGGTAAATGTTGGCAGAATCTTGGCTATATTGAATTGCACAGGACTAGTGGCACACACACATAGCTTTGCCACCAGTGCAAAGGAGTGGAACACACTGCTATCAGCTAAGCCACTACATGCTGTACTAGCTAAGGTAGTATCAGTGATGGATGAAGCAGCCTAACTCAACAATTCCTAAGAATATTTAATCCCTATATTTATTATGAAGGCTTAAACTCTTAGATTCAGCCTTTTATTATATTTTGAAAATTCTCTGTTTTTAGACTGTAAAGTCACTGCTGCAGAAACTTGATTTGATGCCTTTTAGCCATGACTATTTGAATATTTAGATGCCTGATGTTCAGCCCTGGGAGGCTAAGTACTCATGTGGCTTGCTTCTAGTAGTAATGTAATCAAACAATTTTTTTTTAGCCCTGTTTGTGTTCTCAAATCTTGCCAGGGTGGCCTTAGCCCAAAAGAGAATGAGCTGCTTGTTTGCAAGGCACTTTTCCTTTTACTGCATGCTCTTGGGAAGTCCTATGTCACTGAAAATTATCAGTCCCTGTGGACAAGTTCTCCCCTGGCATTCACTCTCACTGACCTTTCCCTGCACATGGGAATGATTCCAGCTATGCTTTATAAGCAGTGGTCTTTTACCCTTCATCAGAGTTGTCCAAGGGGATTTCTACTTTCTTAGTCTTCCTCCTGCTCTGTTTTTTGTGGTAGGAAGAGAAGCAAGGAGGGAACAATGACTGTAGAATAAGGAGGAGGAGAGGCAGCTAAACCTCTGGGAGCCATTGTATACAAGGAGGAGATACCAGTCTCTGTGTCCAGGGAAAGATAATGAATTTCATTACTTACTTCTCTAGTAATCTTTGCATTTTGGGACAGATCTTTCCATACTACAGCCCAGTACTTGACCATAAGCTTAACTTTAAAAACACAGGCAGCCGTAGTATGAAAACAGTGGGATGTGTTTGTCTACTTTACCACTTTCCTAAGGGCAAATTGTTCCCCTTTTCAGAATCAAACCCTAAAAAAGAGCCTGGGAAAATGAGCCTGGGGTAGAAAAACAGAGCAGTAGGCTAGAAAGATATAAAACTGTTGTAGAAAGTCATTTCTAGTTAGGAAAATGTGACTTGCAAGACTAATTTGAGGCTATATCTGTCATGCACAAGATAAGATGAGCCAAGACTTTTAAATCAGTCCATCCCTTCTTCCTTTGGCTGTTAGCAAAGAAAAAGAAACTTTGTGCATAACAGGGAGAATATGATGCTGACCTAATCGAACGTGCGTGCAGAGGGAGCAGCAGATGACAAGGACAGGGTTGGCAGGATGTTCCCAGATTGTTTGATTAGCAATGGGATGATTCAAAACTCCCTGTCCTACCAGGGACTTGGCACAGATGCTGACACATGACTTAGTCCTCAAGTAGTTGTTCACAGCAATACTGTTTGGGAAATAGTCTGCTTCTCTGAAAACAGGAAGGGAATTAATAAAAACAAAAACAAGGATGTGAAAGAAAGACTACAAGACTTTGTCTATAAATGTTAGGCTCAGGCTCTTCTTTCTTCAAATACCATACAGGCTTCAGATGAAATGAGATATTTGAGGTGGGATAAAAACCAGATACTCTGAAATTAAATCTAGCAAGAGTAATACGAGGGAGCATTGATGAGTAGGTGTTTTCTTTCCACTACAGTCGATATCCACCTTATTGTTTTTCTCTGTGTGTCAGTTTAGACCAAACAGTCACAGAAATGAAATGAGGGGAGAAAAAAAAAAAAAGAAAGAAAGAAAACGTGGTGGGGTTTTAGGGTTTTGGTTTGGTTTTTTGTGGGGACTTTTCTATGGAACAAACATTAAGAAAAGCAGTGGCACTATCTTCTGATGCACCAAAGTTGCATCTGTGCTCTAGAGAAGCTAAGAAAAAAAGAGCAGATTTTGGTCATGTGTATATAGGGGTGTGGAAAAAGTCCCAAACACCAAACCTACCTACAGAAGACGTATAATAATTGTCTTTGATTACTAACAGCTGGTTTTACTAACAGCTGGTTTTTCAATCTAGGGACAAAATATATATGGATTAAGAGCAATTTATTGAGCCATCAAAATCAATATCTTCAGAAAGAATCGAGATTGCTGATGTTATAGCAAAGCTATAATCCAAGTTATGTTGTTCAGACACACAGGTAAATATTGTCATTTGAGTGAAGACAGTTCAGAAAAATTAAAGGATCTATTCTCTCCCCTGAGACTTTAAAGATAGCTTGAATTATGAAATAACAACCTAAATACCTCAGAAACAAGATATACATTAATGTTATTTTTTAAATTTAGTGCAACACATAATCAGCTGATATGAGTCTGGACAGCTCTATTAAAGTCAACAGCTTTCTTGTGACATCTAATCCAGAGTGTACATGAAACATGTGTAACAATCCTATAGGTATATGGAAAAATATTGTAATATAGTCAAAAGTCTATAATGGGATTTCGTATGCCTGTTTACTTCCTTCCAAACTGTACATGTAACTACGATCTTCTCAGTTTTCCAGCGTGTTCAGATGGATGTAATACTTCTCTCTAACACGTCAGTTTTCTGACTAACCTCTCACAATCTATGATACCATTCTCTGACAGCTTACCACTGCTTTACATGAAATATGAAGGTTTTTCTGCAATCACAAGTTGGATTCATATTCCATAATAAGAGTGTGTGGGAGGTGTATGTAAGCATAGATATAAGTGTACATATGTGTAAATAGACAGACACACACACAAATCCAAAAGTATCTGCCTGTGAATCATGAGAATTACAATTAGAAAAAAGCAAGCAGTGCCAAGATGAATATTTCTCCTAGCTGAGCATCCTTTCTTTTCCAGCTTTGTGGAAGACTCCTTTGTATTCTGTAACCACAAAATTCTGTGCACCATCAGTGGAGTAACAACATATTGCTGAGAAGTGAACTCCTTGCTTGAAGAGACTTCGCAACTTTTTTAGAAGAGAATTGCCTCCAATTTCAGTCAGATTCATTAATTTACCTTGTGATTTTCAAATTACTCATATTTCTTTTAGTAAAACAGACTAAAGAACATAACATCAAATGCCCAAGTAGGTATAGTTTCCTGTTCCAAGTCCCTCTGGAAATCCTGGAAACACAAGAACTGTTCAAAATGTTGTCATCTTTTCATGGCAACATCATTAGCTGAAGTTTCTCCATTTTAGCAGTCCACTGCCTTCACACCTGATTTAGAAGGCAGTGGGTGAAGAGCAGATTCATTCACACACTGCCCATGCAGCTCAGACTGCCATGTCACTCACACACCACAGTCATTTCCCTTTATTTCTTGCATTTTAGGAGTTCTGAGCATAGGTGAAGTACTGTTACAATGACAAAGAGTAATTGCATTTTAGGTGCTATTTCATGGCAGCAGAGATAATTCAAACCTCATGTTGATTCCAGGTTTCAAATATCAGAAAGCTGGAGATGGTCAGTTCAAGGGTTCCAAACTTACCACAAGACTCACACTGAGCAAATGTTAAGTCCAGGGATTTGCCCATAATTAATTTTTTTTAGTGCAGGAGAAATTGACTCATATGGAAAACTACTGTAAAAGAAAATCTGACAAAGATGATGCCACGGTAACTTTTGCTCTCCTGAGATATTACAACCTGTGCAAGACAATTTATGAAACAGATAATGAGCGTTTGAAAAGCAGTGGTTAATTACACTTTAGATAACAACCTCAATGAGCCAGCTGTCAGGAAAGTGATAGATTCAGCTTCTATTCTATGTTTACCTGTAGAAAACTCTGCTGAGACCCAAGTAGGTTCTCACATCTCTCTCTAGACAGAAAGTTCATGATAACAGGGGATTTGAAGAGACAGAAGATTGATTTTCATGAAAAGATGAACTAGTCATATTTCTTTTTATTTTTATCACATAGTTGAACAGTTTAACTTTTGAAGAATGTAAATAAATTTATGTTGAATGCTAAATAAACTTTTTCTTTCTTTTTATCAATTTCCTTTTCTTTCTCTTTTTAATAAGTATTGTTTGGCTTGAGACCATGTTCATAAAGGCAATTCATGCTGGAGTCACAGAGAAAACAGGTGCTGTAAATTTTGAACAGAAATGCTGAAAAGCAATGCAAAAGAGAGTATGGAAACCAAAATTACCGCTTTTGTCTGAGGGATTCAAGGTGTAGAATTAGTTTGCATGGAACTCCTAAGATGTCTCCCTCCATGTTTCTGGCAGAACTGACACAGGGTAGTGCATACATCCACAGCTGTATTCCCATTAAATCACTGGCAACAAAATGCTCCAGAATGAGACCCAAGTGCTCACATGCAGCACTACAAGGGGTCACCCAAAATGAGAGCTGCATGATCAGTGTCTGCAATGGCATGATGTGCACAACTGGGCCTGATTTTCTCCATTCAAAACTGGAGACAGGCAGGCAAAATGGAGCCAATGACTCTGAAAGGAGTCGTGACCCACCAGTGCCTTGAGGACCCCTTTTCCTGTGGAAGGAGACCATAATCCCTACTCAGCAGCCATCAGAGGAGCCAGAGGTGGCAGAGAAGGAGTGGAATTTGCCCCATGAGAAAAGCAACTGTGATTATAATATAGCCCATACGATGGTTATATATATTGACCAATACCTATTTCTTTAAGGTATTAGTAATATCCAATAGCGGTAGGACAGTACTGACACTGTCATAAATGGCTTATGTGGGGTCATGTGTGGGACAGCATGAAGCTTCATTCCCACAGGCTAAAGGAAGTTGGAGTTAAATTCCAGCAGATGAAGGAATAACTTTGGAGAAAACTACAGCAGCTCAGCTTACTTAGCTTAGCAAAATAATATGGTGCAAAACTGAAAGGAAATTTAAGAACCCATCAGAAGAATAAAAATGGGAAGATTTTTGCCTCCATAACCTTCCAATAAAAATTATTAATATGCTTATTATTCAGTATACCACTTAGCTCCTTAGAACTGATAAGCAGCACTCAGATACTATACAGAGATCCATTAAAGGAAAAAAACTAACCACCACATTGTTTCTCCCTTGTACCAAGATCAAGCTTAAGCCTTTCTCTTTCACATACAGGACTAGAAACAGAATACTTTTGAGACTTGGCATCAGTCCCTATTATGAAGCGCCAGGTGAGATGCAGAATCCTACACAGTTTGCTTGGATCCTGTCAGTGGTTTCAGCTATCATCAGCTAGTTTCTGCAAAACCCTCCTATACTGTCCTTCTCATGCCTTCAAAGCTTGTTCAATGCCTCACAAGTGGATCATAGAATCATAGAACAGCCTGGGTTGAAAGGGACCTTAAAGATCATGTAGTTCCTTGCCTCGGGCAGGGACAAATTCCACTGGACCAGGTTGCTCAAATCCCCATCCAACAAATGGATGACAACACCTCTATTCTTTTGCTTGCACTTAAGATTATACCACTGCTATGCCAAATAAAATCTGCATCTCTTCTTCTCCTCTCACAACAAAGGCAGAGTTGCAGAGACTTCCAGTGACGGAGAACAACAACCCAGCCCACTCGTGTCACCAGGCCGTTGTGCGTCATTGCCGTGCATCATCGAGTGGCAATGTCACCCCCACACATGAAATAATAATGGCCCAACAGATGTGATAGTCATTGCATTTCTGTATAGAGCTGTTGGAAGACAAACTAACAACAAAGAGGAGTAGATTTGTAGGGAAGTAGTTCTGGCAGTTTCTTCAGAGACCTTGATGTAATCAAAAAGGATTGCTTTTCTGGTTTTATTTCTTTTTGTTTTGTTTTTTAAATACTATTTTTTCTGTTTCAAGGAGGTTTTGTGACAAAGTTTCTAATTTACATGTCAGTTACCATCAATAAATCAGTGCTGGGCTCATAAGTACTTCTAAAAACATCACAGATTTCTCATTAAATTTTTCCCCTATTATGGAAGACATTTGCCTCTTCCAGACAGTCCCTCTGCTTTGTTGTTATGATATCTTTCTACCGTGCAAAGCTAAAAGAAAAAAATTCTCTTCATCTTTTGCACTCACAAGGACATGTCCACAGCAAATCCATGGATGCCAAAATACAATGGGCAGAGCTTGCCACTAACTGTGGCTCATAATGGAAGACAGTCACTGTTAGCATAAGGCTGTGCTTTATTCAATGTTCCCCACAAACACTTTAAGACTGCTCTGGTAAAGCCCTGGTAACTTCTAATTAGGGAAGTAAGCCTCATAAAAAATGTTCTTTATAGCAACCTATTCAGAGATCTTTATTTCTTAGAATATTGACATTTTGGGATGACATTTGTCTTTATAGGAGATGTTGGACATTAGAAGAGGGATTTAAATTGTGAAACATGAAGTTTTTTAAGTTACCATTGCCTCACAATGACACAGTGTAAATCAAATCCATGATCAGCCCCATAACTGTACCTTGAACTTGCTGCATGATCCCAAGAAATTCAGTTATTTTTCTGTGTTTCATTTTTTCTCCCACAGGGAAACAATATTCAGAGAGTAATGCTTGCTCAAACAATTTGCTGTCTGGTCATAAGAATATGAGCATGTATTTTTAAGGTGTACATGTTAATCTATATTTACATATGTGGTTGTCCATAGCTTTTCTGCTTTCCTGAGCTCTGCTCATGCTCTGCTTTGACTGACTCATGCTGCTTTCTCCCACGTCACACTTCTGCCTGTGTCTCACATCCTCAGGACAGTGCTGTGGTGACACCCAGCACCTATCATACGTGGTCTCCCCTGGGTCTGTGCTGCAGCCCTTACCCAAAATCCACAAGTGATGCAGGGAACAAAGAGGAGTGATGCCCTGCCCAGCAGCAGCCTCCACACAGGGCCATGGGGAGGATTTCATGCTGCATCATCTGCCACCACTGGCACCTCATCCAGGGAAAGCCCCTGGATGTGTGGGACAGTCCCACACATCTATCACCTGGCTGATTTTAATGAGTGAGCTCATATGCTGTGAAGTAAGTGCTAAGAGTTAACATTAGGCTTGCTGATTGGGTAATAAATCACGTGCTGATATCTATATCCATGTACATTTTCCTGAAAGTGTTGCACCTCTAGGCCAGTCTGCTCAAAGCTGCAGTGCAAACCAGTGGCAGATTGAAATAATAACCCCAGCACTCCTGTCTTCCAGACCACCATTCTCCCCAGCTGTATTTCAGCCAGTTAAAATGAATTCTGCAGAGCACAAACAAAATTTATTATGAAACAAGGCAAAGGAGTACTGAGATGCTCCCTCAGGATAGCAGCAAACTCCCTGGACCCTCGCTATTTTGGTAGTCTTTGCTGTCATAGTGACAAGAAGTGACTTGTAGCCCTTGCACAAGGTATTGGAAACACCAAAAACAACAGTCTTGTGCGTTAACAGAGGCGAATTAACACTATCTCAGAGCTGCTCATAGTTCCTCTGAGTGAAATGAGTGTGCCAACAATGATTCACACACTGCTGCTGAAACAATAACTCATCCCAGAAATCCCAGTAGTGCACTATAAAGTAACCTGGGTGTGTAATCATAGCAAGCACCATGCTGACACAGCTGCTGCTCCTCACTCCCATGCAACCATTACATTTCCCTGGGCTCTGTGCAATGTTCTTTCTAACAAGGTGGGGTACATCAGCCTTTGGTCAGAGGAGAGTCTGCCCAAAAAAAATTAGCACCTGAGGGTTAACAGGCAGAAGGAGCCCAGCCCCTGTAGTGTAGCTGATGTGATCTGTGACATCTTTGCCTGTCCTGAAAGGCAGAAGCACAGATATTGTATTCTGTAGAATAATGTGTATCCTTGTGGCCACGGCAATATGTGGGGGAAAAGTCATAAGCAGGAGTACAGAAGCAGTAAAACTAAGTTAGGGCCTTGGTAAAGAGTGGGTGCTGCTCATGTATGGTTCTGCCAAGCATGTCTAGCAGCTCAAGACAAACAGGAACTGTCCAGTGAAGTGCAGTCCTGGTGCCTTCTGAATGAAACCCCAGGAGATGCTCTAGGGTATTAGCAAGCCTTTATTGCAAAAGGCTTACAAGGTAGGTCATTGTGTGCCACAGAAAACAGTATCTCTAATAAATCCATGGCAACTTTAATTTTGTCTCCATCTTATAGAATAAGTACCAGCATCTATCAACAACTTCAGAGGAATTTACAGGCACTCTCTGCACTGGAAACCAGCCAGTGGGGCCATTTTGAGTTTTGTGATGCCAGAAGGGAAATAAGTCAGAAGGATCTTTCTGAGCAGAGTTTTAGTATACATTCTGGCCTGGCTCAGATCCAGGGTATACAGTGCACCAAGGCTGAGCAGGGAGACAATTCATTCATTTGACACTCGAGAGAGATTTCAGCTGGGTTTCATTTATATTTTATTGTGAACGTGTTTTTCCTACCCATTACTCAACTATGCAGCAACAAAAATATTTTTTAAACCCTATGTTCTGTTAGACTGCTCTAAAGTTATGCATTGTTTTTACCCTTAATAGCTGCCAAATGAAATTCCTTAAGGGATGAAATCACTCTAGATATTGTGTCTTTCTCCAGGTAGACACGGAGACGTGTATGTCATGTAGACATTCCATTTTGCTATGACCAGACAATCATAGCATGTGTGGTACCACAAAATGGCAGCAAGTGAATTAATCTTTTTTTTTGAAATTCACAGAATGTGTTAGGGTCTGGATTGGGCAACATATACTGTGCTGCAAACTGCTCTGTAGATATCAGTTAGTAGCAAGGCCCATCAACTGTCGTTTACACAGTCTCTGCATAGGCATGTCTGGTGTCACCTGGCCCCTTAAACTCTGAAGGTCAAGGAAAAACACTTAGGAAATTCAGGATTAAGAACCTAGAGGATCCTTACTCATAATATATGTGTAAGTCCACAAGGGATGTCATCTTCTGGGAGGAAGTCTCAGTCTCCTGTCACCCTCAGGGAAGAGCATTAATGCCTTCTTTCTGCTATCAAAGAAGTAATATTGCTTACTCATCTCCAATTCCATAGCACCAAAGGATTCATGAACCTTGAAGTTCCCTCTTTAGCTAGCAGACAGACACACACATCCAGTTCTCACAAATAGTTCTCTGCAAGATCCCATCTTGCTCCATTAACTCAGTGGAAGCCTATTACTGCTAAAATCTTCATTTAGGTGCTTCATTTAGAAGCTGATACTAGATGGTATGAATTTACTTCCTTACCATTCCTTATCACAGCAAGTATGTGTCCTTTTTCAGGTTAGCCGAAATACATCCATCAGGATAATTTTGAGTGGAAATCATAGAATCATAGAATCAGGGTTGGAAAAGACCTCTGATATCATCAAGTCCAACCCTTGATCCTACACCGTCATGGTTACTAGACCATGGCACTGAGTGCCACATCCAGTCTCATCTTAAAAACTTCCAGGGACGGTGAATCTACCACCTCCCTGGGCAGCCCATTACAATGTCTGATTAGTCTCTCTGTAAAAAATTTCTTCCTAATATCCAACCTAAACCTCCCCTGGCATAGCTTAAGACCATGCCCTCTTGTCCTACTGCTGATTGCCTGGGAGAAGAGACCGACCCCCACCTGGCTACAACCTCCTTTCAGAGAGTTGTAGAGAGTGATGAGGTCTCCCCTGAGCCTCCTCTTCTCCAGGCTGAACAACCCCAGCTCCCTCAGCCTCTCCTCATAGGACTTGTGCTTGAGTCCCTTCAGCAGCCTCATTGCTCTTTTCTGGACCTGCTCCAGCACCTCAATATCCTTCCTGAACTGAGGGGCCCAGAACTGGACACAGCACTCGAGGTGTGGCCTCACCAGTGCTGAGTACAGGGGATGAATCACTTCCCTGGACCTGTTGGCCACACTCTTCCTGATACAGGCCAGGATGCCATTGGCCTTCTTGGCCACCTGGGCACTCTGCTGAACTGGCTCATGTTCAGCTTCCTGTCAATCCAAACTCCCAGGTCCCTCTCTGGCTGCTCTCCAGACACACAGTGCCCAGCCTGTAGCGCTGCAGGGGGTTGTTGTGGCCAAAGTGCAGGACCCGGCACTTGGCCTTGTTGAACCTTGTCCCGTTGGAATCAGACCATCTCTCCAGTTTGTCCAGGTCCCTCTGAAGAGCCCTCCTGCCTTCCAGCAGATCAACACTCCCTCCCAACTTAGTGTCATCTTCAAATTTTCTAATGGTACACTCAATCCTCTCATCCAGATCATCAACAAAGATATTAAACAAGACTGAAACCTTCCAGTATATAAAATTAGTAATGGAAAAAATTATTTCCAAGAGATAATTTTATGAAAAGTGAAACAACTCTTTTTAATTTATTGAGGATAAGAGAGGTAAATTTTAAAGCTCAGAAAGGGCCCAGACTTGCAGAAAGCAATCCTGGAGAGCAAGTTCTATGTTCTTCTTTCTTTTAGAAAAACCCAGACATGAGAACTGATGTTCTTGAAGGCTGGAATCATTTCCATTCTCTCTATCTGTGCTATTAGCCAACTGGAATGTTGAAGGAAGAGCTCAAAAAGAAGAATTTTATGCAATCCTCAGCAGAAAAAATTACTTTCAAGAGACACATTTTCCTTTCACTACATATTTTTTTATCACACAGTACATAGAAATCTCTTTTTCTTTTGCAAAAAATTCACTCAAATCTTCCAGTGATCTTCAGCCTATACATTTTAGTTCTCACCTCCAGCCTTAATTTTCCCATCAGTTTCTTGGCTTCTAAAGTTTGACTGTACAAAACACATTAAAGAATGGGAATGAAAGTTCCTAAGTACTCAGAAAAAGCCTCTTCTCTAACTTGACTCTTCTGATCCCTTTTATGGTACTATTAAGAGCGGGACTCTCCTCTGGTGGTTAAAAAACACGTCCTATCTTTGATGTTCTGTAGAGTGAGACATGGACATTGTACTTGCTCTCATTAGCAATATTACAGCTTTAGCAGGCCCTCAACTGTGCACAGAGAAGCCTAAGAAAACAGTGGTCCCCTTCTGACATGTCTCCAGGCAAGGGATCCAGGATAACCCATCTGTACTGTGAAGCACTCCCAAAATGTTTCTTGGGCCTGTACTAGGACTCCTCCTCTTCAAACTACTTTATTTTCATAGGAAAAATGGTGTGAGGGGAAACCACGCTTTCCTGATGTGGTGCATGTTGGAGTGTCTGGAATATAACAGGATAATTTGCCAAGTTCATGCCTACTGGTCCTTATTTAGCCAACATTGCCCAAGCAGTGTCAGTTGATACTGTTGCAATTAAAAATCTGTTCCCACGTCTAATAAGCCGCCATTTCTTAGGGAACCGTAGTGGTTAATGTTTCCTCTTTGCAATATTTCAAACACAGATTTTTTTTTTTTACTGCCAAAGTAGTAAAATTAATCGTATCACTGTTTATACACACACACTTAATAGTGAATGTTCTTCTGTAAATATATACACTAAAAAATGTGTATATATGTGTGCATCTATGTATGTACATGTAAAACCACACACAGAAAGACAGAAAAAATATGAGATTAAAATTTGCAGTTCTGCACTCTGTTCTTGTGGTTTAAGTAAATTTTATGAAATTGGTTAGACCTAAAAAACACTACTTTCTAAGAGTGATCTGTTTTCAATGCTAATGCAATTACTCCTCTTCTTTTCCTCTAAGCAAATTCTTTTGCAGTGTTGGAAAAAAGAAAGATAAAATCTGCAAAATTGGTCCCAGCTGCCTAATCTAACCCATAATAGCAGACGTGTGTGGATCCTTTTGACAGAGGAGGAAGAACTCCATAAAAAGCATCTATGTAAAGGAGAGTCAATCACCACTGACTCATTTCCAGGGTCCTCCTCTTTTAGATTACTGACAGAGGTACTATTTATGGATTAAAGCAAGTCCCCATCATTCAAGTCCCAATCATTCAGCTACATGGTTCCCCATTCAGGTCCCTGCCTGTTTCTCAGCTTGACAGTCTGGACTCGAGTTACCATTGCTTGGTGTTGGAGCTTATTTTTAAGCTTCACCTGTTTAAAAGATGTGATGTGTATTCAGGAGAAGGTAGATTCAGGTTCTTCCTCAGCTGTTGATTTACACTTTCTGTGGCTCAGTTTATCACCTTTTCTCAGTGGTATTTGAGATGGTAATTTTGGAGTGAGAACCCATGGTTTCTTGGTCCTTTTGGCTACCTCTTCACCAACAGATGGTAAGAAAACCAACCCCCAAAGCCTTAGGGAAGTCATGAATTACTTCTTGTGAGCAGTGCCATTTGGAAAATGTCACATTAACAGAGGATAAAGTTCTGCTCATTCATAGCTTATGCTTCTGCATGTGCTCCAGAGCCAAAAGCAACATCAAATGTCTACTTCTGAAAGAGCAATTTATTTCCCTAAACACATATTTCCTCAGGCCTAAACTCCATTTTAGGATTAAAAAGCAATATTCAATAGATGCAGAGTCATCCTGTCATTTTGTTATGCAAATGACAGTATTGTTTTTGTCAGTATTAAAATCACATGAAAAAAGAAAAACCACAGGTCAATGCTTAAACTACAGGAAATGATCGATTTTTTAATTACAACAGAAATTCAATTATACACTTATCTAAGACTCTTATTACTAGATGCATTCCTGTAGAGGAGACAATTGCCTGCAGGCTGAAATTCACAGCTAAGCTCCAACTACATCCCTGTCCATCAGATTTTCCAAAGCCTCTGATCTTCACTGAACGGAGAGTGCAGAGACCTCTTTTGAAAATTTTTCTACTAACAGATTCCTTTCCCTAAAGAAGGAGTAGTGTGAGGTCTTGTAAGAATCTCCCAGTAATGTTTCCTTAAACATTTGCAAACAATAATAGGAAATACACTGAGCTTGCCTCCAAAGAGCGTTAATGAAGATGGTGTTGACAGGTGCAGAGGGAAGATCAGAGAGAACACCTGTGAATCTTTACAGCTGAAGCTGCTAAAAGAACAGCTGATTTATACAAAGGGTAAGGCAATGGGTGTAGTAGAGGGGTAGCTGAGAAAAGGAATGTGGTAAGTGGGATTGTTTCTTTCTGTCTTTTTTTTCCCCCCAGTGATTTAGCTATAGTGTAAGGATAAATATTGAGGCAAAACTGATTTCTGAATAATAATAGTTGTTTTCTAGAAAGTGTGTGGGGTTTTTGGTGGGTTTTTTTGTTTGTTTGTTTGTGTTTGGTTTGGTTTTTGGGGTTTTTTTTGTTTTGTTGTGTTTTGGGTTTTGAGCCTTTCTCTTCCTGAGAGTAAGAAATTCAAAGGCAGGAAAGGGGAAGATGTTTCAAAAGCAGAAATTATGCAACTGTTGCTCTCAGGATTTGTCACTGCAAGAGCAAGGGGAATTCTGGAGACCCAACAAAGGTAATGTCTACCAAATCTGACTCCTTGTTGTTTTACATTTTTATTAGAAGTGAATGAATTGAGCTTCTTTCTTGCATCTAGAAGAGGTAGCTGGCAAATACTTTGATTTGATTCTTCATTAGTAGCTTTGTACCATGTCTCTCTTGAACCTTCTGCCAGCCTTTGATAAGGAAGCTCAAAGGAGTTCTCAAATGCTTCTACTGAGTGTAGCCACAAACTCTGCTAGTTTCCCAAGCTCCAAATCTCATGGTTGCAAGTGTATCTGAGGTGCTCAGTCTCCATATTGCAAACCCATCTTTGTAGACTATGTGTAGGATTATGCCTTCACATATAGATACCTCCTGGAGGGTTTGGCTTAAGTTCTACTTTGATTTAGCTCTCTGATTGCCTGTTGTAGAGAGGCACTGATGGCTGCTCAAGCACGTGCAGGTACAGGGAACATTTGGGTTACTGGCTGGTTAGAGTTGTTGGGACACTTGCCGTGTCGTCTGCTTTCTGTAGCAGCCACATGATTTCTATTGTGCCAAGTGTGTTCCATGTGTGGATGGCTCCTGTTGCATCACTCTGATGGGAGTGCCAAGAAGGTCATTGAGGGATTTGCTGCTACTGTGGCTCTAGAACAAACAGGGAGCTCTCTAAAACCTTGGGAAAGTTGTGAGAGCATGCAGGTAGCACCCAACTGATAAAGGTCCCCAAATTTTACCTGTTCAAGACATGAAAAAGACTGTTCCAGGCTGGACTTGTTAGCTTCCAAACCCAGATTTACTTAACACAGAACTACCTTTACCACCAGGGTACCGTAGGATTAATTTTATCCTGATGTACTGACCATCTATCCTGCCCAGAACGCCAGGAACACAGTTATAGTTGACTTCACATCCATTGCATTCACATGAAGGCTTTCAAGCTGTGGTACTAAACATCTTCACATAGTCATGCTCAACTGTTTCTTCAACAAGTAGTTTTCTCTTCCCTTGCCTTTCTATGTTCCCTTGCTATATCCAACATGTGCTGCTCTTGATATAACCGAGGCATCACATGAGGGTCTCTTGCATAAAAACCCCTGTTATTCACCAAAATATGGACTGATTATTTTACTGTGAGCATGAAAAATGACAGAGCCATGAGGACACTTAGTTTCTTCCAGGAACACATGAAACTGAGAGTGCTGTGTCCTGTAGACTGAATGTGTGTTAAGCCTCCCTCTTTACGCTTTGCTTTGTCTTGGGGTTAAAAAAAGACAAAATTTTATCATAACCCCTGATCAGAATCATGTGTACAAATTAATAAAATATCTGCATATTACAAAGTGTTTTTCTGAGAAGTGAAATATGTTAAGCAAATAATTTCTCTGTGTTTATGGAGCAGACCTTGTGCTCTCTGTACAGTCCTATGTGGGGACTCAACTTGTCTCCAGACTTGTGTGCGGACACAGCATATTGCAAAGTATACAAGAGGCATTTATTATAAAGATAAGGGGTTTGATTTATTTTTTGTGGCTTTTGGGAGACATAGTGTAAACAGGACAGTGGTTAGTATGGTTACATATGTGTAATTTAATAAGGCACAGTTGAGAGCAGTTGTTCTTGGAGTTATTGTTCATTCTCTATCATGTCCTGAGCTACATCTGGGAGTCAATTTGAGGCTATTGAAAAATTAACATGTTTAGAGAGAGACTGTTTGCTGCAAGTTCCTCCAAATTGCATATGGCTGGGATTTTTTTTTTGTTTTTTTTTGTTTGTTTGTTTGTTTGCTTGTTTTGTTTTTTTTTTTGTTCTCCATACTGCTCACCTGTCACAATTTCTAGAAGCCTAAGAGCTAAAATTTAGAGGGTGTTATCGAAGTGCCACCATTCTCACGCATTGCTAAGGTTAGATGTAGGCCCTATCTAACTCTTTGGTGGCTCTCTAAGTAATTGTTTGTTGTCTCTGGATCATCTGCTCCTATCCTTATGTCTTCATTATGATTGACAAAGAGTACTGCTAGGTTTATTGCATCATCCAGTCTTTTGAGAGAGAAGTATCGATACTGAGCCACTATTCTGGATTTTTATTTTAATCTTGCTATATTTTATTACACCCATTTCTCTTCAAGTTGTCTTGCATGTTGCAGCAACTAAAACTAATGTTGCTAGAAGTTGTTACTATTCTTGCTCCTCTCAGTCAGGCTAGTAACCAGTCCTTCAAGAAGCCAGTCTTGAAACTTTTGCAGTTCATCCTAGCACAACAAAGTAAATGTTTCTCTTCAGTTTCTTTCTGTCTCTTTCCCTTGTACTTATTTCTGCAAAATTTTTGTACCTGTCCTTGTCTGCTCTGCTTGGCATGGGTACTGTGTTGTCAGGTTCCCAGTGTTCAAAGATTTTTAGCTAATGGTTTTCAAGGTCGAATGCCTAAGGCTTAGTTCCTGAATTCAGCAGAGGCAAGTAAATAATTAACTCGCCCAAGGTTTTCTTGCTGTTTGTCATTGTCCTCCCTAATGGAGGTGAGAAAATCTGATTCCTCTGAATAAACTAGACTTACTGAAATCTTTGACTTCTTCAACATAATTTTAAATCCTAGAGCTGGAGGTTATGCAGCACATGTGGGTTCCCAGTCTGCTTGGATATATCAGAGTGGTGTGGATCCCAAATCTTAGCTTCAGTCATTAAAAAAATACAGCCTCTGGGCATGTTAAACTACTTATATGAATGATGTTGTTCTGAAATTCACAGGTCCCTTGTCCCTTTGATCTGGTGTGACACTGGGAGGCAGGTATGATGTGTGTGGAGGACAGGATTTGCTTGTCCTCAGGTCTAAAGATAAACTCCTGTGAACTTGAGTAGTGCATTTCTTCTGAGTATGGGCAACTGAAACAAGAAACAGAACATTAAACTGCTGTTCACAGGGGAGAAAAGAGGAGATGTAGATTCAGGCATAATGACATCATGAAAGAAATGCAAATGTGACATTATGTATGAAAACAGTTTGAGCTGACAAAGCAAAGACCTTCTTGGCAGGCTAGTGAGGATTCATCCAAGTTAATAAAGTAGGATTGTGAGAGTATGAACACGCTACTGCAAGGCTGCTTATCATGGCTGAGAAGAGGGAACCAGCCTGGTTTTTACACTCAATGAACAGAACCTCAGCTGTCTCACTAGTGAACAAAGACAGTGCAAATGAGGTTTCAGGTCACTAGAGGCTCTTCAAAACAAACAAAACTCCCTTTACCAAGAAGGTAGTCCCTGGAATTGATCTCTCATTTCCCATGTAATTCTTCTCCTCCATAAATTCTGTAATTTCCATAACAATTGAGGTATACTATCTTGTGTGATGTTACTCCTGGGCTCACATAAACACTCAGTAGCAATCACTGTGCTTCTTATCTTGACTATCCAGTGGAGCTCTACAGTCATTGAAAGCTTGTGTCAAAGTATATCTTAAATTCCACAGTCCTTTTCCAGATCCTCTTTGCCAATCCAAGCCACTTCTCTCATTATTGTGCACATGAAGTGAAGTGGTCTTATTCCCAACCCAGGCCATCTTTGAACATTTGATTTGCATTTAATGACTTACAAAAAATTGTTAATGTAAAGAGTTATTAATTCACTCACTGCTGTTGAGTTTCATTTTCAACCAACTTTTTTTTTTTTTTGGTGGGTAGCAAAAGCCAAGGTTAAATTAGAGCTGCCATTATCCAACACTTTGGTATTCAGTATTACTGGTATTGCATACTGCAGAATGGCCTTTCTTGGAAGCTCTGTGTACATGGATCAGCTAGGCCTGACCTTCCTGTGCCTGAGACATCTGATGAGATCACAGCTGGAGGTGATAGAGCTGTGAACATGTAGTTATGGGAAAGTCTGGGGAGATATTTTTAACAAATAAAAATGGAAAGCTTGCAAAAGCATGACGTGAGCATTGTTTTCAGTACTTTGAGTTCCCTTCTCATAAACATTTGGAAACTCTTTAGGCGTATGGTATTAAAATACTAGTCAATTTATTTTTCCAGGCTGTTTGCTGCAAAGCTTTGTTCTATATGAGAAGCTAATACCACAGTTCAAGGTCATAGAAAGCAAGAGGGAAAGAGTTGTGTGGATACACTTAAGTGTTTCATTTTTAGATTTTGTTTTCTTCTTCTGTAGCCAGTATTAAGTATTAAAGAAAGGGAAAGCTGATACAGGGATTGTGTTGGTAGCGAGCTTTCCATTCTTCTCTGTAAATGCTTTCAAAATAATCATAAACACATGTTATTACGTGGCAATCTGTAGAGGGGAAAGAAAAGCTATAGGAACATATCCAGCCAACAAAGTATATGTGTCCCTTTGAAAGAATGGAAAAACAAACAAACCAAACAAACAAAAAAAATCCAAAAAGAGAAGCTACCATTTTTGACAGAATGAAGGCACCCTGTAATTTCCAGCAAAGTAGGAAATTTAGTTTGTGATTCAGAAACCAGAACAAGTTCAGGGGTCAATAGGTAGAATTAGAGTGCAACTCTGAAGAGAGCACATGGACCTTATGTTATTCCCTTGGAGAAACAGCATAAAAGAAAAGTGACTACAGGCATCCCTCTGTCACAAGGAACCCATTCCTATGTCCCTCACACTGCAGAAAGGAACCTGGTATTCTCTAAACCGGGTGGAGGTTTAAGGCTTTTCACAGCAATATAAAAATGTCATGTTTGTTAGCCAGAGCAAGACACTCCTTATAATTACCAAAAAGCACCCAGAAAAAGCCCTTCTGAGAAACCAATTTAAGCTTTGAATTATAAATTTACAATTTTCAGAATGTCTGTAAGAAGAGTGGTACTCGGGGGAGGGGGAGTGCTGTGGACTCACCCTCTCCCCAGCGTTTGGCAGAGCTGTCACATGACCTGGAGCAAAGTTCAGAACTAGAATATTGTACAAGCCAATTTAATTCCCTAAAAATGAAAGAAAACATATCCAGTTTTAGATTAAATATTGTTTGAAGTTGCCAGAATAAGATCTCAGACTGAGAAACTACAGAAAGCAATTGAGGACGTTGGAACTGGGTGACCTGAATGTTGTCCTCACACACACAGCTTTAGCCCTTACCATCAACTTGCAAGGGAGAGCTCAGTCTTGGGTGGTCTTTTGTGTCAGGATTTTCTTTAAAGAGAATATGGTGATGATAACTCCTGTGAAACAAAATTGCATTTGCTATAATTTAGGTAATGAAAACTGCTAAAAGCAAAGATCCAGAAACATGGAATGATTATCCCACTGGTAATCAGTGAACTCCAATACTTTCCACATACGCCAAAAGTATCAGAACTCCTGGGATTTTTTGACAAGAAGATGGAGACTAATATTCACTTATAGGATTGGGCTGGCTAATATAATTTACTTCCTACCAAAAGTAACTGTTGCAGATTTATTATATTTTTTCATTTTATCTACATATAACTGTGAATATTTTTCGAGTAAAAACCCTTCTTAAGCCTGAGCTAAATCTTAATCAGAGACCTACAAAAGCATTGTCCTTGTTTATGTTACTCCTGAGAGGGAAACAAACATCTAGATTTTGTGTTACAAAGCAGTACTAAATAAAGGGGCTCTCCTGATTCTTGAAATAGGTATTCTGGACCACTGAATTGTACCAGTAAATTTAATCAAAACTGGTGTAGGTCAGACATAGGCAGCCCAAAATTCAGCAAGGCTTTATAGTTATATAAAATATCTGTTTGCATGTTGTTCTTGGATGAAATTTAAATAGCCACCACAAACATCCTTTATTTAGGGGTAGATTTTTGCATCTGTTCTTAAATAAGGTAATTAGTCTGTATGTCAGCTTTCTGTCTGTGCCATATATTCACAGGAGCTGGCTCAGTGTTCTCAGTAAAGCTGTAGTCAGTACATAATGCCTATAGATTAACAGAATGGATATTTAAATGTCCAGCTGCTTGACTGAAAACATTATCTCTGAAGGATCTGGGGGAGCTCAACATTCATATTGAAATTATTAAGTTAAATATCATAATTACCCATCACTCGCAAAACCAGCTGTCTCACAGGTCCTTATTGTAAGCATGTTATCCTGTTTCAGGTTGGAGACATCTTGTTTCCAACCTGTAGCAGAAAGGAAATTTGTGGTTCTTCACATCTGTTAGATCTTGTCTGCAACTTCATCTTTAGATGCTCCATCTTAGAGGCTGTACTGGGAGCTGATGATAAGCAGCATTTGGGACCAATATCGTTGGTATTTTAACTAACCATTGGGATAAAGCACCAGGCAGCAAGGATTTTAGCAAAAAAATGCAATATTTTATTTCAGTTCTGATTGTGCTCTACAAGCAAAATTAGAGCAGCTTTCCTCATGAGCTACAAAAATAAAACAAAACCAGCTTCTTTATTTTTAGAAAGCCTGGTTGTGCTGCTTCAGGATTTTTTTTTTTTTTTTTTTTTAGTGTATGGGGAGCCAGAGTGGGAGAGAAACTGCTTTTATTTGTTTATTTGTGTGAACCCAGTTACCATATGGCTCATAACACAGAAGGAGAACTTCCCTCCTCTCTCAGGCAAGTTTGTTTTCATTGGCCAAGACTCTACAGGAATATATCTCTGATGACTGCCCCAGAGCTGAGCAGATAAATCCCTTCAGCACTTAGACACTGCCCTTGTAGCTCTACTTCCTAAAAGGATGCTGAAACCACCTTGTCTGTGCACAGCCCAGAATATTTCTAAAAGTCAAGAGTACGAGTGGATTTATCTGTGGACCACAAAGTCAATAGTTTTACCAAGACTGCTTCCTCTCTTCACATTGTCTGAGAATTATTATTGTTTTAGTAACTTAGTGGTTTTTTTCTCATAAATCATGCTTTTCAATGGGAAATACCTGTAGACTTAAATATTTATATGGGCAACTAATCTTCAGCACAGAATATGGTTTATTATTTGGGTGGTAAACAGATGCTCATCCCTTCAGTGACAATAGAATTAAATACTATATTTGCACTGGATTGCATATTAAGAAATGGCTCTTGATCTTTCTGTCTGGTGGTGGCAAGCTTGTACTTTCAGTTTTTCCTGTTGGGTACCACGGAGACATTGCATGAGAAAGAAATTGCAACAGTTGGATGCTTCTGGTAATGTTTCTTTAGCAAAGTTTTCTCAGGTTATTTTTCTCTTTGGAATATCAAATCACATGTTATCAAGTACCTTGATATTCCCTGAGGCTGCACAAGATTCATAGCATCTGGCTATTGCAGACATATATAAAACAGTTGTTATTTTTCTGAATGTCAGGTGGATTTTTGACAGTCAAACCACTGGTTGTTACTTTCCTGCTGAATCTCAGCAGAAAGCATTATTTCTGTGAGACTTCAAAGCAGTTATATTTTCCCTATATGTCACAGTCATATATTTTCACAGTGAGCAACATCTCAACTTGCTCTTGTAAGAACGAACTTCCAGTGATTGGCTGTGAGGCTGTTGTCATCAGACAGACATGAAAACTAACCAAGCTGGGCCCCAGGCTGTGATTCAAACCATCTGGGCTCAGGTTTTTCAGTTTTGCCTCTGATTTGAGACCTTTCCTCAGGGCAAAAATCACACAGGTTATTCTTCAGGGCTCAGTTTTATTAAGATCCTGACTCACGCTTAAGAGAGTACTTTTGTCTTTGCATGCATGGAGTTTGGGCCTGAAAAACTCTTCCCTACCTTACACAGGAAAGGGCTTTACTCATGCCATAGAAATATCAAAAGTTTGTTTAAACAAAGAGAGTGTTCCTTTGTTTGGGGTTTGTTGTTTGGGTTTTGGTTTTGTTTTGTTTTTTTTTTTTTTAATTCAGTCTCATCTGTTGCCTCAGGTTTGTATCTGGTGTCTTTCCTGTGTCTGAACAGCAGCAAAGTGAGGCCCATTTAGGGTTTCCAAGTGCCTGTCCCACATGTTCCCATAGGTTTGCACTGCCAGGAATCATAGCATGACCAATATGGGTATACACAGGTATTTAACTCAACTGAAAATGCCAATCAGGACTGGTCTGTTGTCTCATTTTTGGCTGACACAGAGCTGAGATGATGCCTTAAGGTCCATCTGGTTTTTTGATTTTTCTAATTTTTATAAGTTTTATAAGTAGTTATATAATAGAGATAGATTTAGAAGCAGCAACACTTATTCCCTTACCCTTAGCATAGTAACTACACACATTCCCCAACCCTATTACCCCATTCCAAGCTCCCCATATCAATTATCCCCTGAATTCCATTAGAAAATGTTTAGTCTCTTGTCAAGGTAGGCCTATTCTGTTTAGAGAACACTTGTACTTTGACCTAAACCGCAGTGTACAATCAAACTCTGGGTAACTATGTGCACTTTGTGCTCTGAGGAAGACTAGAAGGATAAAGTAAGACAGTCTTAAAGACCCCAGCCCCAATTCCCAAGGGGCAGGACCAGAGCAAAAGCCAGAGGGTGGGAGAACCTCGGATTGGACAGGTAGTATTATAAATTGTAACATCTGTAACAGAGGGACAGGTGCGCGTCTTGTAACTTTATGCCTAGGCACAAATTAAAATCCTTTCCTTATCTCATCTTTGAAATTAATTTGCCACGTAATTTTTTTTTCTCCCTGAATTTTCTTTTAAGCATCAGAGAGCACCTCCAGACAGGCAGGAAGAAGTGTGGAGAGCTTGGGTGATTTTTGTCTATGCCCTCAAATTCCCGTATGATTCTGTGATTGCCGTTACATGTTGTTATTCAAAGTCATCTTGGAAAGCATTACAACAAAGGAGCTCTAATGCCAGAGAGTTCATATTTTTATATTACAGGACTATGATGCCCTTCTGCCAGCAGGTCTCTTGGGAATTCTTTGGCTGCTTTCCCAATTTAGCTTCTACATAGCTGATTCATTTAAAGAGACAAGAACACCATATCTTCAGGAGTCCATGCTGAGACAGTCTTAAAGACGTGTCTAATGACTTCACCAATTCTGTGGGTGCATCAGATTTATTACAGAAAATGAAAAGGATAGAGAAACAGTGGTGGTGCTTCTGCTGTGAGAACATAGATGCACTGGAGCCACAGAGAAAAGGAAGATGTAAAAGATGTTTGAAGTGTCAGATGTTTGTGGATGAATTATCATTGCAGAAAAAGGTTAGGATAGCTCAGATTTAATCAAACAAATAATTCCGAGTAGCAGAATTTCTAAATCTTAGTTTTTATCAAGGGTTTTGTTTTATGGCTTTTGAGGTTTTCTTTTCTCCATAGGAAACCTCCTGTGCCTGGTAAGACATGAGCTCCATGGCTGTGAATGTTATAGTCACGGTCTCTTTGAAGACACTGATATCTGATGTTACTGATCTGCAACCTTTGAGGGAGGTTTTTAATTGGGCTTTTTCTTCTGTATTTGTGCCATTGCTTCAATAAATATGTAGGAATTTAGGATCTCTAATACGTCTGCTTGTAAGTCAAATTATCAGCTAATGAGGGAACAGGCAGCATATCATCTCAGTTCTGCATTTAGGTGAACCCCCAAAATAGTGACATTTGTAATTTATTATTTGCATAATTGTCAATCTGATCTGGGGTTACAAATGTTCTTGGTTTCACTACAGACCACAGATAAAAATCCAGGTAATGGCAAAGCTGTCCTCAGTTACGTGAGCAAATGCTGTACACTCTCACTTGGGAAAGGAATAAGAGAGTTATGTATGAACAAATTGTTACAGTCAGAGTTCGCACACACAAAAAGGGGTGATTACCTCACTACTGGCATTTGCAATCAGTGACAAACACTCTCCAAAAATCTGTATGACCATTTTGCTCCCTCTCAAAAATGTTGCAAAGCCATTTTGTTAGATTATGCTCTTAAGAGAGTCCAGACAGGTGCAGGACCTGGAATATTCTCTGACCAAATGGCTGGTGCTCAGCAAGATTGTCCCAATGAGTGACTACACAAAGAGCTTGTCTGCTCAGTGAGGACTTTAGTTTGTACCCTCCAGACTCTCTAGTCTTGGAGGCAATACATAGCATCAGAGATGCAAGCAGCTGGTTCTGTGTTATCATCCAAGCAACACGTCTAGAAGTAGTGCTGTGCCAGTCTTGCACAAAATCCCAAAATAGAGTGCTAATAAATGAAGCAGCAGACTACAGAGTCAGCTAGAAAATCAGTATTATGTGGGAAAGTATTTTGTTGAGAAAAAGTATGTTATACATTTTCTATTTTTGTTTCCCACTCTCTGAAAACTGTAAAAGCTTCACAAAATGCAGGCATTTTATTTTCTTCTGTTGGCTTGGGAAGATATGTGCATAAACATGCCAGCATTCAAGTTGCCAGCTTCCTGCTCCACAGGATTCCTGAGTATCTGATGTGGACCCTGATCTACTGTGGTAGAACTAGAGTTTGGGGTTATGTTGTCTTATTGTTATGGCAGTGGCCAGAGGATACAACAGGAGACCAGAGCCTCACTATCTTGAGTGCAATATAGTCTGGTTCTAGAATGAAGAAATTATTAAGCTGGAGTTGCCTTCACCAAGATCCATAGGCAAAAGATCTGTAGGCTAAAAAGGCAGCATCTCCTATACTTATCCAAGTGAGGAAAAAGCAAGCAAAAAAGTGTTTAACTATTTCTTAAATTGAGTTTGGGTAGGGAGAGACAAGTTTATAAAGTGCTAAGTGAAACCACTTCAGTGAGACACTTAACTGAGACAATATAAGAAGCTAGTAATTGAATCAGGAGAAGAAATCTTTTCCATGCAGTATTTGTTACCAAGCTTTTTCTTACTTGAGTTTGTGTCAAGAAGCTGTTTGAAGCCTACTGACTCTTCTAATGGTTTGATATCAGACATAAGTGTAAAAGTGTAAAACCAGTACTGAAAGCACTTGCGGCACTTGCAGTGTCTTCTCTTTTGCAAGGGGACCTTCAAGATGTAGTCTATTAGGAAAGCATTAAGGGGTTTTTTTCATCCCATTTTTTTCTATAAAGTGCTTGCAGAGTACAGAATATTTGAAACCAAATAAGGAAAGTGTAGAACTCAAAGCTGTAGACAATTTATGATTCTGAAAAGGAAATTAAATGTGAAAACTAATTCATTAATATCAAGTCTTTTTAATGATAGTTTAATGAAAACGGGCATGTCTTCAATGCCACATAGAGAGGAAAGCCCTTCAAGCTGTATCTTAATGACCTCCTTAGACTGCATGTGTTTGAAACTTAAGCTTTCAAACAATTCTATGCCATGAACAAGATTTGCTCTGGTTTCAACAGCTTCTTAAGTGTTCATGAAGTTAAGAAAAGATCTAAAAATGCTTCAAGCTTAAACAGAGACAACATCAGATGTCCTCTGCTGCTTATGTTGTGCCACATTTGTTTCCTCTGTTGCATGCCAGGTTTTACATAACTTTACATTGTGATTTTCTTATTGAGCCTAAAAAGAAATCTTGACAATGCCAGAACTGAAGGTCCTTTCAGTAGTTCTTTGCCTTTGTGCAAAGAGCTCTTCTTTTAATCCTCCCTGTTGAACATGAGTTGACCTGAGTGAATGTAAGCCATTTAAATTGAGGGAAATTTTTTCTTTTAATCTGTTCTAACTCTCAGCTTGACTACTTAAAATGTCCTTGTGGTTCTTCTGCTAAATTCTTTACTCTGCCCTAAAGAATTATGTATTCTCTAACAGAAAAATACTTCTAATAAAAAAAAAATAAAACATTTAAGACAGACTGTTCCAGAGTTAACTATGTGACAACTAAGTCATATCAGAAGATCTTCACAATAAATGAAATGTCATATTTTTTCCCAGATATATAGATGTCTTACAGGCTCTATAGCAGGAATATAAACCAAAAAATACTGTTATCTCTTCACAGCCAAAGCAGCAGTCCTATTTGGGTCAGGAGAAGAAATGAGTCTAGAATCAAATATCGCTGCAGTCATCTATCTCATCAAAGAAAGCACCAATTTCTGCTTTCGTGATCACAGCAAAACAATCAGAGGCTGACTTTATCCTCCAAACCAAACCCATTTTCACCTAGCACTTAAGCTTTAAACTTTTTTGATGTGACTTTTACAGGTTTAAATACCAAAGTTTTTGTTCTCACTCCAACCTTAGCTGCCTTCACTTTTTTGCAGTCCTTCTGTGTTGCTTCCACTGCTTCTTATGCCCATGGTTGAACACAGTCCCTCATTGACACTAGTGGAAAAGCCCTACAGCTCAAGGCTCAGGCATGGGAAATGTTCCCTGTGTTGGAGACACCCCTAGTGTTTTGGTTGGGAGGTTCCCTGGCTTTACCACTTAGTTTGTTCAATGATCTGTTTTGTTCCTGTACCCCAAAGGAATAAAAAATATGGCTGCTACGTCCTCTGTTTCAGAGAGGGTCCTTGACCTCTGAATATCACCTATCAACCAGTCTTGTAGCCTTTGATTGGTCTTGCCAAGCTGCCTTATGCTCCATCTTCTTATCTGTTAATCCACTCCAAGGGTCTTCAGGTTCTTTCACTTTGCACATTCTTTTCTTTTAGGAAAAGGCTAATGTTTTTCTGGTGCAAATGCACCTTATATCTTTCTCCATGTTGAATGCAGAAGACTTCATTTCATGAACTGTAGGTAATAATTCCAAGTAATAAACAGTGAACTAAGACCTATGCATATTCTTTCTCAACTCAGAAAACATGTGCTATTCATGTTTTTCCATCACATTCCTTGTCATCTTTCAGTTTTACCCCCAGTTTCTCAGTCCATTTGACACGCAGATCATAAGGAACCAGCTTCACTGTGGCAAATGGGATCTTCTTTTGACTGATTATTTCATACGACCAATAAGTCCTATCATCCATTCACAAGATAAAAATGTCATTTTCAGAGTTACTCTGTAAAAACTGTAGGGACATGCCAGCATACCTCAAATATAATTTACAAAATATTGTCCTTGCAGATTAATAAATTGCTTCATAGTCTGTCAGCAATGCCAGCTAACAAAATAACATATCAAATAAGCATGCTGTACAATAAAAAAAAAGTTATTTACAAGCATCAAAAAACATTGCAAAAAATAATAAACCTGGCTTTCTACTTTTGCACATCTTGGAAAGCAGGGTCTCATACTGGTCCCTGAATCACTAACCCTCTGGGCTCTCAAGAGACAGCCCAGTACATGAAGGTCAGCAACATGAACTTGCAAACTGGCAAGTCTTTCCACTACAATACATCTACTGGTGCATCTTCTTTTCTGTTTGTTTGGTTTTCTGTTTGTTTGTTTTATGGGAGGGTTTTTTGTTTGTTTTGGGGGGAGGTTTGGGTTGTGGTTTTGTTTAATCTTCAACCTTTGATAAAGCTATCCAAGACTATTTTAATCCACATCTTATATTGCTCTTTATGATAATTTATTTAAGACAAATTTAAAATGCTGTCATTCCTGACTGATTTATTTGCTGTTTGGTGAAGAAATTGATGCAGCCTTTAACATTATTGGTAATCTTTGTTCTAGGTTTCCAATAGGAAAGTTTGGTGTCATTTAGAATGAGACATTTCCTTGTAATATTGATCTGTCAAAAAATATCAAAGAGCTTTCATGTTGTAAACAGATCTGACCTTGAGAATCTCTAAATGTCCATATATGCAACCTCCAGCAGAGTCTCTTGAGAGATGGTGAAATCTCTATCCTTAAAAGTCTTCTGAATTGAACAGAAAAAAGCATGAACCACCTTTGAAGCAACTTTGAAGCTAGCTCTGCTTTGAGCAGGAGGTTGGACTAACAACCTTTGAAGGTTTCTACAACCTTCTTTTTTTTTTTTTCTCATTCTATAATTCCTACTTTTTCTTCAACCTCTCTGAGGGCTTTGTTTGTTTCTATCCCCTTTGAACAGCAAGTATCCTTAGTTACAACTGTTTTTCTGTACTCATTCTGTTTACCCCATATAGCTGTTTTCACTTCCTACTTTAATCAGTATATTTCCTTCTGTTTCACCATCCAGTTTCTTTGCAATAAGAATCTTAAATTGATTTATCTTATCTTATTCTATTTATCTATCAGATCAAGTCTTTTGTTAGAAAGTGTTGTCCAGACAACTGCTTTCCTCATCTTAGCCCTGTTTCCTTCATATTTGTTTGTATATACACTGATATTCTAACTATCATTACATTCTTCACTTTGGTTCTCTAAGTTTTAAAGGAAATCCTGAAAGTCTTGTAGCCTCCAGAGGAACTGAGTGGAACAACTGATCTGTCAAGCTTCTCTTGGACTCCAGAGGAGTTCACCTCCCAGCAGTCCTTCCTCCATGAATGTCTCCCACTGGTCAGATGTCTTAAAACTTCAGAACACAAATTCTAGAGCCCCACGTTAATTTTCATGCCTTCTCAGGAAAGCATTGAGAACCATCTCCTTAGGACCACAGTTTATTATGGACAATTCTGATCTATTTCCAGAAGTCAAGCAGTCATTTGTCACAATAATTGAACAATAATTACAAGTTTCTACATTGTCTTATCATCTCTGACACTGAGAAGATACTTTCCGATTCTACCATGACCAGGAGTTCACGACACCACAGATTTAATTTCTTATGGTGTCAAAATAAATCAGTATTCCCTTCTAACTGCAGGTTATACATCCTTCTCCACTACATCTAGTCAGTATACTACTCTGCTTTCTATTAGTCTGCTGTCTCAATATTCTGTTCATCTCTCACTCTCTCTTCAAGATTTCTTTGGCCCTTGTCTCTGTTTCTGGATACCAATTTTCCCATTCTTTTTTTTTTTTTTGTCTGCAAAACACCTTGTCACTGTGTGGACCTTGAATGATCTCCTTAAACCTGTCACATTTCAAAACACAGGCTTATCACCATAGCTCTTCTTAGTACCCATTACTTTATTCTATCACTTTGTTTCTATTTCCACTCAAAAATCACTCTACCTGTGACTCACTCAGGAGTTACCAACACCCTGTGCTTCTGCATCCACATCATCTTTCTTCTTCCTTTGTGTTAGGATGAATATCTGATACTCAGTATCTACACAATCACTCACCTCCTAGGCATCCTGCATTATTCCTGGAATATATATTGAAAAACCGAGCTCTCTTGCTCCAGTTTCTCTCAAGAAATTCCTTTGCTTACTCCTGAGCATCCTTCCCTTATTTTTCATTCCTTTTTTTGCCAATCACTTCTTCTGATACCAGTCTGACTGCATGCATATTGCTTATTTCTTCATTTTTTGTTTTCCCAATAAATTGAAAATATTTAGCAAAATGTCTTTTGACAGGATACAGAGGAAGAAAAAGGCAACAGAAGTTAAATTGTGCTGTCTGGTTTGTTTAACAGGTTTACAATTAAATCTTTTGAAACACCTTGAATTATCATTAGCCTTTTTTTTTTTTTACTATTTAGAGAGGCAATAAATATTCCAATGTGTTTGTTGTAAGATGGACATAACGATATATATTTCCCAACTGACAGACATGGAATGAGAAGATAGTACCTGATGTGTTTGACAGTAGGAACTTAGCAGGAAATTTTTTAAACACGTACAATTTCCCCTGCCACAAATACAAGTAGTACTGCCAGGGCACTAAGAGTTTAACTTCCTGAACTCTTAAGGCTTGCACTCTGATTGACAGGGTATTAAGAACAAGCATACAATCGACCCTCTAACTGGTACCTGCTTTTTTTTTTTTTTAATTAAATATCTCACATTTTCAAGGCAAATTTTGCAAAAAAACCCTATTATATGACATAACACTTTACTCACTGTTTCTATTTGCCTTTTTGCTGCTGCTACCTTGTTCTGTTTACTTTAGAAACAGTGTTTTACCCACATCATTCAAGCAGACAAACTGTATTTATGTAACCAGATGCCCCAGCCACTACAACGGTGGACAGCATAGCTGACATGATATTGTTCCTAAGCTATGGGTACTGCTCCAGACAATAGTATTAATGGCTTAGGAGGACGCATTGCAAAGTAAAATTTGTTTTTAAAGTTTCAAGAAACTTGATGTGTTCTATCTGAAATAGTTAGTATGGAATTTGTCAAAGAAGAGGAGTCAGATCAGTTTTCATCTTCAGTCACAGGCTCACAGAAACACAGAACGGGTGAGGAGGGAAGGCATTCATTTGCAAGTCTGTGTTAACCTCTTCCATTAACCTACTTGTAATCAGTATGCTTGAAAATGGTTTTCCCTGACTATTTTTTACCATTACCATTCTAGAGATCAAGGTAAGGTTGACCAGCCTACAGTTCCCTGGATCTTCCTTCTTGAGGATAAGATTTGACTGAATAGTGAAATAGGAATATTCTTCCTTATTTTTAATCCAAGAACTGAAAGCATTTATAAGCTTTTCACCAACTGCAACTTCTTTTCATGGCAGCAACATTTTCTTAAATGCAGAAATCCTGCTACCAAAAAAATAAAGGGAAAAACCTACAGGAACCCTAAGCCCAAAATATTTATTATTTCTATTTCTTTAACAAAACACACACTGTAGTATAGTACACCAAGTACAAAACAAAACTAAAACCAATTTGAAAGCATTGATTTGTACTCTTGACATAACTGGAGCAGAGTCTCTTAAAGCAGGCAAGTTTCATGGATGTTCTGATAGTTGTATATATTGATGCTTTTACTGTCTGTGCCCTGCAAAACACCTCCAGATACTTTATTATTTGTAGTTTTATGGTATGCCCTGACTCCTTGCACTAGTAAATAAATCAAACTTCACACAGAGTTGTGTTGCAAGGGGTGGCCACAAACAGTGAACCGCAGTTTCAAGTTTTGGGATTAGATTTTACATTGAAAGTTGTACTATAGTTCTGGAAGTTTTGCTCTTTCCTAAACAGTTACAGGATTTATTCTCTGCACTAAAGCCAAAACAATCTTTTGCCAGGAAATAGTTGTTTATGAACAGTCATCTTGCATTGTCAGGACCACACAAACTTGGATGGCCGCTTGAGGTATTCTGGCCTGATTTCTTAAGAAAGTAGGTGACATCATAGTTTTAATTTTGACATCATGGGAAAATTCCAAAATGGGTGATGAATGTTGTGTACATTCAATGCCTTGAAACAGCAAGGTGTTGTACTCCTCTTCCTCCCCAATGTTGGTCTTGTCATCAGCTAAGTAGTCTCCATCTCCTTCCTGTGTCATAGAACCAGCTTTACTTTGATCTTCAATAAAGTAGCTCCAGAGTAACTCCTCTATGCTCTTCAAATACTTAGTTTAAACATAAATACCATCTATAATCCATACCTTGCAAATATCAGTAATATGTGTAGCAGCCTTCAAGTACCTGAAGGAGCTCTCCCTCTCCAGGAGAGCTGGAGAGGGACTCTTTACAAGGATATTGAGTGACAGGATGAGGGGAAACGACCTTAAGCTGGAACAGGGTAGGTTGAGAATAGATATTAGGAAAAAATTCTTTACTGTGAGGGCGGTGAGATACTGGAACAGATTTCCCAGAGCAGCTGTGGATGTCTTAGGCCTGGAATTGTTCAAGGCCAGTTTGGGTGGGGCTTTGAGTGACCTGGTCTAGTGGAAGGTGTCCCTGCACACAGCAAGGGGTTGGAACTAGATATTGTTTCATGTCCTTTCCAACCCAAACTGTCGGGTAGATTCTATGTGTTAACTAATGGTTCTCAGTACATCCTTAGCAGCTACTTTTGATCATTATAGGCAGCCTCTTGAGTTCTTGAATTCTATAACAAAAAAACCTTACAAAAGTCTTCACCATCTAGGAACATTTTTAAACATATTTTGCCATATAACATGTTCATTTAAAAGGCTGTGGTTTGTCTTGATCAATGATGTACCAGTGCTGCAAGAAACTCACAGGAGAGTTGTGTTTTGGTTATACTGCAATTTCTCTCAGGAAACACACTGGGAAATCCCCTGGCTGTTGTTTAGGGGAACTAGGACAAATATAAGAAGGAGGTGACCAAGCTGTGGTTATCAAGCCAAATGCAAAATCTGAATGATTGAATTGCATGGGTCTTACACTGGCTGCAGGGCTGTGCTGGCATGGGAGCTGCTGGCTAATTTACATCACTGTTGTCAGGGTGAATAAAGCAGCAACTTCTACTGAAGCTGACATCGCTAGACTCCTCGGGACCAAACTACCTGTCCAACCTCTTGGAGCAATGTGGCAGCAGTGGAACTGCCACTCTACAACTCTCTGGTTCTTGGATCTTGTAGTGTTTGGTGCTTCTTGGCCAGAAAAAGATTTTGTCATACAGCCCAGGACATTGGGTCATCTGTGTGGGGCACAGGTATATTAGAAGGCAGCAGCCTGCTTGCTTTTACCTCTATAATGTGGTCAAGAAGCCATGTCACCCAGCACATATACTCCACTCTATCCCATGTCATGACCTCTCTGAGGCGTTGTTACCTCTTCTGGCAATGAGCTGTGACCCTTTTGTGCATGACACATAATGAGTACTGGCAGCACAGACTGAACAAGCATTTACAGCCAATCCATCCTCATTTACGGGTTGACTTTTCTTATGCAGCTCTTCAAAGTAGGTTATTAAATAAGGTTGTGTTTGAGAAAGGCTAGAAGCTGGTGTGTGCCTGCCAACCACCTTCCAGCTGGCAAGAGACCTGAGCAATTCCACAAAGCAAATGAGATGAGCTTGGAATATATTTCCTGCTGTTGTGCCTCTGAAAGGGGAAATAGCCTTCTGTTACTCAGGAGTGCTGCATGACATTCAAGTGGTGATGGATGGCATGTGTGTCTTGTTGGAATTCCACAGAGCAGTGAAAAGACTTTTACGTGTGTGCGTAGACAAGTGCACTCACACAAAGGTAACCCAGTTGCAGCAAATTAAAGCCAGATAAACAAGCTGTTTCCTAAGAGTAACTTATGGAGCTGGCTGGTCTCTCGGGCTTTTTACCAACATATGGTGTCGATTTCTAGAGTCCCAAAAGTACAAGATCTATGATATCTGGCTGCTAATGGGCTCATTCACATTCCTTTCCTTCTCTCAGATTCATGCTGCTCAAAGATGATGCCAAGCACTGATAAGCCAGGAGTTGAAGCTAAAGTGGAGCCCAGAAACTTGGTGATAATGCCTTTATCAGCATTTGCAATCTCTTTCTATCTCAGCTTTCCATCATGCCTCCAAAAGCTATTTAACTAAATACAGAAGCTTTTCTTCCTGCATTTGGGATGCTCTATATTTTGAACTGTCCACGAACTATGACAGTGTCCCAGCTAGAGCCTTCAATCAGAGGTAAGAACTAGAACATTGTCAAATTAATGGTAGTGATGAGCACATCATTGGAGTTAAGATGAAGGTCAATTTATTGGCGCTAGGTTTTTATTTTCTCTTTTGCCTAAGGAAAATGACATTGCAGTCAAGCAGGGAAGGCTTTCCCATACCCCAACTTTCTTTCCACTGTCCTAGAAAACTCACTAGCTTTTTTCCCATGCTTTGGATATATTCACAGCCAGTAATGAGATGTACTAAGCCTCATCACCACAAATTCCTTTCTTTTCTCCTCCCTTCTCTGAAGATCTCAACATTCAGAATAAAAACGATTTCATGCTATAAACCTCATAAAATAGGTTACTCTGTGTAAACTCTACTTTTGGGACACTTGTAAACATCTAAAATACAAGCTCCCAAGTTTCAGGTCACCAATAAAGTCCAAATATAACATGACTCACCTCTTTGCTTCCTTACATATAGAATATCTTTTTGGAAAACTCTTGAAACACAAGTTAGAGGAGAGCCTGGAGACCCTGGAGGCAATTCCTACAGAAAACAGGTAGGGCAGTTGAAAGTGTCCTTCCAGTCTTTAAATTCTGTTTATCTGCAAGAGTCATTGATCATCATTACAGATCACTGTCAGTAGTTTCTGAATAGATGTTTCTCCCATAGTTTTTGTGAATTCTCCAAGTGCCTTGAGCTTTATGATGTAGGGGTAATAAGTTAACTGTTTTCTTGGACAAATCAAGGCTTTGGGAATATCTTCCTAACTTTTGTAACAGGTAATTTTCTGGATGCTCTTTTTCACCCCTTCAGCCCAGCTAAATAATGCAGTCTGTATACAACAATTTGTTGGAACACTTTTCCTTTACTGAAGGCAAAAAAAAATCCTTCTATATAATCATAACAGTATTCATATGATAATACAAGCAAGAGCAATAGGGACCACTGTTGTTTTGAATTGCATAAAATTTAACCTGCTCAGTTTGGAACTGTGTGAAAATAAATGGACTTTGATTTTTGGACAGAGCATGTTGTGCATGAGAGCTGCCATGAATTAGGAAAAATACGTACTTAAAATTCAATAAACATTACAAAGTTCCCACTATAGATGTTTCCTCTTAGGAGCTGCTTTATAATACTAGGCATCCATCCTACCACAGAGTTCAAAACCCACTCTTATAATTGGGCAAGTCTGTCTTCATTTATGAAAACATCTTCACTTATGAAAACCATTGCTGCAGAAAGCCCTGAAATATTGTTGGAAAATTCACATGCTCAGCTGAAACCACAGAACATCATCTCTTCTGTGGGAGGCTGTGCCTTACAATGGCTTTTCATATTGTCATACAGGCAGAGCCCTTTCCATCACAATCTGATGGCAATATCCTTAGAGCTTTTTTTTCATTTGAGTGCAACACTGAGTATTTAAGTATCAACCATAACCACAGCTTGCCGAAAGGAACAACAAAGATGTGTTTATTATTTCTATTACAGCAGGGCACAACATTGCTGTTGGAACTCTGATATTGTAGATACTGGGCAAATACTGAAACTTTAGCAGTTTCTTTTTTTTCAGGAATCTTAATGACCTAAATCAGCAATGGGGGAGGTGTTAACCAAAACAGGCAAATCGTTAAAGGAAAGCTAAAGAAAAGCTTTAAAAATTATGTAAGACATGAAATAATCAAGTTTTGTGGGGTGCAGAACTCTCCCTGAAATCTGTGCTGCATGTTTATTATATAGGTAGACTGCACTAATGTCTGCAATGAGAGTATTAATGTCATGAATGCCTGTGATGGATTAGAACCATGCCTACTAGGTAAAGTGGTGACAGAAATATTAAAATTAAAAAATATAGTCTCAGTGAAGAATAAACTTCGGTAAAGTATACACTTCAGGAAACTCTTTTGCTTTATACTATTGCGTGAGAGGAAAAGAAAGTTAAATTTATTGCATATCTAATCTGTGAGTAATGACTCATCCTCTTCTGGAGGAATGCAAGCAAACTTTCAATGCAGTCCAGCATGACACTAAAAATATCCTATTACCATCCACAGTTTGTCATACAGAAGTATTTCTTGAGAGGTTTTCAAAATGAGGGTTTACATATTCCAGTTCAGTTCATCAAATAAGTAGGCCCTGACTACTTTCCAAACAGCTGGACTGAGGTTTTTAGGATTAATTCTTAAAACCTTAGGTGACCAAAATGCCTGCTAATTGGATTGGAATTATTTTCTGTGCAACACACTTAACCTGGTGCTTTTGCCTATCTATAGAATAATAGTGTGGGAATGGAACATGTTAATTAGATTTGCAGCTGTAGAAGGAAAATATCAGTACTTCCTGTACAGTAACTGCCTGTATTGTAGGCTTTACAACCAAAACATTTTTGATATGGTGACGTACTTTGTGTGTTTATGTACGCTGCTCTTACTGTCTTTTCCCACTAACTCCGGAATGATGGAGTTGTCAAAGGGGTTTGAAGAAATCCAGTTGTCTCAAAGATACAAAGTTCCTGCTGGATTTGTGAAAAGAATGCTAGGTGAGAAAGAGAGACCTCAACCACCACCTCATCCCTTACTAAAAATGATTAAGTCCACCAAGATGGCCATTTGTGACATAAACCAATAAAAAGCCAGACAGTCTTAATTCTACTGCTTATGGTGTTCCTTTAAACTGTGACAGATACAGGTTTCATAAGGTCTTGTCTCGTAAAAAGCTTTTCCATTTCGGTTTTTGTCAAAGAAATGCCCAGTTAATGAAAATGAAAACATTTTGCCATAGTGCATCTGTCTGAATGTTAGATGACCCATGGCATTTTCTCTCAGTCAACTTGGTATGTTTCACTTGAGAAAGCCTGGATGGTCAAAATCCAGGGCTGCTCTGTTATAGGGATTGCTTTGTGTCTGAGAAGTCCAGGTCCTCTGACATTTCTCCTCTGAGTTAGGATCACTGAGGAAGAAGAAACCTAAAAGCCTTGGGAATCTGATGACCTAGATATTTTGGGCCTGTCTTTAGAAAATGAATGATTTGAATGCTTGATAACAAGATGTTTTGATTATGCTTATTTAAAAGAAAGATTTGCATTGATATTTCTATGATCAGAATTTTTTGTTTTGCATTCCAATGTTATTTTTCCCTTCATAATATTCACCGTCCTTCCTGTACAGGGATTATGATTAACCAGACCCTTTCAGGGAAGTAAAAAACATTACTGTTTGATCACTGCTGGGAGAAGTCTGAATGTGTTCTCAATCCAGACTCTATTTGCACAAAAACATTAATTTCTGCTCATGGTGTTTTGCAAACAGGAAGTACTGGGCCTGTTTATGGTTTTGTTGTGTATTTTAAAGTAATTATTGCCCTATAGAAGAAGCCAAAGACCTGATAATGACCCCTTTATGCTACCATATTTGGTCAAATGATAGTTCTATGTATACTACATGTGAACATTAGAAACTTATTTTTAGATGACCAGTGAGACCTATGTAGTTTAAAATTAGTCAGGCATAAGGACTATACTGTATCTTTAAAGGACAAAGTGCAGCTGTTGCATGAGCAAACATAAACCAACCTCTTCTTCAGAAAAATGGAATTTTATAAGTATTCCATCAAGGTCATAAAAACAAATTTACTGGATAAGAAACATTATTCCGATTTAATGTTTGAGTGTCAGCAAACTCGCTACCTACTCTGTATTCAGATTGGTACTGATAGGAGAAAAAAGACATTTGACAGCAATGTTAGCTGGTTGCAGTTCTGCTTGGCAGAATGAGAGTGGGAAAGCAGGATTAAAACAAGGCACAGCGGCAAGGGCAGGCCCAGGACACAGTCAACTACTTATAGGAGAGTTGTGCAGTATTGGAAGGTCGAGCAGAGGAAGACTGGTTTGGTTTTCCTACTCTGATGAAAGCACAGCTGGTAGCATATCACAGAATCAAATAGGTTAAGAAAGATCTCTAATATAAAGTACGACCCATAAGTTGTGCATTGGCTGAACACCAACTTCTCAACGAGACCATGGCACTGAGTGCCATCCAGTCTTTCCTTAAACACCTCCAGGGACGGTGACTCCACTACCTCCCTGGGCAGCCCATTCCAATATCTAATCACCCTTTCCATGAAGAAATTCTTCTTAATGTCCAACTTAAACTTTCCCTGGTGCAACTTAAGGCTATACCCTCTTGTTCTGTTGCTGGTTGCCTGGGAGAAGAGGCTGAACCTCACCTGGCTACAACCTCCTTTCAGGTAGTTGCAGAGTGTGACAAGATCACCCCTGAGCCTCCTCTTCTCCAGCCTAAAGAACCCCAGCTCCCTCAGCTGCTCCTCATTGGACTTGTGCTCCAGATCCTTCACCAGACTCATTGCCCTTCTCTGGACACACTCCAGCACCTCGATGTTCTTCCTGAATTGAGGGGCCTAGAACAGGACACAGCACTTCAGTTGTGGCCTCACCAGTGCTGAGTAGAGGGGAAGAATCACTTCCCTAGTCTGGCTGGCTACACTGTACCTGATACAGACCAGGATGCCACTGGCATTGTTGGCCACCTGGGCACACACTGGCTCATGTTCAACCGCTGTTGACCAACACCTCCAGGTCCTTTCCCACTGTGCTGCTTTCCAGCCACTCTGTCCCCAGCCTGTAGTGCTGCAGGGGGTTGTTGTGGCCAAAGCGTAGGACCCGGAGCTTGGTCTTGTTGAACCTCATACCGCTGGATTCAGCCCATCTATGTAGCCTGACCAGGTCCCTCTACAGAGCCCTCCTACCCTCCAGCAGACAAGACTCTGACCCAACTCAATGTCATCCGCAAATTTGCTAATGATAGACTCAATCCCCTCATCCAAACCGTCAGTAAAGATATTAAACAGGACTGGGCCCAACACTGATCCCTGGGGGACACCACTAGAGACCGGACGCTGACTGGATGCAGCACCCTTCACAGGCACTCTCTGGGCCCAGCCATCAGCTGATTCTCCAGTGGAGAGTGCACCTCTGCAAGCCGTGGGCTGCAGCTCTTCCAGGAGTGTGCCATGGAAGATGGTGTCAAAGGCTTTGCTGAAGTCCAGATAGACTACATCCACAGCCTTGCCCTCATCCACCAGGAGGGTCACCTGATCATAAAAGGAGATCAAGTTGGTCAGAATCAATTACACAACATGAACCAAGATGTTGCATTCTATGGGAAGGGTTTCATTTTAATTATTCTAGTTGTATTAGTTAAAGAATCTGTGTTTAGGAAGCCTTTATGAAGCAGTATCTTTGATTTTATCTAGGATAATAATATCTAGAAATTATCTACCTTTTATAATAGAAGATACATGTGTTTTGGTATTCAGGAAGTCAGGTAATATGCCTTTATGACCAGTCAGTTACTACTAGAACGTGTTTTGACTAACCAAAAGAAAGTCACTTTGACGGGCAAAACTAGTGTTTCAAGTGACAAGCCGCTTGACTTTTAAACTATTTGTAATTGCAATTTTATGCTATTGTAATGTAAATCCTATAAGGTCATGCTGAGTGGAGGAACATGGCACCTGAGTCATGGAGTCATGAAATAGTGAACAAGAAGTTACATGAGTTGTAATTATCTCTTCTGGGGTATGAAAGTAAAAAAAAAAGAATCTTTGTAGAGACATCCCTCAAGAGTTCATTTTTATTCTTTTTATTTCTGAAATGTGAGGTTTGTGAGTAAGAGAAATTGTTTCTTGTTCAAAATGACTTTTTGAATTTCAGCCCTAGGATTAATGGAGGTATTGAAGAGGGGGAAGGGGACACACATAAAGGCACAACTCTAGAGTAATTTAGTTTGGGGCTTTTTAGAGGAACAAAAGAGATCTTACTGAAAATAACACATTCATCAGAAACTTAGCCAAGCTACTAAAAGGAATGAAACAGGTAATGATCTGAAAAGCGCTATAGGAAGGAAGCTAAAAGTAATAGGATGTTGCATAGAATTGAGAGAAGCAGGACTGTTTTTCTGACATAAAGCTATCACTCTCAAAGGCAAGTGCCCTGATATACCTACATCCAACCAAAGGAAATCCATCCCAAAGCAGACCACAAACTTCTAGCAGAATGTTGGTGCCCAAAAAAAGGGACTTATTTTCTCAGAAGCATCAGCTGCTGAGGTATTTCTACCCCACCCACATTTTTTCTTGTCTTAAAACCATGACTATTGTTTTTTAGATTGCAAGGAGGAATAAGGTGCTCTTTAAAAATATAAGTTTCACTTTCAAACTGCAGATTCTCATGTAGCCCATGAGGCTGGCAATAAACAAAACAGTGTCTTCTGACTGATGACCACTCACAGCCAACTTCATTGTGCTTCTCAATTACAAAAATTATTTGTAAAGTCTACAGACAGTTTTAGTGAGAGAATCTAGGCCAAACCCCATTGGAGAAAGGAAACAACAGGCTTGAGTTCTTTGGATCATGGCTCAGACAGAGGAGAAAAGCTTATTTGCACTTGCCTGCATAAGAAAGAACATGTCACTCTTCAGGTCTAGCAGGGTGATAATTTTTATAGACTCTAGTTCAGTATGGGTACGAAATAGTTTTCAATAATAAGTGATTCTTTTGGTGTTACCAGTGTCTTAGTGTTTTTTATCTGTCTCTTGGGAATAATGTTTTTAATAAACAGCCTTTCCTGGAAGCAAGATGGTAGTAGCACTTGTAACACAAAGTAAATACCAGTCTTAATTAAGAACCCAGTCCCTCCATGCCTTTATTTGACAGTCACAGTACTGGTTGCACTTGCAGCTGCCATGTTCATTATTAATCTCCAAAATGAGCACTCACAAGATAAATGAGAGGAAAATACTCATAGGGTACATGTAATTAGCACACAACTTATTATAAATTGTAATGATCTCCTTGATAATTAATCAGGCTTACAGTTGATGTTTGGAGGCAGTCCAGATAGAAGATATTTAAACAAACAAGAATAAATTCCTCTAGGGCCATAGAAGATACAATGAGAAGCTGGGAAGAAAAAATCATAGGACTAAAAGAAATATTATTTCATAGTTGTAAACAAAGGCTCTAGCCTGAGCTGATAAAGGCTGGAATTTTTTTATCTCAGGTTTCTATAGAGAGGACAGTAATGAGCATCTTGGCTCATTAAGCATCCGAAGGATGTGCAACAGAGTAGTTCTGGTGTATTGATTTGCCTTCAGAAGAAAATGGTTGCAATACACCAACTGTACAGGGCCAGGGTGTACTTGTCACATGAAGGAATGATAGTGCCATGCAATAGTAAGGACTTGGGTCTTGTTTCCATGGCCCAGAGTTGGAGTGGAACCTAAAACTCAGGTATGTATGGATGAAGTCATGCTATAGAAAGGGATCTCAGGGAGCCAGAACACTGGGTGGCCTGATATCACTTGTCTGTATACAGGCAAAAGAAAGTGTTGAGAGCAAGCTCTTTATTAGCATGCCTCCATGCCCCTTAGTCTGGGCTTTTGCAATAGCTTGGAATTTCTCCCAAGAGAGAAAGCCTCCTGTTTGTTTGTTTGTTTGTTTACCTTTTTTCTGTCCTTTAAAATGTTAGCTGAAGAAGTGTTCAGAGGAGTTTTTAGTAGCAGACTAGAGCACTCAGTTAGGAACAAGGGGTTGCACTCTACATGAGTGCAGAGCTGTGGGTGCCCTGCAGCCAGAGCAGTCTCTTGGTGGGATGCACAGCTCAGGTGCTCTGCCACTGTGAACAGAAACTTGCAGTCTCCTCCAGCCTCATGCAGCTTTTGGTCTGGGTAACAGAAAAGTGCAAGTTGGTCTGAAGAATACTTCAGCTCAAAATCAATTTGCTGGTATTCAGCAGACATTGTGCCTTCTCACTGGCATTCACTGTAGAGGACATGTTGGTGTATTCAGTTATTTGGCCTCAGTATGTTACCACTTAACACCACGTGTCTTCAGTCCAGGTGTTAATGTGGAATACAAGACCTGGGCCACTAAAAGCAGCTAAGGCATCACAGACTGTGCCTTTGCTGGAGTTAAGAGCAGCTGAAGCTTAATTTATCTTATCTCCCCTTCTATCACACTCTCAAGCACCTGTCTCATAAAATCTCTGCACAAATGATTAAACACACGGAGAACCTCAAAGCTGTAAGAATGATGCAAAACAACAAAGACGACAGTGGCAGTAACTGTGTGCATGTCGTCAAACAATCCTCCATCCAGGGCAAACAGATATGGATGAAAAGGCCTACCATCTGCCACCAGCAAACACCCAAACATTATCCAGCAGTACAGTAAACTTGTCGGCGTCTCTGTTTTGTGATATCCATCAGTTATTCTTATTCCATTTATTCCATACAATGCATTTGTAATGTGTAGGTTGCAACGCAATGCTGAAACAGAAGTCAGCCAACATGTTCCTTATCCCTCAAAAAATAGATTAACATTTCTTTCTGTTATGGCTTTTTTACTGTAACTGCTGTGTACACATGTGGCTAACACCGAAGGGCTTATCTCAGGGTCTACTGTAGAAAAGTAGACCATTTTACAGAACTGTGAAGACAAGATGTTCTCCTGTTCAGTATTTCACTGGTCAACTTGCAAATCAGTTTTTTGTCATATCAGTGTGCCACTGACACATTAATTTGCATTGAACTTGCATGAAAAAGTGAATGCAAGAGATTGCATGATGTTGCACTCATGAAGCTTTTACACCTGGAGAGATAAAAATGCTGAAATTTGATTACAATTGTGTTACCTGCCATTGCCACATCAAACTGTTAAGCGCTTCTGACATGTCCAGAGCACATCAATCTGCCAAAGCTTGGCACAGCCATGCGTGGCTCTTGATGCTGAAAAAATGCTAATGCTTAGTCTGCACTGCACATGGTGTAAGTCACGGTGGCAGGACACCTCTGCACGGAGGACATTTTGACTTGATGCCAGACTTGAGGTCATGGCTCTGTATCTGACTGCTGCAAAAGCTCCTGATGGAGCTGTTGGTCAGTCAATAGATGAATTCAATAAAACATAAGTGAGCTTACCAAACAAATTATTACTCTGCTTCTTGTCAGAACTGTTCATGTGCTTAATGTACTTGTATTGGAGTGATTTCTCCTCAGTACTGCTGGGGACAAACAGCTTTTCAGGGCAGCAGAGGCTTGGCAGCAAGTACAGTCTGTAAATTATTATGCTCCAACCCTGAGAGGACGATGGATTTCTACACAAAGAAGCCAAGGACAGCCAGGAGGATCCATCTCTCTGCTCTTCCACACAATGCCTCTGGCTCCTTGCTTGGGAAAGTCATGCAGCTCTCCACACTCGAGGTCATCACATGACTGGAGTACAGCAGCTGAGAGAGCATGGAGACTCACATCAGTTTTAAATAGGAACCCTGTTAACAAGAACCAATGTTAAAAGGAATGCCTGAAAAGAACCATGAGACAGGCTTGGGTTTTCTTCTCCTAGACTCACACCATCAGGCTGGTAACTTGAAACTTACTGGTAGAAGTATAGTTTTAGTTTTCCTTTAAGTTTGTACCAACTGCTTCACTCTCCAAGGAAAAAACAATGAGAACTGTTGATGGTAGTGAAGGTTACAGAAAGATGGGAGCTAGAGTTGGCTTTTTACTAATTTGTCAACAATTCTTTTCTTTAAAAGTTATTACTTATAATCCAGCTCTGTTTGCAACTGGACATTTTTGTGTTTTGCCTTACTGTTTTCCTTGTCACTTTTCCCAACCAGTAAAAAAGAGCAGAATTCATGGTTCAAAGAGAACTGCTGTTCTTTGAACCATTTGTACTTTCAAAAATTTTAACTAGCTTTGAAAAGTCAGGCTTATGGTGCAATTTAGTAGTTCTGGTGTTTGAAAAATACAAAGGCTTTGCAAGTGTACAGAGCACCAGAAAGACTAGAAAACATGAAGTGGGAGAAGAGGGACAATAGAAAAATCAGAGGAAAAGTAATTTATTCAATTTCCTGGTCATTTAAAATAATTTTCTCTGTAATATTTTGAATAAAATGAGAATTTCTTTCATTCTTTCGTTGAAAAATGAAAAATTATGTCTACAGTGATTCAGGGGCAGTTAAATAACTTTACTGCCTGCTCCCTCATATTCAAGGGGGAAAGGAGAGAGGAAGTCTTGCCCTGTCTTTATAACCTTTTACCTTTATTTATTTATTTCGTCATCACTTTGGCAGTGATTCAGTTGATACTTTCTATCTGACTTGTTGCATTTTGGGGATGGACATTAAATATTCCTTGGCAGTGTGTAATTCAAACAACATGTTTACCTCCGTTGTAAACCCAGGAACTAAAATGACTTTTCTCCTCTTTTCCCACAGTCGGTGTGTGGAAGGAAAACACCACTGACCAAGGCTGATGTTAACTCCGCTGAGCTGGGTGGGCTCTGTCGTGAGGTCTCCCTATCGTCAGGTGAGTCACATTGCTAATTGTTTATTCAAGTAACTGCAATTAGCAGACAAGCGATCAGTTGATTAGGCTTTCTTAGTGTCAGGGAAGTGATGGCTGCCTGACTTCCCCCTAGGTTTGTCTCATGCTTTGCTGATAGTTGCCTCACTGTCAACAGTCACTGAGTTACATTCCCTCCCACCCAGACTAACGCTGAACCTTCTTGGGCTCTGTTGTTCATCCAGCAGCAACAGGCTGGCAGCACCTTATGATCCAAAGTTAATAAATAAGGAGCTAACAAAAGTGGCATTGGTGATTAATGAGGTTATCTTGCCTCACAGACCCCAGAGAGCCACCTGGATCAGTTAAGCTGATGTCCCTGGTCACATGAAGCCAAGCCACGTCTGGATAGTTCAGATGAGTGTACTGAATACTCACAGTCAAAAAAACACAACCAAATCCTGGCTCTGATGCAAAAATCTGTAGTCAACAGGAGACTGATTCTGTGAACATTGTTTCAAGCTCACAAGCAAATCATATTTTAGGATATTTATATTTCTAAAGATTGAAAATTTAGCCTCCTGAGAAGCACTGAAGTAGACAGATTCTCATTAAACAGATGACCCATTGGGACTCAGAGCAATGAACAAACACTTTGTTCTTCCAGGGAACACAGGGGATGCTGTGAACCCCATATACTGAACAAGGATGTTTTCCTTTTCCAGTATTAGAATTTCCACCATTAGAGTTTCAATTTCCACCTCGAGAAAGGGCAGGGAGGATCAATATCTACAAGTATCTGAAAGGAGGGTGGCAAACAGTTGGAGCCAGGCTCTTCTTTTTGGTGCTGAGCAACAGGACAAGAGGCAACAAGCAGAAATTAATGCACAGAAAGTTCCACCTGAATATGAGGAAGAACTTTACTGTGTAGGTAACTGAGCACTGGAACAGATTGCCCAAAGAGGTAGTGGAGTACCTCTCACTGGAGATATTCTAGAACCATTTGGATGTAATCATGTGCCAGTGCTCTAGGATGGGCCTCCTTGAGCAGGGAGGTTGGACCAGATGACTCACTGTGGCCCCTTCCAACTTTCTCCATTCTGATTCTGTGATTTGGAGTGTAGGAAAGCCTAAAAAATACGTGGCTGTCCCAAAGAATCTAACTGCCCCACATCAGGCCATACTAGATTACCAGATCCCACAAACTGGTGCTCTTCCATGGATTTGGGTCACACCTTTTCACAGCAGTAGAGTAATTGGCAAAAGTAATTGCTTGTTTTCTCTCTTCTGTTGGATGCACTTTTGTCTCTTAAAGTTGATTATGGATTGAATTTAAAATTATGTCAGCATTAATAACTTCCTTAACTACAAACTGATAATCCAGAAACAAATCCCACAGTATTGTACTGAACAAATTGTCCTTATCTCCTTTTGGGGAGAACTGAGAAGGTTATGTTCTCAAAAATTTCTTTTTATGGCTTTAAGCAGACACATAAAGCCAGTTTTGATAAAGGGCTTTATCGTATACTCCAAAGCAGTTCATCTTGGTAGCTGAAAATGCCAGGGCACTGTATAAATCATTTTATGGTACCAGTTGCTTTATACTTAAAAGGGTACTCATGTCAGATACCGTCTTTTCTTATGTCTAGCACTGCAGAAAACACTTCTCCCCAGGTGATATGAGAACAGATCAGGTCAATGGTGATGCCACACATGCAGCAAAGTAACATTAATTCATTATAGCACACACAGGACATAAGTCTATGCAATGAAAGGTGCTGCCTCAGGGAAAGCTGCTGTAAGAACAGAAGCCTTGTGGTTCAGCAGTCAAAGTAGCACAGGAGTGAAAGTTTGGGCAGACAGCAAATCGATGGTATTTCTTCATATGCTCCTCTCTTGCATCTGATCTGCTCTGGACTCTGTCATCCTGCAGCTCCATCACTGGGGTCATGGCCAGCCCATGAGACTTCTCTAGGAGCTCAAGTCCTCATATAGCAAACTAGAAGCAGTCTGCTACAAATTTGCTCTATTATTGGTAGTAATGATCAGTACCAGTAACCATAAGATCAGTGCAATATTTTATTAATGATAATGTAATAAAATAGGGAACACAGTTTGGTATAATCATTCCTCTAGCATTAAACCTGCACTCATTCTCAATTGCCCATCTGCAGATGCTCTAAAATCTTTTGTGAAACTTATTCTCTGAATTTTGTTAAATTAGGTAGATTCCCTCCTTACTCAAGTGCCCGCTTGTTAGTGATCTTTCAAGAAAGGATTTAAATTCCAAGTCAGCAATTGAATCAGGGAAAAATACTTTTCTCATTTGTTACATGTGATCATCACATTCACCAGCTTCATATTATCGTCACATACAAAGTCATCCTGTCTCATCTGTCTTTTTTTGCTCATTTAGCACTAAGCTGATAAGTATGATATTTTTAATCCATAATTTCAGAAGCCTATATGTTGTAACCCAAAACTCTGCTATCAGCAGAGATGGAGCTGATGAGATTATGTAGCAGGCCATGGACAACAGAAACTGGGAGAAGCTCCTTACTCTGACGAGCTTCATCACAAGTCTTGCTAATATTTAGCTTTGTTGATTGTCCTGTCTCCTCCAGCAAGATATGGAAAGACTTTGTGGTGATGTTGTAGAAACCCCTTTGTTCTCTTCTCCCCATGTGGTCCTTGCTAGAGGAAAATATTAACCAACTGTGTAACTGTAGCAGAAAATTGTGTAATCCTCTAGTTAGCATAATCCATTCCCTAGTTAGCATAATCTGTCCTCTTCATTAACATGTCCTGCCCCCAAGACCCTTATATTGCAAAGCACATGTTCAATAAATATTCCAGTTTCTACCCCCAAACTGGGATCGCGTAGTTTTGTTGACCCCTTACACCTACACTCTATGGCACAAGTTCCTCAAATTCTCACAATTCCAAACTTATGTCTGGATATCTCAGTACAACAAAATGCAAAACCAAACACCATCACGCCCTGTGCAAGCATATGTGCAATCCACTGCATTCCTTACACTTCAATTCTTAGCTTGGAAATTAGCACCAGGAAGTCCCGTTTCTTTCCAGTGGTAGTGAAGCTAGTTCACTCCCACAAAGCTTTGTAGTATATTCTAAGATCTGACAAATTCTTTTCATTGCAATACTTTTCATTTAAGAAAAAAAATGTGTTTTTTTGTTTCAAGTGGCAAAGCAGATCATCTCCACTGGCTGTGGAAAGCACTTATGATGGACTAGAACAGGAATGAGAACTGCTTTCTGTCTTTCACAACAAATGTTCTCTCTTCATTCCTGTCCAGCTCCTCAGCCAGTCCATTTGCCACTCTGCTATCAATGGTGGTTCAATCCAGAAACTTTCATTTACTGTAGTAAATGATCCAATAAATCTAACATGTCATAAGCTCAAAGCCAAGCTGAATCTTCCACTAGAGTAAATTTGCATAGCCAGAATAAACCCTCTGTTCATTTTTATTTAGGATCAACTGAGAACACTACTAGCTTATTCTAGCTTGTAACACCAAGGTTGTATTGTGGAATTTTTATGGATTTTATTCATACATGTTGATAGTTTAGAAAAGCTGGTCATAATGCATATTGAAACTGGGACCTCTTTACAATGACACTCTCTTTTCTTCTCCTTATGAACATCAAATGGGAACCTCAATGTCTCCCATTTAAAAATCGGTTCTGGGCTTGGGACAATCAGCCTGGACCAGGTTTCAGTTACCTGGTTGGGAAAGGGGAAAGAGGAGAATATTTGTCTTGAGAATTAACTTTCTTGCCTTGGGTAAGCAGGAAAAGTTTGTTGGTTTTTTTTTAAATAAGGACAGATCTAACCACCATGCACTTTCCAAATATATTGTCCCAGTCATCTGGAAATAGTGTCCCAAGATATTCATCACCCTCTGCTAGCCTCTCTACCTGAGGGCAAGAGAAGCACTGCACCAACCATCACAGCTGGACAAAGGACGTCACAGACTCTTTCTGCCTATTTATAATCAAACTCTAATTGATACAGCCAGGAGACTATTGGACTGAATGTGATAAAAATTTTCATATTTACTCAGGGCAGGGGGGAACCATTTTCTTCAAAGAGTTCCTCCTCTGGTTAAGGTTGCAGAACATGATTCTGTCCTTCCTATGATTTGGATTCTGCAAGTTCTTTACACCCTGGAGCTGCATTGTCAGCATGTTCAAATATACTGGCATTTTATCTACAAGCCTCCACTATAGCTGATTCTTGCCTTCACGCCAGCTACTGTATGCAATCAGAAGGCATTGAGAATGAAAGGTATTTTTAAAAAGGGAGAACCTAAAAATCTATTGAAAGTCTCTGCTAATCTCCGTCATGCTTGTGCTACAGCTGTGCAATAATTTCCTGGACTCATTACTGTGGAAGCATTTTGTGGCCATATTATGCAGTCCAGCCGTTAAAGTGTTGAGTTGTCATTCACTTGTAAATGACAGATCATCTCCATTTTCACAGGCCTAAGAAAGTGATTCTATTAATACTATTACACTTTGATGTTTCCAAAGTAAGGTTGCCTGTCCCAACATCTGCACATCCTGGAAAAAAATAACACTGTATGCTTTTTCCTCTCTCTCTCTCTAAAGCAGAGGCAATCTGCTTTAACTCCATTGATTTTGTTCTAACTTCCAGAGAAGAGAGTTATGCAGAGGACAAATAGAAGATGAGGACTGTAACAGCTCCTGTAACTTACCAAACCAAGAGTCACTCCAGTTAGCATCCTGCAAATGAGTTTGGTAACAGAAACCCAGGGAGATAGCAGAAAGGATATCCACAGGGACACCTTTCCCATATTATATTGTTTCAGCTTCTGATGGAGAGTTAGAGATGTTGTTTTGGAAGATGCATTTTTTTGATTGTGTTTGATAGCTGAAGTTAGACTCTTCTTTCACTGAGCCTGTTTAATCCCTTTTTGAGTCAGTCTCTCAATCATAGTGCTAATGGCTTGTTTTTCCATAAGCATAAACTCTCACTCATTAGAGTTGAATTTCAGCTTCTTTTTCAGACCATTTAAAAGTACGTTGACAAGCACAGATGCAGCACAACTCCCCTGATGGCATCTCCATGAGAAAGCAGTCAATTTGTTCCTTCATTTGGTTTTTTACCTTTTGACAGTTAATTCAAGAGAAGACATACACACACATTCCACAACAGCTTAGTTACTGTAGAAGTTCTTGGAGACATGTCTCATCAAAAAATTTTGGTAACTGAACTACACTACATTACCTGGGTCACTGTTACACCTCTACTCATTGACTTCTCTGTGAGAATTCATTTCCCACACAAAAGGCTGTTTTAACTCTTTCTCATATACCTAATTTACCCATGTCTCTACAATTCTATTCTTTAAAACTTCATGCTGTTTTCCTACTACAAACTGTAAATACCCATTTATGACTTTCCTAGGACAAAAGCACAGTTCTGGATTATTTTTTCAGCAATTTAAAATACTTTCTTTTTATCTTGCCTTTTCCAAAATATTTAAGAAAATAACAAAACAAAAAAAGTAGAAATAATAAATTTGAAAAAAAATTTAATATCAAAATATCTCATTGAAAAATGTGAAAAAAATTGGCATATTTGCCACACTTGGAGAATGCACATAGGGTAGGATTTTGAAAATTAAGTGTATTGATACCTCTTAGTAACAGTGTAACAGAGTAACAGTTAGAAACCCATCTTTTCAGCATTCAGTTTCATCAATATTTACTAAGGTGAAAGTCAAATAGAGAAGAGAAAGGAAATAAGAAAGAGAAGGAAACATCAGGTCTTTGTGGTTTTTTTCCTTAAAGGCTTCACTCCTAACATATTTTTCTGTCCCTATGCGAGAAATTCCTACAGCTTTAGAGAGTGGGGATGGCTACTAGAAATGGGAGAAACACCCAGGGTTGTAGAAAGTGAAAGAGTATGTTGTGCTGTCCTTGAGATGTCAAACATTCCAGACATTGGGAACTGTTCAGAAATGATCTCTAACAGGAAAGTAAACAGAAACTTGACTACTTTTTTATTAACTCCATGCTCTGAGCAAGTGGGCAGGCAGAGCAAGAGCATCTCACAGGACCAGAGCAGAAATCCCAAGCCACACTAATTCTGAGGCATTGCATTGTGCTTCATGAGAGATCCTTTCACACCACGGTGTCCCATCTCCTGAGACTTGCAAACACAGAGGATATGCTGTGTCACCTTTCTCTAGCCGTGGTGTAGGGCTGAGGCAGCCACTTTGTTTTCATATTTGTCTTGCAAAATAGAAAAGAGCAAAACAGGTTTAGATGAGGGCAAATTGAACTTCAATGTTGCTTTGCTTCAAAACAGCTTTTTTTTCCTTTTTTTTCTCTCACCTCTCTCTAACTCCTGCCATTTTCTCCTCTGCCTGAGCCTGAGTATCTCATTTTGATTATTACCTAAAATGCAAGGCATGCTGTCCTGTCCCTGTTCACCTCCCGGACTTCTGGCATTTCTTTATTTTGATCAAACCTGTACAAACAATTGATGCTCCATTCCATGTATTTCTTCAGGTCAACCTCAGTGCCCTTCAGTCTCTCCACCCATGAATGCCACAAATGGCTCCTCTTCTTTTACTGTCTTTGTGCTGCTTCTACCACTTGAGGACTCTCTGGTCTCTTCTCCTTTCTTACTCACTGTTGTAATTATATTTTTCTAGTCTATCAATTGTGCCACTTTCAATTAATTGCTTATTGTACCAACAAGCTTTCCTGTGCTCTTTATAAATCCTATAAAAATGACACGGAACTGACGCACAGCAATGCTGGAAAACCCCACAAACCATGAAGTAGGAAGCTTGAAACAGGCAAAAAAAGCTGAAGTTTAAAAACATTCATGGAATTATTCATTATAACAATAGAGTCATGGGGGCTGTGGGTGGCAAAAGCCAAACAGTTGAGAGTAAAGACAGAGACTGATTTATCAGGCTGTGAATGAGGTAATGAATGCCAGATTTGCTCTCCTTTCTCTAGCAGTCATACTGTCAGATACCAGCTGTATACAATCTACCTAACTGCGATCTGTGCTCTGTTCATTCCTGTCTGTATTCCCTGCAGTTCATGCAGGATGCAGATCTGGGTAATCTGTGCACAAAAAACAGGGCTGGAGCTATCTGGAAAACATTTCTTGTGGCTGGAAGCTGTATGTGAAAATGCCTTGTGCAAATATACGTTGTTCAGGTAGGGTCATGATTGCCAAAATCCCCCTAAACTCTGTTCTGTAAGCTTAATTTTTGACCAGAGGAAAGTACTGTGGAGAAGCGAGAAACACAAACACTTGCACAATGTTTTCATCTACAATTGTAATCATGAGAAAAGAAGTCTGGATAGAGACTGGTCCAAGGGTCATTGTGTCTGATGTGCTCTGGGGAAGGCCTTTAGATGCTCCCTGTGGTTTCACCGATTCCCCTTCTTACAGCTTAAACTGTTATGATATTGAACCACTCTGATCTTTATCTAGGATTGTCCTCCATGCAGTCTTGAGGACTTGGACCTCTAGAGACCTTAAGTACAGGCAGTGCAGCTCCCCAAAGACTGCCACACAAAAAGAACATTCTCTTAAATCTACAAGGACCTTTTTCCTTAGAGAAGACAACAGTAATAAAATCAATATTAATTCTACATTACTCCACTCTGTTCTCAGGAGAGACGTCCCAGTGCATTACAGCAGGAAGCCTTTTTCACTTTATTATGTTTTAATATCTATCAGAAAGTCGTAAAGAAAAAAACCCTACATTTCTTTCCTAGCTAGGAGAAAAGAGTTAATAATTTACAGTGACTTAACATAGACTGTTCCACCTGGCATATTAAATGAAAGATGAGGCATTCTAACCATCTCAATATTATCCTGGCTTTACTGCTCTCTAAGAGAAGACGCTTAAGAAACTTCTAAAAATAGTGGAACAGGGACATTTCTGAACCTGTGATTAGAAATTTCAAACACTTGCTCCCTGATTCCACAATATGAGGAGACCTGCCCTCCCCCTGTTCTCCATCTGGGCTCTGCAAAAAGACACTTGGCTACATAGGCCAGACAGACCAGCACTGCTCTCAAGCCATTTAATCAGTACAGAGCAGCACTGGTTTGACACAGAATTTTTTTTTTCCCCAGCACTTCTCAGTACAGAGAGAAGAGCATCTGCCCTGATTCTCTCTGCTGGCCACTGATACACCCTGGAGCAGTGCAGCATCTGCTCTACACTTCTTCAGTGACTGTCTCACTAGGAAACAGGACTGACTCAGCAGGAAATTTTATCATTAGGATTATTATGGTTGTGAGTTACCAAGCCTGGTAAATCCCTGGTAAAACAACACACAAAAGAGAGGTGGTTCCTGCTGTGTTGTCTTCTGTATATCTGCTGTTAAACAGAAATGGGTTGTTTTGCCCCTTGAAAGCCAGCCTTCCACAGTAGACACCACAAACATCTGTGTTAACTGTTTTCTCTCCCATAAACTGGCAACAGAGCTTTGAGGAATGCTGTATGGGCCAGAGACGAATGCAGAGCAGCCTGGAAGTTAAATTAGTTGTCCAAGGTGATTTTTCAAAGATCACCAGTTCCATTTCACTCCCACTCCCTGCCACACCACAATGAAGTTACTCAAGAAACTCAATGCCAAGAAAGAGATATTATTATATATTGAGAAAAAAATACCTATAGTTCTCATCCTGTGACATTCTCCCCAGTCTCAAGCACAGCTGCTAATAATAAAATCTGCAAAGCAATCAAAGGATTTTGAAAGAGAAATGACAAGAAAGGAAATGAAAAGAATGAAGCCTTTGACGATTACTTGCTCCCAGAGTGATTTTCATTTGTTTTCAGTACCGGGAACAGTCAGCAAGATCCAGTAAAGTCACCAAATACATTGTAACCCCTGTGTCGAGTTTCAGTGGAGAATATTAAAGTTTAGTTTTGGTGGTTTTTTTTTTTCAGCTTCCCAATGCTAGATGTTTTCATCACTGTCTTCTCTTTTTGAGGCTGGATTTTCTTTGTTTTTCTAGATGACCTTTAATTTCTACGCAATTCCCTGAATAATAGTCATAATTATTGCAAAATCCTTGTTTCTTATTTGACAGGTAGTACAAAACAAAGCTGGACACATGCAGATCAGCACGTTGACCAGCACACTAAACACTGTTGAGACTTTAATCTCAGCAGTTCTCAAAAGCCTTAGTTAATATACAGTTGCTATGTGACCCCACAGTTTTCAGAGTCCCTGCAGCAAATCCACAGCCTACAGAAAAGGAAACACATATCTGTTAAACAAAATGCAGCCACCTGCTTTCACACTTGAAATATGCCTGCAAATGCCCAATCTCTTTTAAAGGGATTTTAGAAGAGATGGAAATATGTGTATTTTAGGATAAAAATCTAGTTTGTCTGAAAGAGAATAGAGAACAAAATTTCCCTTAGGCAAGGTACTCTGTAATGTATCAGCTTCTTGCAGTTTGCATGGTTACAGTCCAGCTCTGGATGCTTTGGGGAGAAACATTGATCCTGCTGCTCTGGCTGCTCCTGTTCCCTTGACCTGGAAGTTTACGTGTAGTGTGCTGGTGTGACAGGTCTCAAACTCAAGGTAGAGAGGAAGGGAAGGAATTACTGACAGCAATGAAGGGAGCAGAGGAATCCTCCAGCTCTTGCTGCTGGGCATCTTGGAGAGGGTGGGATGAAGAATATCTATCCCTTGTGTTCTCCAGGACCAGGCTCCTGACATTCTCCAGATCACTGTAGATTTTACACATGTGAAAGTGGGTCAGCCTTTTTTACCTCTCTATCTGTCAAAGTCTGTTCTGGCAGCTGAAACAGCTTCAGCTTTTCCCTCAGCTCCAGGGAGGCATCCCCAGGGAGTCTGCCACATCCTCCCTGTCTCAGCCCTGGGCTCTCTCAGGGCACTCAGAAGGGGGTTTCACGGTCCAAGGTCACTGCTATGGTGTTTCCTCCCTCACAGCTAACCCTGTTCTGCCTCAAAGTGATAATATTCGTGTTTCTAAGTCCTGAGGCTCCTGGCATCCAGAATAGTTTCTGCAGGAAGGGCTTTGACTGCATCTAGGTGCAACCCTGCAGCTTCCACCCCAGTGGTGCCATGGACCTCTGTGCCTGTCTGTGCTGGGTGCCAGGGAACGCCACAGCAAAGAGCACCCACACATTAGAGATATTTGATCCAGGCAGGCAAAACACACTCAACAAGGGGGAAGGGAGAGGAACCGGAATATGAACAGTGTTGTTCTACCTCCTCTCTCTCTTCCTCTGCTCTAGCCTGATCATCTTTCAGGATGTTGCATTTTAAAAGCAAATACCTGGAAGCTCAGCATGAAACACAGCACTTTTCTGGTGTACGTGATCTCTAGCACAGCCCCAGAGCTTACTCTTGAAATAAAAATTTTCTCTCATAGATCTCCTACTATGTTTTACACTCTTCTTCTTTTTTTTTTTTTCCTAAGGAACCATAACCCCATGCTTTAGATTTTAATTGTCCCCCACAAGAACACCACTGCTTCCTGCTCCAGACTTGGTCTGTCTGCACTCAGGTTTTTCCTCCCTTAAATTGCACATACTTTCCACTGAGCACTGAAGAGAAGCATAATGGACTACGGTTAGACTTCATCTAGAGATAAACAAAAAAAAAAAATGAAGAATGCAAAGGGAACAACCTTTCATTGTCTGAATTGGCCACATTACCTGAAAGTCATTTTTAGGAAAGTCTGTCATTCAAGGTCCAGCTGAGTTCACACACTGCAATTCGCAGAACTAGTGTCATTAAAGTAAAGAATTGCTGCTCTGCCCCTGCTTGGGTGTGAGCTGGTAGATTGCTGCCCTCACGAACTCCCAAAGGACAGGCTTCAAGCAACCACTTTAGGTGATTTATTAGACTTCTACTCTGAACTATAATGACAGTGATAAATAATTTACAGTTATTTGTTGTTGGTTTATTTTATCATTGGAACAGTTTTTCTGCTTGTAGCTTGCATAGAATGAAATGCTGTTTCCAATTCCAGTTGTAATTGTTATCGAGTGCTGACATTGAATTTGAACTAAAAGTTAAAAAGAAACTCCAAGAAATAATACATTAAGATTTCTCTTCTAGCTTTTACAGCTTCTGTTTGACTTAAATTTCAGGGTGTTCATTTGTAATTCATAAATCTCTCTATGTGATTAGTTTAGTTCCACCAAGAAAAACTGCAATTTAGGGGGACACAGACAAAAGAAATACAGAGAAAGAATTTTAAAAATCTTTTTGTCTCTCTATCAAAATACATACTTCTAAAATGTTGGGTGTTTTTGCTTTTTCTCTTTTTTTATTACAAGATTGAGTCATGATTTTGTAAAACTCCAAATTTGAGAGGATATTCAGGTTAGGTCTTCGAAGACGCGTGACAAGATTGAAAACAACTGCTCACTGAAGCTCACTTTGCTGCCAAAATGCTGTCTTATGATAAATGCATCGTCTTCTAAAACCATTAATCTGGCTTATATAAAAATACTCTCCAACACTTCTTTACAGGCTCAAAAACTAACTTCACTGGTTTTTACAGGGAGAACATTTAGGAACCACAAGGAAGCCATAAAATAAGACAATCAAGCCCCAGCTTCCTAAAGTTACAAGATGACAAAATTGTTTTCAAGGGTTGAAAGCTTCTGAGGTAATGGAGGAAATGCTGCAAAAAGGCAAAGGAACAAAAAGGCAAAGGACTAGAGAATAAAGGCTCCTTTGGCAGCTCCTACTTACCTTCCCAGACTCCTGGAGGGCTATCACTTCTGTGGAGCAAAGAGACATTTGTATCAGCTCCTGACACAGAGCTGAGAAGAAATGCAGTGTCCCAGAAAACCCAATTTACAATTCCTGCTGTTGCTGGGCCTGAGAGAGGTAGGATCACATCCCATAGCTGTGTCCTCACACATCCAAAACCCACCTTAGCCAAAACAAAAATGTCCTACACAAAGAGGGCATTCCCAACAGGTTGTCACCCACTCCAATATCTCCCAGATTTTGTCAGCACGGGAATGCACAAACTCAAGCACTGATATTTAGTTCCCTCATGCAAGCAGAAAGACTTGCTGAAACCTCCCTCCCATTTCCACTCCATGTTAAATCAGCAGCAAGCTCCTGACAGACATCCCCTTTCCAAAACGAGACAACAGTTTCCTCCAGTGATGTGAACATGCTGGTGCCATGTGCATTTTTACAATGCAAGATGGTCTTATTCACCCTCCATCCTGTTCCTAAAGGAGCTCTTAAGGATATTCTAGTGAAGGACCCATTTACCTTCCATATCTTCAGGGGTTACACCTCCTCCTTTGCTCTGAGGTTATTTGTGGCGAAACAAAAGACTCCTGCTTCCCTCCTAGTTCCCTCAATAAACTCCTTCCAGTGGGATCCTGGAGGAGATTTTGCAGCCATACTGACTCTCTGGGGTACAGCAGGATCCTGAAAAATTCTTGTAGGTGCTTCTGTGGGATCCACCATCGAGGTTTCTAGTTTAATAAATTACTGCCCGACACATGAGACATAATAATTAATCATTTTACTCTTCCAAGGATATTACAAATAAGGAGTAAATCACAGTATCAAGAAAAGAGGTTTAAACTAATATATTTTACTTCATATTTGCTGTGGAAGTTTCCTACCACAGAACTGCTAAAGGCAGTAACTCACTAAATCACAGGCTCAGTCATGCATTTAAATCTGAAGTGTGGTGGGATTTGATTTTCTCAGTCCATATGAGGATGTTAAACAATACCCACTGAAAAACCTCTCATCTGAAACCTGGAGCGGGTCCTGCACAGCATCTTCCTTCTCATGTATGGAAGGGATCCCTCCCATCTAACACATGATTTGAGGTACATCTGAGGTACAACTTATGGTTTCACAGATTCATAGAATTATTAGGGTTGGAAAAGACCTCTAAGATCATTGAGTTCAACCATTAACATAGCACCACCATGTTACCAATAAACTATGTCCCCAAGGGTCACATCCACACATTTTTTGAACACTTCAGGGGATGGTGATTCCCCCACTTCCCTGGATAGCCTGTCCAATGTCTGACAACACTTTCACTGAAGAAATTTTTCTAATATCCAGTCTAAACTTCCTCTGTTGGAACTTGAGGCCATTTTGTCTCACTCTGTCACTTGTTACCTGAGAGAAGAGGCCAACCCCCACCTGGCTATACCCTCCTTTCAGGTAGCTGTAAGAGTGATGAAGTTCTCACTGAGTCTTCTTTTCTCCAGACTAAACACCCCTTGCTCCTTCAGCCTCTTCTCACAGGACTTGTGCTCCAGCCCCTTCACCAGCTTTACTGCCTTTCTCTGGACATGCTCCAACCCCTTGTAGTGAGGGACCCAAAACTGAACACAGTATTCAAGGTGCAGCCTCACCAACACTTGGTGCAGTGACCTCCCTGGTCCTGCTGGCCACACAGTTTCTGATACAAACCAGGATGCCTTTGGCCTTCTTGGCCACCTGGGCACATTATTAGGAGTCCTGCCCCTGTAAGGAAACAGACACCCCAAAGGAAATGGTGAGGAGATCAGGGGGCCCTAGGCTTGCACTCTGCTCTATCTTGGTAAACAGCAAAGCTACAGCAGTCGTGATCAGACCTTGCCCTGCAAACGTGTAAACAGCCTGTCTAGCAGTCGTTTGGAAATGACTTGGCCAGCTTGAGCAAGTCTGTTTCTAATGTCAGAAGGAGACCAGCCACACACTCACTCGTGCTACACCTCAAGGCATGTGACCATGAGCCACATCTGCCAGATAAAACATTGGTGTCTGCTCTGAATCAGACACTCTTCTGTACATCAGTGCCAACAGGCGATTGCTCATTTCATCTACTTCTGATTTCACCATCACTGATAACAACACATCTCAGAAAATTAGGTGTGATTTAGACAGTCAGCCAGTCCAGGAAACTCTGGCTTTTTCAATCGTTTCAGCTACAGAGCCTTTTGGAACAGCTCAAGCTGTAATTAAGTGTTCAATGCTTTTGCATTTTTTATGATATGTCGATGCTGTTTTTTCGTGTCCTCATTAATTTGCCAATGAAACATAGCACATAAAATTCATGTGTTGTGCTGGGGACAAACTGTTTAGAAGACAGGGTCAGGAAGCTATAGATTAAAATGTTTCCCAGTCAAAAAACCCTAAGAATTTAATGTAACATGATTCTATAATCTGTTGTCCTCAGAGGTATTGCTAACAAAACAGATTTGTTTTTATTTGTGCCAAAGCCAGTTAAAGGAGAATTGTTTGTTGGTGTAGAGTCTTGTGATTAAGGGAAATTTGCATATTTGAAAAGGAAACTTGACTCCCTGTAAGTTCAGATTGTTGGAGTGGACCTTCAACAACAGAATAGTAAGTTGGTCATTTCTTCTGGTACACAACCATCTGTTGGTACAGGTGTTTTTTTTAAAAAAAAGGTTTTATGTATTTCAACCTTTATCTGCTCTTCTTTAGAATGGCACAGCTTCAATCTAAGGATGCTTCAAGGCACTAAATGAAAGCTGCCTCATTTGCAATGCTCATGGAGGGATGGAACAAGCATAGCAACAGCAGTCAAACTCACCCAGGCCTGCCCTGCCCGGTGTTTATAGCTGTTCATGGTTGTGAGTCTCATCCAAAGGCTCATCTTTTCTTTTTTATCACAGTACAAAATCTAATTCTCGTTTCAAAAAGAGCTGAACAATACAGGGATGTTTTTGATGAAGAAATTTTACTTTTAATAATAATTTAAAAAATTGTGGTGATTTTTCCCCAACATAGTATATGTAATGTGACTCTGCATTCAATCAGCTGCCATTGATTCTCCTTGGATATTTCCCAGCAAACCCATGCCAGGCCCTAAAATGGCTGAGGGCTGGAGTCAATATTCTTCCACTTGTTTGACAAAGAGCAGACATAAGTCATTGGATGAATCTTCCAAAACAGTTAGCCTAACTGAGGAAACAAAACAACCCATTCCTCATCCCCAGAGTCAAGTGCTTTTCCCAAGAGGGTTTTAATTTGAGCTTTAAAAATTTAACAAGAGATTTTTGGTTTTAGTTTTTCCAGGACAAGGATATTTGCTCCAACAAAAATAGATAAGGAACTAGAACTCTGTTAACCTCCTTAAGAAGTCAACAATCCCATGAAAATTTATGGCTAACTCAGCTCTTGATTAATGGTAAGTGAAGCTTATGGCTCCACAACTAAGAGCTCTGTGCAGAAGCAGGAAACACCTTGCCAGCTGTGTTGTACACACTAGAAAAAGGGCTATTTCCCCAGATGAGGCTGCAGCACGTTTGCTAGTCACAGAAGTGCCTTACAGTTCAGAAGTGTCTATCTACGGTGTCCTGTGACTAACTGCATTACACACACCTTGTGGGGACCAGACAGAAGATCCACAGTCTGTCGTCCCTCTAGTAATTCACAGTGATCAAAACTGAAATGCCCATTTCCTTCTGCTTCTTTTCTTAAATGTATTTTTTTTAAGTAAGAACAAAATAACAAGGGAAAGAACTGAAGTAATGGTCTTGAGTCACACACTCAGCCAGTTTACAGCAGCACAGAGCTGCTGCAAATAGAGGAGAAAATGCCAGTTTGCAAAGGCAAAAGAACCTGGTTTGCCAAGGTCACACAATTTGGGTGATGTTCCAGTAACACCAAAAAGCTAATTAATGGCTTTTGTCTCAAAGTTCTCACCCAAAGACAAAATCTGAGATGGTCATTCTGAGATTTTCCCCCATTGCCTGCAATTAGTTGACCTGTTGAGGTTTTAGTCATTCTACTTTTACAAAATATTCCAGTTTTGGTAAAGGGTCATAACACAGTGAGAAAAAATTCAGAAGAGGAAAAAAGATAGCTTCTCTTTTTTTTTCTCAGCCTATTATTTACTTAGCCATTTTCAGTACTTTGTGAGGGTTATGGGAATACACAGGACTCCATGAGTGGATAATTTTTTGGGCTTTGTCTTGGAAGTCTCTTCTTTTCTGAAAACAGGCCAGTGGACCTCTTTCTGTTTTGCACTGCTTTGTAAGGATGATCCTCAATACCAACCATCTTCCTCTGCCCCAAGTGTCCCTCCAACCCTGCAGCAGGCAAAGTTGGGGCCGTCCCACTGCCTGAATGCGATAGGAAGGCAGGCAGGGAGCAGACAAAGGGAACAAAGAGAGCCATACAGACTCTAAGTTCAGGAGCCAGTTTCTCTCAAGCAAAACTAGAGCAGGACACCTCCGAGAGTCACCAGCAGCAGAAGTGCCTATTTCAGCTGATTCAGAGCCTGATGCTTCTGACCCTGGCTTGCAGACAGTGTGGATGCTCTAGATAAGACAAGAAAAAATATCTCAGAGTATTGGGAGAGACTGCTGTGTTATTTTTCGTAGTAAAATCCAGTACCTAGCCTTGGCTTAAAGAAAAATTGGCTCCTTTCTACTTGTGAGCTCTCTCCCCAGTGTCCTCACCCTTTTTTCCATGGTTTTGGTCTTTTTCCCCCTGAGTAAAAAAAGACATTATTTCTTTGCACTAAACATTAATGATTCATGTCTGTAAGGGCTGAACTGGAACATTTCCTAGATTATACACCTGCCTCCTCTAGAAGGACTAAATGTACCAGCAGTGGGTGGACTTACTCAGGCTTCTATTAAGCAACATCTGTGGGTGGTTTTCTAGTCCAGCTGTTAACATGTGACTTATTCTGCAGTTAGATCAGCTATGTCAATGGAAAGAGTAGGCTTCAAGCGTGCTACTGAAGGGAAGGATTATAATAATTACTGTCACCATTTAAATATCTTGTAAATGCCAGTGGATACACTCAGAGTCCCACACGTCAGCTGAATAAATAAAAGCTTGCTACTCACAGGATGACAGGTCAAATGCAGCAAAGTGTTTTAAGGTAGTCATTCATGGACAGGAAATGTCCACTGAGATATCAGCCACAATCACAGCAACCACCTCCTGTCTCTTTTATTGTCAGGATTGCCACCTCTCTAAAGGAGCAGGAGCTGCAACTTGTGCACATCACATGAAGAACTAGGAAAGTCAAGTTGTAGAGCTGGCAGGTGGGCTCTTCCATAGGTTACAAAACCTCTTTCCATTTTACCATATAAAGAGAATATACAAATTAAAAGAAGAGTCCAGGGTTAATTTGTCACTGAAAAAAACCAGGCTGAGGCTATACAAGGCAGTACTTATCTCCCTGAAAAAAGATAACATGTAGGCAGCCCAGCTCAGAGCTGTTGGTTTCACTCCCATTGCTGACTCAAGCACCCTGAGAGAGAAGGGAGAGGCAGATGGGCATGGTAACCTCTTACACCTCTGCACTTGGAGTGCATGAAGGACAGCTGACAGCTGAAAGTTCCATCATAGCAAGTCAAGCAAAACATACACTCCTCTCTAAAGGGAAATGAGAACAAACTGGTCAAGTGTGGTCAGTAACTAATTCAGGCTGAAGTTTAGGAAGATTTGCAGTTATCAGACAAAAAAAAAATCAATGACAGCAGACTCACTACACAGACTTAAAATTTGGCAACATTTTAATAAATAGTTCTAATTTATCAATGAATTTAATTATAGCAGTATAGATTATGAAATTAATTATCAATCAATTAATCTTTCATTAACTTGCTTTTAATTAATTCCTCTTAATTAATTGACTTTTACTATGTTTGCATATCTCAGTGGGGGGATCACTTCTTATCTCCATCCTCCAATCTCATTTTTCCTGTCCTGCTTTTCATTGACTTGACACTAAACTTGACTTCTTCTCTTCCTGTTTACCGGCTCCTCTTCCACTGTACAGAGTAGCCAAGGGCATCATACCCCAAGCAGTGGGAGAGTCCTCCTGCAACCACAGGGACATGACAGGTGCAACAGAGGCAGGGAGCTGATGCATCAGCTCATGCAGAAGGGTGACGAGCTTTACATGTTATCTAGAAACACAGAGCAGGGACAAGGTGGTTGCCAGTAGCTGGGATTGTCTCTGAGGATGGCACCTCTATCCCCTCCACTCTGGTCCCCTCCCAACTCCAGCTGCATGGGAGCATGGTCACCTTCCCTGCTGGAGCATCAAAAACCTCCCTTGGGGAGGCCCAGGACAGGACCACAAAGGGCTTACACCAAGTATCCCTGAGCACCCTCACTGGGGCTCTTTGGTGGGTGTGATGGACAAGAAGGGAGGCAAATGGGGAGGCAGTGCTGTAAGGATCTCCTTTTCCCTGCAAGCTGGGGAGGCGCTGGGCGGTGATGACGCACCAGTTGGGATCAGTGTACTGCTAGTCAGGGTAAACTTGAGAGCAGAAGCGGAAATGCTGTTCAGAAGCATACTCGGAAATGCTAATTTTCCCTCTCAGATCTCTTACACATGGAGCATATGAGGCCAAGAGTCCCACAGCCCAAGCAGCCAAAAAGTAAAAAAGCTCTTCTTACCTCTTTGCTCTCTTCTAGCTCCTCTAGCTGAAGGTCATGTGGTTCCCATGATGCTCAGGGTTGATGCCATGTTAACTGCTCTCCTACTGCTCTGCTCATCTGCTCATCAGCCAAAGTGCTTAACTGCTGCTCAGGAGGCAGGTTCAGGTTTGGGAACAGTTCTTTGTTATGCTCACTTTTTTTTACTCTTTCAAAAAAAGCGCTGCACTTCTCCATGAAATTTGTGCTCTGACTAGTTGTTTCCTTCACTTCCCAGACTTCTGGCTGGTATTTGAGGGCTCACAGAGGGCAAGAGACACTAGAAATTTGATGACAGCAGTAAAGCTGTTTCTGCATTTCTGATGTTTTATTAAGAGTCATCTCAGCAAATGTAATGATAACAATACTGTGAACACAAGTATGCTCTCAAGAACCTTTCTTTAATTATTTCTGTTGTCAAGAATAGCATTTTAATCCTTTCTACCCTTACAGAGATGCCAGACTTGCAAGTCCTTTAAAAAAAAAAGTAACACCACAGTTTAAACATCTTCTTAAATGAAGGGTGATACGTATAAACAACCCATTTAGTGAAAAGATTAGCATAAAAAGTTGACAAGCTAGAAAAAGCAACTGAGTACATTATTAATAATATACTCTTGTATAACTCATACAAGCATTGAAGTTCCAAAGTCTCCAGAGGATTAGTCAGCACCACCCTGTTTTGAACAAATTGTGCTATTCCATTGCAAGCACTCCCCTGCTGCATTGATTCGAGTTTGATTTGTATTGAAAAGTTCCTGATGGAAACTAAACATGTAATAGCACAGTCTTGCTATAGTCATTTTTCTGATAACAAGCCCTCCTTCCAGAAGCAGTAAAGAAAACTAAGTACTGCAGCAAATGAACCATGCAAAATTATTTTTCCACCACTAGTGATGACAGGAAGTATTTAAAACAGCTTTAAATGGTTTATTGTATGGGTATAATAGCATATGGGGCAATTACTCCAGTCTGAGAGCTCCGTT